>NC_028645.1:48382229-48619643 GCF_001406875.1 Solanum pennellii | reverse complement strand
GGGGGGGGGGGGGGGGGCACTATTCCACAAGGATCAATACGGTAAAATTATGAAGTTGTTAAACAAAACTACCATTTGTACAAATGAGGCATCTGCAAATGCAACAAGTATACCTAAATGCTTGGCTTTATGAGTTCTAAATTTCCCTAAATGGATAGTGGACACTGGTCCACTAACAACATTGTTTCTAGTCTCAATATGCTTGACCAAGCATTGCTAGCTAAGCCTCCTTATCCAAAGAGAATACATCTACCTAATGGTGAGCTACTCTAGTATCACACATAGGTTCAGCCTTTATATCTCCCCCAAAGTGTTATATCAAATGTGCTTCATGTTCCTGAATTTCGTTTAATCTTTATCTATTTTCAAACTAACTAAAGAATTGCAGTGCTTTGCTTCTTTTTTTTTTGACTGACTTCTATCTTTTACAGGATTTCTTCACTGGGAGTGGGAAGGAGATTGGTGAAGAGGTAGATGGGCTATATATTCTGCTGAATCAGTATTCCAATGATGATCAAAGTTTCACATTATCATCTCAGCCCTTATTATCTACTAGAACTAGAGATTTGGAGATCAGTTTGTGAAATCCTTGTATAGCTTAAACAAGCAACAAGACAATTAAATATAATTTTTTTGAGGCTTTAGTCAAGTTTAACTTGACACAAAATCAGTTTGATAAATAACTATTCACCAAGAAGTCAGATCAAGGTATAATCATTGTGCTCATATATGTGGAAGACATGCTCATAACTTGAAGTAATCTTGAATTGATCAGGGAAACTAAAGTTTCACTTCAATAGGCCTTTGAGATGAAGGACCTTGGATAATTAAGGTATGTTATAGGAATTGAGTTTTCCAGATCAAGTGAAACAATAACAATGCATCAAAGGAAATATGCACTTGAGCTCATCTCTTAAATAAGTCTATCAGCAGCTAAACCTTTCAATACACTAATGGATACAATATCAGACTTACTTCTAGACAATATAATCAATATGTTAATAACAAGGCTGACAATGACCCTCTCGTTGATAAAGAAAGGTATAAAAATTGATAGGACCAAAAGAATAACATCTGGATGTTGCACTCAAAATTGTAAGGTATATTAAATAACAACTAGGGCTAAGATTGTTGATGTCCAGCAAGAGTATTCATGAAGTGACTGTATATTGTGATGCGGATAGATTTCCCAATTAACCAGAGTTTTCAATGACAATTAAGCTGATCCAAAAATAGTAGTTAACCCTGTCTTCCACGAAAGAACAAAACATATTGAAATAAGCTGTCATTTTGTGAGAGAAAAAGAAATAAGGTCTAATAACTACGCAATACATTCTCACCAAAGAAGAACCTATTGATCTGCTCACAAAAGGCTTGACCAAGATCAAACAAGAACATCTCAAGAACAAGCTAGGTGTTATCAATATATTCAATACACCGAGCTTGAAAGGAAGTGTTGATGTCACTTAATATAATCAACGTAGAAGGGCAACTTAGTTCTTACTCCCAGCTTTAGCTGTTAGAAGCAGTTAATTTGTTAGGTAGTTATTAAATTGGTTAGGTAGTAATTTGTATGGAGGTTAGTTGTGATAGTTATAGAATATCACATATCACATGTTAAACATAACATTGGATATATATCTCTAGTCATTTTATTTCTTTGTCATCTTTCACTCTTTTCTTACTTCTCTCTTCTCAAGATCTGATAAGCTAATAAAGAAATTTTCTATCAAATCATGAATAGCAACATGTATAAAACATTATTTGTGGTAACACATTACTTGTAATATGTTACTGGCAGCAATATTTCAGGGTCCACCAAATCCCTTCGGTGTCAATTCTATCATTGTATTTTATAAATAAAATACTATCTAATACAAAGCTATAAAATACGTTTATTATAGTTCATTTTTTTAAAAATATTATTTTGGTTAATTTGTTTAAATAATGGCTTACTTTGATAAAACAATCTTTTATATTAGTATTTCATAAATGTTATTGTTCTGTTTCAGCAAAATGACAAGATTTGTTTTTTAATAAGTTTCGAAAAATCTTTGCAACAAGTTAATTTTTATACCCTGTTTCCAATATGATTGTTTTGTATCCTACTTAATATGGAAATGAAAAACCATGTCAAATCAGATGAGACTTTACCTACAGTTGCAGAAGTGAATAATTACACTATTTTTTTTTGGTCATCATTAGTTAAACACACACGCACACACATGAATACACATACACAACACGCACGAGCAGACACACAAACATAAACAGAAATACACACGCACATACACACTCACACTCACATACACACAAACGTACAAACATATGCACACGTACGCACATGAACACACAGATACATGCACACGTACATGTAATATCTATTTGTGTAAGATAGTGTCAATATTATAAAAGATGTTATTTTCCTAATTATACATGTAATTTTTTTATATATTATGAAATAAGAACCTATAATTAGTGTATATTCTCACTTAAAACTTTCTTTTAGACCAGATTTCAAATGCATGTTCCTTTTATATCTCATGGTGTGGTGCCATGACTTTTAATTCCTTGGGGGTGTCACCATCTTTACTATGATCAGAACTACAATATTTGAGTTATCATTCAAAATCTTATGATTTGCAGAATTGCTACTCATGTGTCACTTGGTAACGTGCCCTTAGGATTAGTATTTTATGGTTTTGAAGACGGATCATATAAACTTCTCTTTGCGGAGGAGTGTGATGCGAGAGATAATTGGGAATAAAATGTATATTTATCCATCATTTCGTTAAACATGTTAAAAATACGATCCATTTCATTGTTAATGATCCCACCCCTTGAACATGATTGGTGGAAAATCACTTCATTATTAATATTTTGATATATCATAGCTAATTGCATCATAGTCTTATATATTACTATAGTACATGATTATGTTTCTCTAATTACAAATTATATACATTTGTGCTAGTATTTAAATTTTTAGATTCATTATCTTGTTAATTTTTTTATTTTTGTAGTATTTCTTCGATTCCATGCTTGCTTTCTTTTCTTCATCCTTTTTACCACCTCTCCTATCACCACTCATTATTATTTTTTTACTTATTTCATTAACTAGTTTCTGAGAACGTGCATTGCAAGTTTATCTAAAGTAGTTGAAACAAATCTTCTATTGCAAATGATAATATTTAAATGACATATATATGTGCTACACAATAAAAATCAAATCAATACAATAGAAAACAAAAATAACAAACTCAAAAGTTGAGATTAGAAATTCTTGCAAATTTGATAGTACTTTAACATATATAGTATTAATTTAAAGATAAATATATATTGTAATGAAAAATATTTATCTTGTGAAACTAACGATTATGCATGAACAATAAAAACTAAATTGATGCACATATTGAATCACATCATGATCAATCCAAATGTGATTAGAAGTCATAGAACCTTGTATTGATTCCATATGAGAATTAAGAAAGTAAGCAAAAAAAAAGAAAAAAAGAAAAAAGAAGATGGGGTTGAGTGTAGGGGATGGGATTGATAAATACCTAAAACTGAAGATGGTGGAAAAAAAGTCTCAAAAAACTGTGAATATTAAGACCAAATAAAATAGCAAAAAGACTTATTTATAATGTATAAATAAGAGTATTAGAAAAGACTCAATTTATTATGAGATGTTTGGAGAAGTAGAAGAGATTCACATTATTATAAGATGTTTGGAGTAGTTGGAAGACCAAAATTATTATGAGATGTTTTTCTTTTAAATATAGATTTAATTTCTGAACTTAATGCGTTATACCTACATTAATAGAGAATATTAAAAGCCTAAAGCATTATCATATTAAAAGTAAATGAACTATTAGTCAAATGAATATGGACTATGCTTAATTTTATTTACTCAAATTCATCATTTTTGGATTTTAAAGGAATAATTAAATTGATTTTTTGGTTATATTTTTTAACATTTTAATCAAATATAAGGGTAAAATGATAATTTAACTTTTTTATTTTGGAGCTTTCAATGTTTAATATATATATATTAAGAATGTTATACAATGAAAATAAGAAACCTAAACATTAAACAAAACAAATAAAGAGAGAGAAGAAAGCATAGAGAGTAATACATTTTTCCAACTATTTTAATTGTGTACAATCTTGTGTCAAATGTCAATATTTATAGGATATGATTGAAGAACACAAAGAGTTGTCATGACTCATGTATATGATATTAACTCATATGAGATCATGAATGAGAGATAGGAGTAAAACTCATAATGAACATAATTAGTAAAACTTATTATATATTTACATAAAGGAGAGTTTGTGGAAGTAGAATTTATTTTACTACTTTACATTAATACAAATACTTATAAAAAACTATATATAATATAAATCTGTTTTTTTATTTTATTTTTGGGAGGACAAACACAACGATTCATATTTCCGATTGGCATACAAAAAGAACAAAAAATTCATGAAGTTACTCCAACATGAAATCAATACAAAGATATTCCATAGACATTATGGTGGTTGATTCATGAATAATGTGATGAGATACTATTTAATATTTAATATTTAATTTATTAAATAGTTAAACATTTTAATTTCATAAAAAAGTAAACCGGTCATCTATCTTTTGTCAAACATCCTTTCTACTTTTAAACTATATTACTCTTACAAAGGAAATATAAACTTCTTAAAATTCACAAAAACATTATAAAAAAGTCTTTAAGTGTTAAAAGGAATTAATTCAAGTTCCTAACAGTAATGAAGGTAAACACTAAATATCTATTTAGCAAATAAAGAAGTCATATCCATTACTTATCATGAAAAATAGAAGTAACAATGTAATTCAACTACCCGCAAAAGAATCATATATTTATCCATGAATTAAAAATCTACTCATAAGTGGTGATAACAAAATTTTAGTAATTTCTTTTCATGTGAAAGATCAATGTGAAAGATCAAATGCTTAGACAACAATTAAACAATTGAGCATGATTTATATGATAAATAAAAAATTAAAACATTAGACGGATAAAAAAATACATGAAAGATCATACAATAAGAACTTTATGTCAAAAAGAAAGAGGAAGATGAGAGCCTTACGTTGTCTAAACCAAATTTAACTACACACTATTGTCTGTAAAAGAAAACGTGAAAGAGAAAACATTCACATAAGGGATGAAGAACTATGAATTATTGGGGATTGTAATATATAAAAGTTTCTTTTTAAAGTTTTCATTTGAAATGCTTGAACTTTCACCTAGCAAATTAATGTAGCCTATTTCATTCATTTGAATGCCTTTTTATCTTCTATTATATCTTTATTACTATAATCTTAATGAATACTTTAAATTTGATTATTAATTAGTTGTTAGAATATATTTTACATTTTGTACATTAAAAAAAGAAATAATCTTTAAGTGAAGGACAAAATGATAATTCAACTTTAAGTTTAGGAACTTCACACTTTTAATAAATTAATTTAGTGTCCAAAGCAGCCTGCACGAATCAAGTATCAAGGGGTCGCTGCACGACACACATCTCACAAGAGGTCTATTGCCTCAGTTCACTTTTAAAAAATAAAATTGGGAATTAGCCTCGCGACGCGGAGCCATTTTCCAGATTCGTTGAAATCGTATTTAAGCATTTTGACTTCACAAAAAGACCGATTTAAGTGAGGGGTGTTTTGGATAATTTAGGGGGTGATTATATATAGCCTAAGGGTCATTTTAACGTCATTTTCACTCACCCAAAACAAATTTCCAAAACAAAAACCAAAAGCTCTCATCTCTCTCTACTTTCTCTCTCCCAAAATCCTCCATTGAAGGGTGAACAAAGCTTGAAGAAGAAGACCAATTTCTCTAGGATTACACTTCAAATTCATGGATTAATCTTCATTAAGGTATGGCTTCTTCACTCTTGGGATTCCTTTCCCCAAGAGATCCTTTCAAAGTTGATTTCTAAATCACCCAATTCCAAGGGTTTTCCAATTCTAATGGGTTTACTTCTAAACTTCAAATTGATGTTAAATTGTGATTGCCTATGATTTTATAGTGTATATTGTTGGTTAATTTATGCAATTCATGTAGATCATGTCCCTTTCCTCAAATTCCCCAAATCATGGATCATGGTTATGAATTGATGGGAATCGAAGAATGTATTGATTATTATATTGGTTATATCTATTATAATTCATTTATGGATTAATTAGGGTAATGTGTTTGTGATATTGGATCTACTTATTGCAGAATTCATGTTGACCCTTGTACGTTAACCCTAGGTTATTAATTGAAGTTAATTGGAATAGTGATGATGCAATTGACCTAGTTCTTGTGTTAATTACTATTGATTGATGTTACTATACCTATTATTATATGTACTTTGTTGGTTGTGGTGAGACCATGAAGATGGCTTTTGAAGGAGATTTGGTAAATCTTCGTGATCCTAACCTTTACTTCAATTATGATGGCTTGTGATTGATGATGTAGTTCAATTGAAGTATGTCTTGTGAATGTCCTAAGTAGGTGTTGGTATGATGTTGAATTTAAATGTCTTGATTATATTATTGTGAGATTATGCTTAAGATGTAATGATATAAGTTTGGTTATGGTACCTATGTGCCTTACTATTAGGTTGTAATACCTCGAAAATGATTTAGGTGAAGCTCGAACCTAACATGTTTGTTATGATGGTATAAGGTTATAAAATGGTTTATAGTGTGGTATTGAGGTAGTGTCTGAAGATTTAGGTGCATTGGAAGTCAAACGTCAAGGGACGACTAAGACGTTCGACGACTAAGTCACCTATGTGCCTCATGTAAGGTTATGTGACGATATGTGTGTGTCATGAGTTAATGAGGTCCTTATATGATTAATTATAGTTTTTATAGTCAGTGTGTTAAGTTTCATGAAGTTTGGAGGTCAAACGTCCAAGAATGTCCATGACGTTCAAAATGATTGCCTTGAAACGACCGTGTGTGTCTTGGCATGCTTCGAGTTTCACGTGTTCGTTTTGGATTATATTGATTTGGAAGGTCCTAAAATCGTATACGAACATATTTGGGTTGAAACGTCCGGGCAAACATCCCCAAGTACCATCCAAGGGTCCTTGAGGAGGGACCCATGTTGGTGGCCAAAACTGCCCAAGGCAGTCCCACCTACGGATGGAAAATGAAGGCTCGTGGCCTGTTCGACGCCCCGTAGGTGTAGGGATATCGATGGGTACTTAGACTAGGGAGCTATGTTTGCATTTTCCAGGATCTGATCCAATCGACGGAGCCCCGTCGATGGCCAAGTCGTCGATGGTATGGTTCCTGCGCAATTCAATGTAAACTCTAGGGGTGAAATGGTAAATTCACCCCACGTACAAATAAGAGAAAGGGAGGTTAATCAAGGATATTTAGGTATTTTAATTGGGTTTGTAAGTCCAAAATACCTAGATGAACTCATTCTTCAAAATCAAACCCCCAAAATATCTTAGAAATTCTCTAGAAGATCATTGAAGCCAAAACTCAAGGAAGAGCTTTAATTGGAGATTTGATTGGTGATTCTTCATCAATTTCGTGGATTAACATAATTGAGGATTGTTTTTTGATCCTTGAAACCCTATTCATCAAGGAACCCAAATATCAAGAGATTTCTAAAGTTTTCTAAAGATGAACTTGTCCAATTTTATAATCTATCCATGGGTTCTTGCATTAAAGGATTTAAATCATTCAATATTGATTGAATTGTTTTTAATTATATGATTTTAGCATAATAAACCTATGAACACATGTAATTGATGAACCCTAGTTTTTGACTACTTTATGGGTTAAGTGATATTGTCTTAATGCTTATGAATTCTAGTTTGGTTTTGTATGGGCTATTGAATGATCAATTCATGTATAGGTTGTTTTGGATTGATAAATTTATATTGAATTGATCAAGATTCATTGAGTATTACAGTTTGTTTTTGAATTGATGATCATGGCCATATGTAAGTGCTTTTGGTATTGAATTGGATGATATAGTTATGGATTGAAGTGGTGAGAATGCATTGGTGATACGCTACCCTAATTATCTTTATTTTATGTAATGTAGCACTTGAATTATTTTGTAATTGGTACGGTCCACTTATGGTGGCGGTGCTATGCCTTTGCTTGCAATTGATGTGGCCTTATCAGAGTTACTTCATGTAATATGATGATCATGGCCTTGTCGGAACTTACTTGAAGTATTCCGATGTTTTGTGTAGTGATATGTGAAGTATGATCATATATATCTACATGTGAGTAATGTGAAAGTATGTGTTCTCCTATGGATGTTGTCAGGTGATCATGTTAGACTATGACTATGTCTTTATGTGTGTAGTCTTAGAGTTGATGAATGATTGTTCCTACTTCACTATATGAGTCTATAATGGTTATATTGATGTTATAGTAGTGTATACCTAAAGATGATGTCGGTTATGTCGATGTTCTAAAATGATAGGCTATATTTGCTAAAGTGAAGTATTGGTGTGTCTTGTGTGGTAGACTTGTGTCCCTTACTTGATACATGTATGACTATGATATGAAATGTCTTGAATTAGTATGGTAAAGCCTCTTAGCCTTGCATGAATGTATGACATGAGACCTTGAATGATGTGAAGAAGATCCTTTATGTGGAACCTTAAACCTAGAGGTAAGGTTATGAACATTAAAGTCGAAAGTCGTAATGGTATCTTTCATGTGTTGAATGATGGACTTAAGGTTGGTTGGCTGGAACGACATCATATCATCCTTAGGAAATTCATTAAAGCTATCCTCGTCGCCATTGTAAGGTAGCCCTAGGGGACCTTTTTGGTAGGGTGAATGTGATTGGGTTATGAACTTGACATGAAACCCCTTTATACGATCCTTTAATGTAACTTACTCCACGGGAACAAAGATAATACCGCACGAGTATGGTTTGGGAAGAAGAAAAAGTGAAGAACGAGACTAGAGTACAAAGAAAACCCTGTACAAAGAAAACCCTTCATATTCACCATGTGCCTACATGGGATGTGTCTGAGTTCTACCATTGGCATGTAGAACACCCTCCATCGGAGTACGTTACAACTCTGGATTCCATGCTTTTCTACCATTGTCTATGTCAGTTATTTCCTATTCTCATCATATGGTGTAACTATAAGCATCAGTGAAGTTCTATGAAGTTTAGGTGGTGGTATAAGACTCTATCAAGACATAGCACAATTGGCTTTGAAGATGTTAGTAAGAGTCCATAGGTCTTCTCCAAGACCATTACTTGAATGTCCTTATGTGATGAACGTCTCTTAAATGAACTAATAAATGTGATGAATTAAGTTAGTAAATCATGTTAAATGAATAAGTACTTATCTAGACTAGTTAAGGGTTGTCTAGTTAAGGTGTGAAGGAGGCATAGGAATAGTCACTTCGTATCTTACCTAGATAAGTCTTAAGAATGACTATAGTTAGGGAAGTTGGTTGATTATGTGGACATGATCCAGACTTAGGTAGTCTTAAGGATTATTTACGTAAGCTCGGAGAAGTCAATCATGGACGTTATCTTCTTGATTTACTTAAGTATGTCTTTTGATAACCTTTGGAAGGGAGAATGTCCTATTATATGTATGCTATTGTATTAAATGAGAATGATCTTATCCTAGATATTCTATTGGATCTCTTAAGTGTGTGTGAAAGGTATTGTATGGGCGGTTGCTTCACAACTCACTCAAGTTAACCTTAGAATCACCTTTGGCAAGAGGATCCTATGTTAATGTGATTGATGTATTGTAAGTGTGTATCTCATTATAGGTGGTCTTAAGGAGCATTTAGGTGTGCCTAGAGAGGGTGTATCGGGGTTTCTCTTTTTCTTACATAAGTGAGTCTTAGGATAGTTTTTTGTGAGAGGATTGCATGCTAGCAAGTGTTCCTTGTGAAGTAGGGAAACTTCACTGTAACAGTGAATTAAGTCATTGTAAAGTGATACGAGTTTACTGGAAGGTATTCTATAAATGTGATAAATTTATTAAGTGTTATCTTATGTATTTCTAAGGTGTTAAATGTTGTTCTTATGCTTATGCTATGATGTTTAAATAAAAAAGATGCATATTTCTAATTAATGTCCGTTTTCATGAGTTTATGCATTAAGCGATACTTAATACAAGTGTTTGTACTAATTCCATACATTTTGTTATATCTAAAAGTGTAGATGGAAGGTGAGTGTCACATCTGGATTTACCCCTAGACGTAACCGACGTCGTCGTCCTCTGCTTGGAGTAAAACTAGCCTCTTCATTCATATCATCACATTCATAGGTCAAATTTAGCGGAAAATTTAAAACTTTTCATTACTTCTACTTGGAGGTTTACATAGACCTCTACATACACATAACATATATATGTATATATATCGAGTATACATAGACCATTCGTATTGGAAGGTTACATAGCCTTCTACTTTTATTGAACATAAGCATATACTTGAGCTTTAGGCACAGCCCCTTGAGCGCCACCTAGGCTCCTGGATCTTGAGGCGAATAGTCATAATAGTCGTCTCATATCATAACCATCTAATAAGATCGTGAACTTGGCATAACCCATACATCAAGTAAAAAAGCTTCACATGGGCTATAAATATTTCATACTAAATGGAAAGAAAGAACCATTTAAGTCTTTAACGAAACAGAAAACTCCATAAGCTAGATAGTGGCATCGCCCTCGGAAGTTGAGGACCTACCCTACTTGGATGAATAAGAGATCCAAGCCTTCTTCAAGTCGCCTTCAAAGCACTTCAGAAATCGGAACCTAAAATGTTGCGGAAAATAAAGAAATAGGGGTCCACTTGTACTAAGTATGAGACCATATGCACACGTACTTTGAAATCATGCTAAACAAAGGGACAATTCATAAAGTATGCATTTTTCATTTAAAACCTTTCCGCACATTCAACAAGACCATACCACTCAATAATGTATGTTCAATAAGTCATAGGCATGTTCATCCTAAGACCAACAACACTAAAACTAGCAAAACTCAACATGCTTATCATATAATCGAATACATATCCAAGTAACTCTAACATCAAGTCATATTAACAATAAGCATGTATAAGAGTACATTTCAATATAACCAAAGCAAGACAATTACCCATGAACCCCTATAAACTCAACAAGTGCACTGACCAAGCAAAGCCCCATAACCTTACTCAATCAAGTAACCCAAGAAGAATCATGACTATTATCCTACTTCACATAACATGGAATTTAGGTGTACATATCATCTTACTTTAACCATATAAATCAACACCTACTCATAAGTGAACTAATAAATATATAATATCAACAATGTGCAAGTCCTTCATATACATGTCATATAGAATTATAAGCATAATCATAGATAAGAAAATCTTCTTAAAACTCCTCTCAAGGCTAACTAGTGCAGTGCTTAGATAGGGTCCCATTCCCCTACCTAGACTCTGGTAGACCCCTTAGTTAATCTTATTTATAGTTCAATCCTTTAGTTCATTTTACCTTTTGGGAACATCTTGCCCTAACCGACATAGACCACATGACCTAATGTGGAATTTGGTGAGATAAAATCCTACATTAAAGGAAGGCTAACTACTTGCCAAGGTAGTACCAAAACATAAAATATAGCAACTAAGTGGATCCACTAGCTAGTATTCCTATTGGGGCAACATAGTTCAAGAACTAGAAGATATAATTCGGATCCTCTTTATGCTACATGCATTATTGTATCCAATCTCAAGAGTATATTAGTAATCCTACCTTCCCTATGTGGGAAGGGACAATCCTCAATCTAGTTCACTCGGTGCTAAGCTAGAGTCTCTTTTTGAAATGTCTTTAAGCCTTTATTATCAATCATAGCTTATTTTAGGTCATAAGGTCTACCCCTTGTATAATCATCATCATAAATTAGCTCAATAAAAATTGCATGAGTATAAATCCTTTCATTACAATTCATATATGTGAGTTTAGCATATTAACATCTTCATATCATGATAAGGCTCATAGGTAAATCATTCACCCTCCTTATAACATTTACATCTTAAGCTGACACCTCACAATAATAATCAAGACATTTCAATTTAACATCATACCACCCTATCAAACCTAATACAACGAATACTCCAATACAACATCATGACTTAATCACAATTAACCACAATTTGAAGTAAAGGATAGAGATTATAAGACTTATCGAATCTCCTTCATAGTTCATCATCATGATCTTACCATAAACCCTCAGTTCAACCCAATTTGGGTATACATAATCATAAGTTTATAATAAACATGATAACAAGGCAAGAAGAATCACTGCATCATAATTCAATACTAAATCATAGCTTAAGACAAGATACGTAGGTCAACTCACAACATACTTCCTATCCTAGATCATCTTCTCAAGAAATAGCATTAAAGACTACAAATAACCCTAATTTGTTCATGATTAATGTAACAACATCATCTAGTAGTAATTAAACCAATAAAAAAGTCAATTGAATCAAATACAACCTAATTCATATCAAGATCAAACCTAGGGTTAAGGGTTAAGGGTCATCCTCTACAAACTAGACCAAACCATCAAGAAATATAAAAATTAAATTAGAATACATGTTAATATATTCATATTATCCAATATAAAACATAAAAAATACAATTCATACCATAATTTTTGAGATTGAGAAAGACCCACATGAAAACTTAACTTTTGATAATACTTTGAAGGAACCCTTTTAAGGAAAAGGTCTCAAACGTGAATAAGATCCCATACCTAAATGTTTAATGAAGAATTGATGGTGAAATTTTCCCTTTACCACACCCAAATACCTCCTATAGCTTGTCTTCAATGGTGTCTTCCAATAGAGAGAGAAAGAAGAGAGAAGGAAGAGAGTTTTGTTTTATGAGTTGTAATTAGACTAATGGTGTTTGGGTCTTTATATGGGGGCTTAATTAGGTTAATTAGAATTCCATTAATACCTAACTAACCACCAACCCCTTAATTAATTAGTTAAGACTAACTTAAAAACATGCAGGAATTACAGGCCCCATCTACGGATCGTTGGCCCATCGACGACAGGCCCTCCCTCTGTGATGCACACTCCTCGTTTTGGTAAGAGACTGTGCAGGTGAGGGCCTCCAAAAATTGGCTATGTTTTGGTCGATGGTTGCATCGACGCCCCATCTATCAACATACGCTCCGTTGATTTCCCTTTCGTGGGAGCTCACTGCCCAGGCAGTGTTGACTCCAACGTGCAAGGGTCCTCCTCAAGGTCCCTTGGTTGGTCCATGGGGAGTCATACCCCGACATTTCGACTATGAATAAACTTACACAGATGTTAGACACCCTTCCACCATTTTTCATCATTTTGCGACTCCTAAAAGCTAGTCAAATATGTTAAGACACGCTAGTACCTCCTTGAACTAGTTTCCGAATGACATGGACGTTCTTGGATGTTTTGATTTCTAGACTTTCTAAATGACCTCTATTCGTTAAAATAGGACATAAAACTTTGTCTAGACCTGATGATGCTTATGTTAGGCTTTAAGGCACGTCTTGGATTTTCGAAGTGTCACATTATCCCCCCCCCCTTAGGAACATTTTTCTCCAAGTGACACTAAAACTCTTTAGAAGGAAGTAATAGACTCAAGAATAGCAGCCCAACCAACAACAATACATAACAACATCAAACATATCTCTTACACAAGACAATTCAAAGCTTTAATTACCACACATAAGCCTCAGCATTACATTATGAGGAATATCCTTCTCATAACAACAAGAGCTCAACATAGCATCATAGTCAATTATGTCAAAGTGAAACTTATCAACATACAATATATAATTTCATAAAGACTCAACCAATAACAAAGTTAATTATATCAAATACAACCTAATTCATATCTAGATAAAACCTAGGGTTAAGGGTTAAGGGTCATCTTATACAAACTAGACCAAACCATCAAGATATATAAAAGTTAAGTTAAAGTACATGTTAATTTATTCATATTATCCAAAAGAAAAAAATTAAAAAATAAAATTCATAACATAATTTTCGAGATTGAGAAAGACCCACATGAAAACTAAACTTTTGAAAATACTTTGAAGGATCCCTTTGAGGAAAGAGGTCTCAAAGGTGAATTAGATCCCATACCTCTATGTTTGATGAAAAATTGATGGTGAAATCTTCCCTTTACAGCCCCCAAATCCGTCCCCTAACTTGTCTTCAATGGTGTCTTCCATTAGAGAGAGAAAGAAGAGAGAAGAAAGAGAGTTTTGTTTAGTGAGTTTTAATTAGACTAATGGGGCTGGGGACTTTATATGGGGAGTTAATTAGACTTCCATTAATCCCTAAATAACAACCAAACCCCTTAATTAATAAGTTAAGACTAACTTAAAAACGTCCAGGAATTATAGGCCCCATCGACGAGAGCACGATCGACAAATCGTTGGTCCATAGACGACAGGCCCTCCCTCCGTGCTGAAAACTCGTCATTTTGGTCAGAGACTGTGCAGGTGAGGGCCTCCAAAAAATTGACCAAATGTTGATCGACGGTTGGCATTGACACTCCGTCGATCAACACACACCCCGTCGATTTCCCTTTCGTGGGTGCACACTGCCTAGGCAATGTTGACTGCAACGTGCAAGGGTCTTTCTCAAGGGTCCTTAGTTTGTCCTTGGGGAGTCGTACACAAATGTTTTGAATATGAATCGACTTAAAACACATGTTAGACACCCTTCCAACAATTTTCATCATTTCTCGACTCCTATAAGCTAGTCGAATAGGCTAGGGCATGCTAGTACCTCTTTAAACTAGTTTCCTTACGTCATGGAGGTTCTTGGACATTTGGTTTCTAGACTTCCTAAAATGATCTATATTCCTTAAAATAGGCCATAAAATAGTGGGTAGACCTCATGACACTTATGTTAGGCTATAAGACACGTCTTGGATTTTCGAAGTGTTACATTATGCCCCCCTTAGGAACATTCATGTCCGAATGACACTAAAAATATTTAGAAGGAAGGAATAGACTCAACACTTGCAGCCCAACCAACAATCCTACATAACAACATCAACCATATCTCTTACACAAGGCAATTCAAAACTTCAATTATCACATATAAGGTTCAACATTACATTATGAGGAATATCCTTCTTACAACAACAAGAGCTCAATATAGCATTTATGAGTCAGTTATGTTAAAGTGAAACTTATGAACATACTAGATATCATTTCATAAAGATCACCATACCAAAATGCACAAGATAACACGAACAAGCCAAAGAGAAAACTTTCAAGTTCAAATACAAAACTTCACTCTAAGTCACTGTAAAGCTATTCAAAAAACACATTTTGCAAGACTTCACCAAAATCGAAGTAACATCAATTTTAGTCATTATATTCATTATTACCAAGAACTATTAACCTTAGTTATCAAATAGATGAGGGTAACGGGACTTCATGTCGGCCTCGGCCTCCCATGTTGCACCCTCAACTAGGTGATTCTTCCATAACACCTTTACAGAAACCACCTCTTTATTCCTTAACTTCTTGACTTGCATATCATGAATTTGAATAGGAACTTCCTCATAAGAGAGGTCATCCTTCACACCAAGACCCTCAATAGGAAAAATAGACTTTGGATCATCGATACACTTCTTAAGCATGGAAACATCAAAAATCGGATGAACTAAAGCCAATTCACTAGGAATTTTCAATTCATAGGCAACCTTACTAACCCTTTGGAAGATTTCATAGGGACCCACATAACAAGGACTCAACCTCCCCTTCTTGCCATATCTAACCACCCCTTTCATAGATGAAATTTTTAAATACACCTTATCACCTTCTTCAAACTCCAAATCCCTTCTACTATGATCGGCATAAGACTTTTCCCGAATATTGGCGATTTGCAAGTGGTTCCTTATGATATGAACTTTCTCCAAAGTCTTATAAATTAAAGAGGGACCAAGAAGCGAAGGCTCACCCACTTCAAACCATCCAATTGGAGACCTACACCTCCTACCATACAGCCTTCACAAGGAGCCATGGAGATGGATGAATGAAAACTATTATTATAAACAAACTCCACCAAAGACAAATGCTTATCCCAATTTCCCTTGAAATTAATACTACAAGCCCTAAGCATATGATCTAGGGTTTGAATAGTACGCTCCGCTTGACCATCCGTTTGGGGATGAAAAACGGTGCTTAACTTCACAGTAGTACCCAACCTTCTTGGAATGACCTCCAAAACCTAGATATGAATTGTGCATCCCGATCAGATATGATGGATAACGAAATACCATGGTGACACACAATCTCATCTATGAATATCCTAGCATAATCTTCCGCCGAATAAGTATACTTGACGGGAATAAAGTGAGCGGACTTGGTCAACCTATCCACAACCACCCATATAGAGTCATATTGCCTTTGATTCCGAGGTAAACCAACTACAAAATCCATATTGATGTCTTCCCTCTTCCAAGTAGGAACATGGATTTCTTGTAGTAAGCCACCCGACTTTTGATGTTCGGTTTCACTTGTTGGCAATTGGGACATTTAGTAACAAACTCCGATATGTCCTTCTTAAACCTTCCCACCAAAATACTTCCCTAAGGTCATGGTACATTTTTGTCGAATCCGGATGGATGGAGTAGAGACCCATGGGCTTCCTCAAGGATCCGGTTCCTCAACTCATCAACCTTGGGAAAACACAATCTCCCTTGGTACCTCAATACACCATCACCCCTAAGGAGAATGCCTCATTAAACTTGCAAAGGACCGATTCCTTCAAATCCATCAATGATTTATCAAGGTGTTGTTTTGACTTCACCTCAACTACCAATGATAACTCGGAGTTATGATGTACCATGAATCCACCATTCGGAGAATCTTCCGACCTTACACCCAACCTAGCCAACCGATGAACATCCTTCACTAGGTCATTGTTGGCTTCATCTATGTGAGATATACTACCCATAGTCATAAGACTTAGAGCATCCTCAAGCACATTGGCCTTGTCGGGGTGATAGAGGACACTCATGTCATAATCTTTCAACAATTCTAACCACCTTCTTTGTCGGAGGTTCAATTGCTTTTGGGTAAACACATATTGGAGACTCTTATGGTCAGTATATACTTCAACATGGACACTATACAAGTAATGCCTCTATATTTTAAAGGCAAATACCACGGCCGCTAACTCAAGGTCATGAGTTGGATAGTTTCTCCCATGCACCTTAAGTTGCCTAAAGGCATATGCTATCACCAACCTATAGTGCATAAGCACACACCCTAAACCCACTCGGGATGTGTCACAATACACCACAAAACTCTTTATACCCTCCGGTAAGGTCAACACCGGAGCGGAAGTAAGCTATCTTTTAACATTTGAAAATTTCTCTCACATGCCTCTGGCCACTCAAATTTCTTACACTTTTGGTCAAAGTAGTCAAGAGAGATGCAATGGCCGCAAAACCTTCCACAAACCTCGGATAATAGCCCTCTAAACCCAAGAAACTCCTAATGTTTGTTGGAGTCAATGATCAAGGCCAATTTTTCACCGCCTCTATTTTCCTTGGATTAACCTCGACTCCCTCACTAGAGATGATATGACCAAAAAATGTCACCGACCTCAACATAACTTCACATTTGTTATACTTGGCAAACAATTGATGTTCTTTAAGTACTTGTAATACCACCCTAAAATGGTTCATGTGATCACCCTCATTTTTCTAATATACCAAGATGTCGTCAATGAAGATAATGTTAAATGAATCTAGGTAATTTCGAAACACCCTATTCATGAGATCCATAAACGCCTTCGAAACATTTGTGATACCAAAGGACATTACTAAGAACTCACAGTGACCATATCTAGTCCGAATTCCGTCTTTGGTATATCCTCACCTATCACCCTAAGTTGGTGATGCCCTGATCTGAAGTCAATCTTAGAGAAGTAGCTTGCCTCTTGGAGTTGATCAAACAAGTTGTCAATCCGAGGGAGAGGATACTTGTTCTTGATTGTGACTTTATTGAGTTGGCGGTAATCAATACACATTCTTAAGGACCCATTCTTATTTTTCACGAATAAAATGGGAGCACCTCATGGAGAAATACTAGGTCAAATGAAACCTTTGTCTAGTATATCTTTGAGTTTAGTCTTCAACTCTTTCAATTCGGCCAGAGCCATATGATATGGAGGAATTGAAATGGGATTTCTATTCAGTAATAAGTCGACACCAAAATCAATTTTTCGTTTGGGAGGAATGCCGGGAATATCATTAGGAAAGACCTCCTAAAATTCACTCACTACGAGGACCGATTAATGGTAGGAATTTCGGAGTCTAGATCTTGGACTCTTACAAATTGATATCAACAACCTTTAGAGATCATTTTGCATGCTTTTAGACAAAACATTATACGAACTCTAGGAATACAATTTCCCCCCTTCCGCTTTACGATGGGTTCATTTGGAAAGTTAAATTTCCCCACACTAGTTCTACAATCAATAGAGGCAAAACAAGCATGCAACCAATCCATACCCAAAATAATATCAAAATCAACCATATTAAGTTCTATTAGTTCAACATAATAAACTCTATTGGGAAACATTATAGGAACATTTCTATACACACTTTTTCAACAACCGACTGACCCACCGGATTAGACACTATAAAACATTTATGAAAAATATCGAGCAAAATGTCAAACTTTTTTGAAAGTAGAGGGGTAACAAGTGATAAAGTACCACTGGGATCAAGTAAGACATATATATCAATAGAGAAAACTTTCAACATACTGGTCACCATGTCGAGAGAAGTCTCTTACTCGTCCCTAGAGCGTAGAGCATAGAAGCGGTTCTTCTTTCGAGCCTCATTCGAACTACTTGCTTGAGCTTGACAACTACCCTTGTCTTGACCCCTTACATTAGGGTAATCCCTAACCTTGTTCCCACTTTTACCACAACCCAAACAATCGTCCCCTTAAGTCAATCACCATAGTGCTTCTTGCCACACTTTCCACAAGTTAGCTTCTATGTTGGTGAACTAGTACCTTTTCCCTTTATAGGCTTAGGGTTAGACACCCTATCACCACTAGCCTTTGGGAACTTGGAAGGAACTTGATTAGTAACCCGCTTCTTAAATCTAGGCTTGTGTTGTAACCCGCTTCTTAAATCTATTTATACATAAGTCATACGTGAATAAATGTTCAAAGTAATTCTTCCCATATAGATCAAATTCGAGATCTTGGCATACATAGAATATGCATATGTCTTGTACCACATAATCTTAGGAAGTTATGAATCACTTAATCGAACTACGAATGAAGCCTCATGGGTTGTATATCTAGATCAATAAGTCTAGCATACGTTTAAAAGTTAGTGAACCTAAGATGTATGTAATGAAATGATGTAACCCTAAGAAGGGTTAAATAAGAGTGTAAAACACACTAAATGGCCAAGTGCATTGGCGTATGATGAATTGAACATTCACATAATAAGGGGTGAGTAATTATTAAAAGCAAATGTGCTAAAGTTAATGAATGTGGTGACAACATGATAAAAGGCTAATGGAAAGATGAGAGTAATCTCACTTGAGCCTAAATAAATGTTACCAAAATGTACTCACCTATGAGAGTGTAAAGCTAATGAAGAGACCAGTCTCAATGTAAAAGTATTGAAGTTAATGCATACTTAATACTAATGATGAGATGAGAAATTATTTAATGAGATATTATGTCCTCATGCTAGAAGCCAACTTCCACGATGTATGAGTTGAATGTAATGGAACTTTATACTGAGAACCGATAGGTTAGCTATGAGCGGTGATGCCTTCCTTCGGGAAGGGCGGAGGTTCACGTAACTCTCATGAGATGAGAATGTCCGGCATGCCGGGAATGGGTCTTCTTAAACCTCCTAGTCTTCGAATCTATACTGTTTATATAGGGATCTGACGAGGTTCAATCCCCATGTACGCTAGCATATTTTGGGTCACTTTGGCCGGTGGTTCCACCTCTTTTCAGTGTGGGGGAGACACTGGATTTCATGATGCTCACATGATCTATGTCGGTTAAAGTTAACGTTCCCCATGAATGAATGAGGCTATCCTCAAATGATGCACATAATGAAATGAATGATACCAATGTTGTTAGGGTAGGATAATCAAAAGGTGAGCTAGACTTAAGTAATGACACTAGGTCATTCTTGATCATTGCACAGCGAACCCGTTGAAAATATTAAACTACATCCTAGGTATAGCTGGTGTTTACACTAGCTTATAAATGTATGAAGTGCAGTACGTATGAATGAATGAAGCAGATTCTGTGTTTGCTAAAGAAGGCTCCGTAGTTGAGGTCCCATATGTTAACACCTGATTTTTTTAAAGTCTTGATGTCAAGTCCATGATTCCAAAGTCTCATGGCGTATGAACGAATGATATGAAAGATGTTATGTGTTATATGCAATATGTTATGATACGTATGATGATGCATGTTACTCTCATGGAATGACTTTCCTAATCCAATTTGGCAAGCCACTTTTCCTAAGCCAAATTTGGCAGGTCCACTAACTTTCCTAATCCAAATTTGGCAAGTTTACTGACTTGACTTTCCATTAATCATGTTGTTAGGAACGAGCAATTCTTACACATGAATGTCCTTGGTGTGTGCTTGCATATACCCATACTTAGTAGAAGTGTGTACTAATCCCATACAACCCTATATTTTTAGGTGCAGACATAGGAGGACGTTAGAGCTTACAGTACGATGTTGCAGCTATCCAGACGTGGAGCTTTCATCTGAATTTGTTAGATCCTCATGCTTTCGAGGATGCCTACTGTTATTTTCTAGCTTAGATGTAGGCTTTAGCTAGTGGAGAATGTTCCACTAGTGTTTCATTTCCCATTTCATTTCAGACTTTGTATTGGTGCCGTTATTGCAAGAATACGTTTATTGCAATTATGTACTGCTTCTTTCATCTGACTATCTCTATATTAGATGGTTGATTTGTGAATGCCTATGATGTGAAATATGATATGTTTTGCATGAAATAAGAAAAAAAATTCAAATTTTCCGCTAAAATTAACCTACATGATGTAAGTATGATGCATTTTGGCTTCTGTGCGACCTCTGAGAGGTCAACAACGCCGATCTCGTATGGGGTCTAGATTCCAGTCGTGACAAAATTAGTATCAGAGCACTAGGTAAAATTCCGAGAATAATGAGTTCACATCAACCACATTGAGTTGTTTCCAAGTCATGGTAGTGAAGTGCACCACTCTCCTGAATTAGAGATTACATGATGCATAAGAAAATTTCCCTTCTTCTGATCTTATCGTGCCTTCTCTAATGTCTAATTTCTAGGTGTTAAGAGCGTATCTAACATCAACTCTTCAAATTCAGAAAGATGAATACGACGAGAAATGTAGGTGTAAAGATTGGAAGAGCAGCTGCTGGGGTAAATCAAGTTCCTCCCCAAGCTCTAGGTGCTGGAATGGAGATGCCTGTTAACCCAACTGCGTTGATAGATGGAGAAATGAGGACAACGTTGGTAGAGATGTCCCAAGCCATCACTTTACAAGCTTAGGCTATGATAGCCAGGCAGAGCAACAAGGTGTTCCAGGGAAAACCCACCTGCCAGCACCATGACTAACAGGAAAAGGGACTTTACGAGGATGAATCCTCCTGTTTACACTGGTTCTAAGATTGTTGAGGATCTCGACGAGGAGTGTAGGTCAGCTATGCTGTATGATAGCATGGACTTTTCCAGGCTTATGGTACATGTCCAGCAAGTGAAAAAAAAAGCAGGAAGAGGAAGAACACCAGGGCAGGGAAAATGTCAAGGCAAGCTGAGGAGAATTTTTCAAGGAAGAGTAGAACTGAAATCAGAAATAAGCCAATTTATAAAGTGATTCTCCCACAAAGGGGAGTCAAGTTCATTCAAGGGTCGCTATGATAGGGATTCCGAGCCCAGAGTTAAGAGAAACAGTGTTGTTTGTGAAAAAGAAAGATGGAATCCTTATAATGTGTATCGATTATCTGCAGCTCAACAAAGTCACTATGAAGAATAAGTATCCACTTCCCATAATAGATGACTTGTTCGAACAACTCCAAGGGTCTACTTTCTTCTCGAAGATTGATCTTTGTTCAGGGTACCATCATCTTAGGGTTAGGGATGAAGATATTGAAAAGACAGCCGTACCCGTTATGGTCATAAACGAGTTTTTAGTTATGTCATTTGGTCTTACTAATGCACCTGCTGCATTTATGGATCTTATGAATAGAGTCTTCTATGAATACATTAACTCTTTCGTCATAGTATTCATTGATGACATTCTCATCTACTCTAAGACACGGGAAGAGCATGAACAACATTTGAGACTAACCTTGCAGGTACTTAAACAACATCAGTTGTATGCCAAATTCAACAAGTGTAAATTCAGTCTTAGATCAGTGACCTTCCTGGGTCATGTTGTGTCCGACAAAGGTGTGGAGGTAGATCCCAAGAATACTGAGGCTGTTAAAAACTTGCCAAAACCTCTTACTCCCGCAAATATTCGTAGCTTCTTGGGATTGGCTGGTTATTATCACAAGTTCGTGGAGGGTTTTTATTCCATTGCTGCCTCACGGACAGATTTGACTAAAAAGAATGCGATGTTTGAATGGACGGAGACTTGTGAAAGAGTTTCAAGGAGCTCAAGGACAGACTCACT
This sequence comes from Solanum pennellii, assembly GCF_001406875.1. Taxonomy (NCBI): domain Eukaryota; kingdom Viridiplantae; phylum Streptophyta; class Magnoliopsida; order Solanales; family Solanaceae; genus Solanum; species Solanum pennellii. Next base: position 48,596,901 of record NC_028645.1, on the reverse strand, counting down.
TCAGCCTCAGTGCTTGCTTTGCCTAAGTGAGATGAGAATTACACAGTTTATTGTGATGCATCTAGGGTTGGTTTGGGTTGTGTTCGTATGCATGGTGGTAAGGTGATAGCTTATGCGTCCAGAAAACTCAAGGTTCATGAAAAGAATTATACCACTCATGACGTGGAGTTGGAAGCTGTGGTGCTTGCACTAAAATTGTGGAGGCACTACTTGTATGGAGTGCATGTGGATATGTTCATAGACCACAAAAGTCTCCAGTACGTGTTCACACAGAGGTAGTTGAAACTACGTAAGCGGAGGTGGTAGTTTTTGATGGACTCTGACATGAATGTCCACTAACATCCATGTAAGGTTAATGTTGTAGCTGATGCTTTAGGTAGGATGAGCATGGGAAGTACATCCCACATTAAGGATGAGAAGAAAGAGTTGGTGAAAGATATACACAGACTGGTTAGACTATGTATGCAGTTAGTTGACTCTACTAGTGGGGTTGTTTCAGTTTATCCTAGTTCTAAATCTTCCTTAGTAGTTGATGTCACGGAGGGTCAGCATCTCGATCCTGTGTTGATAGAGCTTATGGAAACAGTGTTGGTTAAGATGAATGAGTCTTTTGCTTTGGGAGTTGACGGTATACTTAGGTACCAGGACAGACTGTGTGTACAATATGTGGATGATTTGCGGACCAGGATCATTGCAGAGCCCCATGGTTTGAGATATTCCATACTCCAGGTTCCACCAAGATGTACCATGATCTTAAGCAGATCTATTGGTGGGATGGCATGAAGAAGGACATTGCAGAATATGTGGCTAAGTGTCCTAATTGTAAACAGGTTAAGGCAGAGCATCTTAAGCCTAGCGGTCTTACTCATATTATTGAGTTTCCGAGTTGGAAATGGGAGGCCATTAATATGGACTTCGTAGTTAGTCTTCCGAAGACTATGTGACAACATGATTCCATATGGGTTATTGTAGACAAGATGACTAAGTATGCCACTTTATCCCGATGAATTCTACTTACAGAGACGAGGATTATGCGAGACTTTACATTGATGAGATTGTGAGATGGCATGGGATTCCTTTTTCTATCATTTCAGATAGAGGATCTTAGTTCACTTCACATTTCTGGAGATCCTTCCATAAGAGCTTAGGGACACAGGTCAGGCAGAGCGCACTATTCAAACATTGGAGGATATGTTGAGGGCATGTGTGATTGACTTCAAGGGTAGTTGGGACGACCATCTGCCTTTGATAGAGTTCTCGTATAAGAATAGCGATCACTCCAGCATTGGGATTGAACCGTTTAAGGCGTTGTGTGGTAGAAGGTGTAGGTATCAAGTTGGGTGGTTCGAGAGCTGAAAGTCATCCATCTTGGGTACACAGATCATTCATGAGGACTTTGAGAAGTTAAGGGTGATTAGGGACAGGTTGGCCACTGCCTACAGTGAGCAGAAGTCTTATGAAGACAACAGAAAACGGCCCTTAGAGTTTGATGTTGGTGACCAGGTCTATTTTAAGATATCACCTATGAAGGGGGTGATGAGGTTTGGCAAGAAAGGGAAGTTGAGTCCGAGGTATGTTGGGCCATATGAGATCCTACAACATGTGGGTGAGGTGGACTATGAATTGGCTTTGCCTGCGGAACTAGCTTTTGTTCATCCAGTCTTTCACGTCTCTATGTTCAAGAAGTGCCTAGGTGATCCAACATTGATTCTACCTTTTGAAGGATTGGTGGTCGAGGAAGACTTGTTCGTACATGTTGAGATTTTAGACAGACAGATCAAGTGGCTAAGGAAGAAGGAGGTTGCCACAGTGAAGGTATTGTGCAGGAATCATCTTGTTGAGGGTGCTACGTGGGAGGCTGAGGCCTACATGAGATCCCGCTACCCTCATCTTTTTCATCCCTTGAGGTTAGACTTCCTACTCTTAAGTCTAAGTTTCCTTATCTCTCCATTCTTTGTTGCTATTGCTTGATTGTGTATAGTAACTATGTTATAGTCTGACTAGCATTGCGCATAATAGTTAGTAGTGTCATTCAGGGACTATTGTTCGTTAGGGGGGGATAATGTAACAACCCTAAAAATGGATATGCTAAGTAATGCTTAATGTGTCTAGAATGCCACGATTAGACCGTGTTCACACAGATTGATGCGCGTAGAACCAGACTGTTGAAACCTTGCGACAGCCAAGCCAACTTACTTGGGGAGTTATTTGAGCTAGGAAAGGTTGGGTTCAGCCATGTAGGACTCCCGAATATGAAGATTTACTCAGATGAGTCTTTACCGGACATAAAAAGGGGAAATCTTAAGTTTGGAGGGTCTAGGGGTAAAATGGTCTTTTTCCTTGTTAAGGGTAGTACCGTAATTACCCTAAATATGCAATTAATTATTTAATTAGTAAAGTGGAGGGGAATTTTGGGGAGAGAGGGCCGAAAATTGGCCTTTGAGTGAAGTCTTGCTCCACCCGGGTTCGAACCTAGGTGGAAGCAATTATTTAAATTGTTTTCTTTTAAAATGGTAAATTAACTTAATTATTTAATATTTATTAGCTGATTTAATAAGAAGGAAAATCAGATTTTTTTAAAGGGCTGAAAGAGTCCTAGTTTGACTAAGTCCTTACCTAAGCCTAAACTACCTTGCATGTTTCACTCATTTACGTCAATACCTCACTTTCACGATCACTCTCTCTTCTTTTTTCACGTTTCTCTGCTAAGCAAAAATACTAAAGCAGAGACATTACTAAATTGCTTCACAAATTGCATGAAAATATAAGAAATACAAGCTAATAAAAAATGTTAGGCAAAAGAGAGGATTATTCCGTGGATTTGATGTTCAAGTTGAGGGGATTTGGACCTGATTTTTGGAGAAGGTTTTGGGAAGAAATTCAAGGTTTGAACTAAATAAAAGGAATGGATTTTTTTAATCTTGGTCCCTTTCCCAAGAGACCCTTAAGATTCAGTCAATTCTAATCCGAAAACTAGGATTGTTTCCCCGTTGCATGTCCCTGTCACTGTTCCCATTGATTCGTAGGTTCGGTATGTTTGCTGGTAGATATTAGGCATGTAATGTGTTTTCGTGATGAATATGTTCATGAATGTGTGTTTGGAATCATATGAATGACAACCTATGTTATTCGAAAATATGTGTATGGGTTGCAAAGTTAACTGTGACTATTACCTTCTGTTTGAGGTTCAAAAATGATATATTGTGGTTGTATTTTTATGTGCACAAACCTATGTAAATCGCGATGTTCACATGAAGTGTAATGTAGCTGATTTGAGTGAGAAACTCTTGGATAAATGAATCGATGAAAATGCACCTAAGATGTTCTAAATGAACCATGAATTACCCTAAGAACTAATGTTTAACGTTGATGGAAAAGATGCTGGAAAACTACTAAACTTCCAGCTACATATTGATGAGTTTCGATCAAGTTAAAGTGGTTTAAAATTCTATGAATAATAAATTAAATAAGCGAGGTCACTCAGGATTGAACCCGTGACCTCACCTTGTTTAAAGTCATAGAATAATGTAAGTTAAAAGAGTGTAGCAAAGGGGATTCGTACAGTGACCTTGATTGGAATATGAAACTATGAAAATATTAAAATGAGAGTTGTGGAATTCGAACCCACAACCTCTTTGTCAGACTTAAGGAATTAAAAGAAAATAAAGGTTGAGGCGTGTGGGAATCGAATCCACGACCTCTAGGCTGATTAAGGGAATTAAAGAGAAAAATAAAGTGAGGCTGTGGGGATTCGATCCCATACCCTCACGGTCAACTCGGAAAAGTCAAGGAAAAAAAAACAAAAGAAATGAGTCTGTGGGGGATCGATCCCACAACCTCTCAGTCCCAAGACAAATGAATAAAAAAGAAAGAGAAATAAGGAAAAATGAAATGAAGGCATTGGGGCTCGATCTGGGGTCCTCAAGCCTTATAGATCAAAATAGAATGAATAAAAAAATGTAAGTGTTAATCAAGGGAATCGAAACCGGGTTCCCTTGACCAAACTCCGTATTGATACGTAAGTCATACGTGAATAAATCGAGCTCTTGGCATACATACAAGATGCATAAGTCTTGTACCACATAATCTTAGGAAGCTATGAATAACTTAATCGAACTATGAATGAAGCCTCATGGCTTGTATGTATAGACCAATAAGTCTAGCATACGTTTAAAAGTAAGTGAACCTAAGTTGTATGAAATGAAATGATGCAACCCTAGAAGGGTTAAGTACGAGTGTAAGACATACTAAATGGCCAAGTGCGTTGGCATATAATGAAATGAACATTTACGTAATAAGGGGTGAGTGATTATTAAGAGTAAATGTGCTAAAGTTAATGAATGTGGTGACAACATGATATTAGGCTAATGTGAAATATGAGAGCAATCTCAAATGAACCTAAATAAATGTTACCAAAACGTACTCACCTATGAGAGTGTAAAGCTAATGAAGAGACCAGTCTCTATTAATACTCTAATGAAAGTATTGAAGTTAATGCATACTTAATACTAATGATGAGATGAGAAATCATCTAATGAGTTATGATGTCCTCATGCTAGAAACCAACTTCCATGATGTATGAGTTAAATGTAATTGAACTTTATACTGAGAACCGATAGGCTAGCTATGTGCAGTGATGTCTTCCTTCGGGAAGGGCGGAGGTTCACAGAACTCTCATGAGATGAGACTGTTCGGCATGTCGAGTATGGGTCTCCTTATATCTCCTAGTTTTTGAACCTATACTACCAATATAGGGATCTGGCAGGGTTCAATTCCCATGTACTCTAGCATGTTTTGCGTCACTTTGGCCAGTAATTCCACCTCTTTTTGGTGCGGGGGAGACACAGGATTTCATGATGTTTACATGATCTATGTCGATTAAAGTTAAAGTTCCCCATGAATGAATGAGGCTAGCCTCGAATGATGCACATAATGAAATGAATGCTGCCAAAAGAGTTAGGATAGGATAATCAAGAGGTTATCTATACTTAAGTAATGACACTAGGTCATTATTGATCATTGCACAGCGAACCCGTTGAAAATATTAAACTACATCCTTGGTATAGCTGGTGTTTACACTAGCTTATGAATGTATCAACTGAAGTACGTATGAATGAATAAAGCAGACTCTGTTTTTGCTAAAGAAGGCTCCCTAGTTGAGGTCCCATATGTTGAGCCCTCATTTTTGGGAAGTCTTGAATTCAAGTCCATGATTCCAAAGTCTCATTGCCGATATAAAGATGTTATGTGCTATATGCAATATGTTATGTGCTATATGCAATATGTTATGTGCTATTTGTAAGAGATTATGTGATGTGTGCAATATGATACGTATGATGATGCAATTTACTCTCATGGCATGACTTGACTAATCCAATTTGGCAAGTCTACTGACTTTCTTAATCCAAATTTGGCAGGTCTACTAACATTCCCAATCTAAATTTTGCAAGTCTACAAACTTGAGTTTCCATAAATCATGTTGTTAGGAAAGAGCTATTCTTACTCATGCATGTCCTTGGTTTGTGCTTGCATATACCCATACTTAGTACAAGTGTGTACTTATCCCATACAACTATATATTTTTAGGTGCAGGCACAGGTAGACGTTAGAGCTTACAGTACGACGTTGCAGCTATCCGGACGTGGAGCTTTCATCTGGATTTGGTACGCCCACATGCTTTCGAGGATACCTACTGTTATTTTCTAGCTTTGATGTAGGCTATAGATAGTGGAGCATGTTCGACTAGTGTTTCATTTCCCATTTCATTTCAGACTTTGTATTGGTGCCGTTTTCGCAAGAGTACGTTTAATGAAATTATGAACAGATTCTTTCATTTGATTATCTCTATATTAGATGGTTGATTTTTGAACACCTATGATGTTAAGTATAATATCTTTCGCATGAAATAAGAAAACAAAAAAATCAAATTTTCCGCTAAAATTAACCCAAATGAAGTATGTATGACGCATGTAGGCTTGTCTGCGACCTCTGAGAGGTCAACGATGTCGGTCTCGTCTGGGGTCTAGGTTCCGATCGTGACAAAGTGAGTAGCGGGATCCATGTGCTTCTTCTAAGATCCTATCCCTCAACCCATCTACATCGGGAACACATAATCGCCCTTGGTACCTTAACACACCATCCCCCCAAGGAGAACGAATTATTCAACTTGCCGAAAACAGATTATTTCAACTCTATTAATACAGGTGTTGTTTGGACTTCACATCAACCACTAAAGATGACTCAAAGTTATGATGAACTATAGAACCCCCATTCGGAGAACTCTCCAACCTCACCCCAACCTAGCCAACCTATGTACTTCCCTTGCTAGGTCCTTCTTGGCTTTGTCAAGATGGGATACATTACCCATAGTCATATGACTTAGGGCATCTGCAACTACATTAACCTTGCCGGGGTGATAAAGGACGCTCATATCAATATCTTTCAACAACTCTAGCCACCATATTTGTCGGAGATTCAACTCCTTTTGGGTAAACACTTATTGGAGAGTCTTATGATCGGTAAAAACATAAACATGAACCCCATACAAGTAAGGCCTCCAAATTTTCAAAGCAAACACCACGGTTGCTAATTCAAGGTCGTGAGTGGTGTAATTTCTCTCATGTACCTTTAGTTGCCTAGAGGCATAAGCTATAACCTTATCGTGTTGCATAATCACACACCCTAAACCCACTCAAGATGCGTCACAATACACCACAAAACCTTTTGTTCCCTCCGGTAAGGTCAACACTGAAGCAGAAGTAAGGCTACCTTTCAACAATTGGAAGCTTTTCTAACATGCCTCCGCCCACTCAAATTTTTACTCTTTTGGGTCAAAGGAGACGCAATGGATGCGAAACCATCCACGAACCTCCGATAGTAACCCGCTAAACCGAATAAACTCCTAATATCAGTTGGAGTCAATGGTCTAGGCATGTTTTTCAGCGCTTCAGTTTTGCTTGGGCCTACCTCAACTCCCTCACTAGAGGTGATGTGCCCAAGAAATGTCACCAACCTCAACAAAAATTCACAGTTGCTATATTTGGCATACAGTTGATGTTCTTTAAGGGTTTGTTATAATTCCCCAAATGACCCATATGATCATCCTCATTCTTCGAATATACCAAAATATCATCAATGAAGACATTGACAAATAAATCTAGGTAATTTTGAAATACTCTATTCATTAGGTCCATAAACGCCGCCAGAGCATTAGTTTGACCGAAAGACATGACCAGGAACTCATAGTGACTATGCCTAGTCCGTAAGGCCGTTTTTGGTATATCCTCACCTCTCACCCTATATTGGTGATACCTCGATCTAAAGTCCATTTTTGAAAAGTAACTCGCCCCTTGGAGTTGATCAAACAATTCATCAATCCGAGGGAGAGGGTACTTATTCTTAATGGTAACCATGTTGAGTTAGCGGTAATCAATACACATTCTCAAGGACCCATCTTTCTTCTTCACAAACAAAATAGGAGCACCCCACGGAGAAATACTAGGCCTTATAAAACCCTTATCTAGTAAATTCTTGAGTTGAGCCTTCAACTCGGCTAGAGCCATCCGATAGGGAGGAATTGATATGGGATTTATATTCGGTTGCTAATCAATGCCAAATTCATTTTCCAATTCGGGAAGAATACCGGTAAGGTCATTAGGAAAGACCTTTGAAAACTCAATCACTACGGGTACCAACTCGATGGGAGGGACTTCGGAGTCTAGATCTTGGACTCTTACTATATGATATGGACAACCTTTTGACATTATTTTGCATGCTTTTAGAAAAGAAATAATACGACCTCTAGGAATAGAATTTCCCCCCTTCCACTCAACAATGGGTTTATTTGGGAAGTTAAACCTCACCACTCTTGTTCTACAAACAATGGATTCAAAACATGCATGCAACCAATCCATACCCAATATAATATCAAAATCAAGAATATTGAGTTCTACTAGATCAACATAAGAAACTCTATTGGGCAACATTATAGGACATTTTCTATACACCCTTTTTTGCAACAATCGACTCACCCAGCGGTGTAGACACTATAAAAGGTTCATGCAAAGTATCGGGTAACATATCAAACTTTTTATCTAGTAGAGGTGTAACAAACGATAAAGTAGCGCCGGGATCGAGTAAGAAATATATATCAAGAGAGAAACCACATTCGGAGAAGTCTCTGTATCACCCCTAGAGAGGAGAGCATAGAAGCGGTTCTTCTTTGGAGCATCACTACAACCACTTGCTTGAGCTTGACCACCACCCTTGTATTGACTCTTAAGTTTGGGAAATCTCTCATCTTGTGACCACTCTTGCCACAACTAGAGCAATTATCTGTTCCCTTAAGGCAATCAACATAGTGCTTTTTACCACACTTTCCACAAGTTGGCTTTTCATTTGGTGAATTAGTAACTTTTCCCTTTTTGAATTTATGATTAGACACCCTATCACCACTAGATCTTGGGAATTTGGAAGGGACTTGATTAGAAACAAGATTCTTAAATCTAGGCTTGCCTTATATTTCAAGAGTATTCTTTGAAGATCCTCCATCATTAGACTTTGGTCTCTCAATGTCTCTACTTTTTCGCATAGACCTTGCCTGCTCAACCCTTCTTGCATAAACCATAAGATTGGAAATATTCATGTTTTCATGTAGCATGGCTGATTGACACTCCTCTTGTAAGTCCTCCGACACCCGCGTCAAAAGACAAGTCATTTGGTCTCTAGGATCGGAGACCAACGAAAGAGCATATTTGTACAACTAAATGAATTCGAAAGAGTACTCATGGACACTCTTTCCTCCTTGGAGAAGATTGATGAACTCCGTCACTTTTTCCTCCCTCGTCTTCCTAGGGAAGAACGTACCTAGAAAAGCCGCCTTAAAGATCTCCCAACTCACCGGACCACCTCTCAATGGCCTATTATACCTCCATTGCACATACCAAGTTTGATCCACATCCTTGAGTTGGTTTGTGGCCAACTCGGCCTTCACATTTGACGACACTCCAATAGCATATAGTATCTTGTATACCTCATTGATGAATTTTTGGGGGTCTTCATCAACCTTAGACCCATAGAAAGTAGGAGGGTTCATTCGAGAGAAGCCCCTTAGACGGGAACCCATAGTAGTGACTTGTTGATGAGGACGGGCAGCAATATCCCGATTGGGTTGGTCCGTCATAGCTTGGGCTTGAACCGTCGCGGCTTGTGCTTGAGTAGTCATGGCTTGGTCCATTTGAGAAAGAATAGCCCTCATTTGATCCTCCGTCATAGGTGGAGGGTTAGACAAGACTTGATCAACATTAGCATTTTCCTCAAATGCAAGAACTTGGTCATTAAGGGGAGGAGCTCTCGCATTAGCAACTTCCTCCTCAAGTCTTCGAGATGCATTCCTTCAAGTGTTCATGTTTCCTATAAGAACAATAATAGGATTAGATGCAAAATCTCACCATAAGTATACTATATTGGCACGGTATAAGATTTCCAAGAAAGAGAGTGATTCCTAAGCATCATAGAGGTTCCTACTCATAAGTGTGGCGCGCTTCACAATTATGCGTACAAACCTACATAGACGTGGTAGATAGAGAGACATAACTCAGCGATATTCAACCTCATGCTCTGATACAAAGTTTGTCATATCCGGGTTTACCCCTAGACTTAAATGGCGTCGTCATCCTTTTCTTGGACGAAGACTAGCCTCTTAGTCTAATGTCATTACATTCATAGGTTGAAAATGCAACAAAATTTAGAAATTTCATTATCACTAATTGGAGGCTTACATAGACCTCTACATACGCATAATATGTATCATATTGAGTATACATAGACCCTTCGTATATGAAGGTTACATAGCCTTCTACTTTTATTGCACATGCATATACATAAAATATAGAAATAGTCTCAAGGATTGTCTCATCTCATACCATCTAAAAGATTATCACAATATGGGAATTAACCCTTACATTAATCAAACAAGACCATGTATAGGTCATACGAAAGTACAATATTCAATTAAAAAGGAAAGGAATGAAAGAGTCTATAAGCTCATAACAAAATCTGTAAGCTAGATGATGGCATTTCCCTAGAATGTTGAGGACCTACCCCACTTGGTGAAATGAAGAATCCAAGCCTTCAACAATGTCGCCTTCCAAAATCTTCACCAACCGGAACCTAAAATATTGGGAAAAGGGAAGAAAATGGGGTTACTACTCCACATGTAATAAGTATGAGATCTTTTGCACATACACAAGAAAAACATGCTAAAAGGAACTTTTTTTCAAAACATGTCATTTTACCCTTATGGGACTTAATGATAAGTCAAGTAAGTCATATCAATCAAACAAACATGCTTACTATCTCAACAAGTAATACTTATCCTAACATACTTGAAAACATGATTTACTCTAACCCTATCGTCAAGGAATAATATCACAAGAATGAATAAGAGTTAAACAACATAATAAACAAGACAACTACTCAGTCCTTATAAAGTCAACAAGTGCAATGACCAAGAAAATCCCCATAACCTTACTTAATCTAGTATCCTTAACAAGAAAACATGACCAATGTCCAACTTTACATATCATGGCATTTAGGTTTACATTTCATCATATGTTAACATTATAACCTAAGGCATATTCATAAATGAACTATTCAACATATAGTATCAATAATGTGCCATGGTAATCATATATACATCATATATTATCATAACATAAACATATATAAGAACCTCCTCCTAAAACTCACAACAAGGCTAACTAGTGCAATGTTTAGGTAGAGTCCCATACCCCTACCTTGACTAAGCTAGACCCCTTAGGTTATCCAAGTTAGAGTTCACGTCCTTTAATTCATTTTACCTTTTGGGAACATCTTGACCTAAACGACATAGACCACATGATCTAGTATTAAATTTGGTGTCATAAAACCCTACACCGAAAGAAGGCGGACTACTTGCCAAGGTAGTACCAAAACATGAAACATAGCAACTACGTGGATCCACTAGCTAGTATTCCTATGGGGGCAACATAGTTCAAGAACTAGGAGATATAGTTGGGACCCTTTTTATGCGCCATGCATTATAGTCTCCAATCGCAAGAGTAATATAGTATTCTTACCTTCTCTATGTTGGAAGGGACACTCTTCAAACTAGTTCACTCGGTGCTAAGCTATAGTCTCTTTTTGAAATATCTTTAAGCCTTTAATTATCTATCATAGCTTAATTTAGGCCATAGGGTCTACCCCTTATATAATCATCATCATGAATAGCTCAATAAAAATTGTATAAGTATAAGTCTTTTCATCACAATTCAAATAAGTGAGGTTAACACATTAGCATTTCATAGCATATTAAGGCACATTGATAGTTTTCACCATCCTTATATCACATACACCTTAGTCAACCTCACAACATAGTCACAATTGGAAGTAAAGATAGAGATTTTAAGACTTACCCTCATAGTCTATCACCAAGGTCTTACCATCAAACCATAAATAAAACCAACTTGGGGAGTAACATCATCACACAATGATAACCAATAAGATAACAAGGCAAATTACATCTCTATCACACATGTCAACTCTATATCACAACTTGAGACAACATATATAGGCTAATTTCACATTATAATTGATAATCCAAATCACATCTCAAGAACTAGAATTATAGGCCTATAATTCATCTTAATTTAATCAAAATAACACCATATGATAGTAATCAAATACAGAACCAACTCAATTGAATGATCACAATACAATATAGGTCAAGAACACTACATAGGGTTAGGTTTGGAGGATCATATTCTTCAATTTAGACCAAACATGAAAAATTACCATAAAAAAGTTGAATTACATGTTAATCTACTCAATATAACCCTAAGAAATCATTAACAACTCAATCCATAAGTTCAATTTCGTAATTAAATGAAACCCATAAGAAAACTTAACTTTTGAAATCTATTTTTGAAGGAACGATTTGAGGAAAGAGTCTCAAAGGTGAATAGAACCCATAGATTAAAGTTTGTCAACTATTTTATGGTGAATTCATCTCTTTCCAGCCCCCAAACCGTAATCCTTGCTAGTCTTCGATGGTGAGTTCATGTAGATAGAGAAATAAGACAGCTGGAAGAGAGTTTATTTGAGAGTTGTCTTTAGGTTAATGAGGGTTGAGGGTATTTGTAGTGGGACTTAATCAACTTAATTATTTTCCATTTAATCGCTAACTAACCCCTAAACCACCTAAATAATTAAATAAGACCAACTTAAATTAGGTAGAAAACTCGACCTTCAAAGACGAAACCTCGATCGACGGGCCGTCTGTGAGTCGATGGACATCCCGCCCTCTGTCCTGCACTCCATTGTCTTGGTCAGAGACTATGCAGGTGAGGTCTTCCTCCAATTGTCTTAGTGTGGGACGAGATAACGGTGGCATTGACGACCGTCGATCCATACGCAGATCGTATCCTGCACCTCTACACTCCGTTGATGAGTTCAGAGGTTGTGCAGGTGAAGGGACCTTCTCCACCAGCCTAAGTGTGGGACGATAGTGTCTTCGATGGCCAATCGATCCAGACACGAGCCGTCTTCTGTCCCGTCGATGCAGACTACGAGGTAGTGTTGCATCAAACTACAAGGGTCCTTGGTTGGTCCTTAGGGAGTCGTAACCGGACGTTTCAACCTTAAAACAACTCAAACACCTATTATCTACCTTTCAACCAATTTTAGAATATTTCCGACACCTAGAAGTTAGTCAAATAAGCTACGATACATTAACATCCCTTTGAACCAACTTCCCGGACGTCATGGACGTTCTTGGACATTTTGGTTCTTAAACCTCCTAAATGACCTCTATTCATTAAAAATGGACTTAGAAACAATACTTAGACCTTATGACACTTACGTTAGGCTCTACAATATGTCTTGGATTTTCAAGGTGTTACAAATTGCATGATGAGATCTTAAATAAAATGAAGTGATGACCATGTTACAGCAAGGAGAAGTATGTCCCTCCTATGAATATGATAAGAGCCTATGTGTTTGCTGAATTAAAGGGTGAATGAATGTAAGTTTTGCTTGCTTGTGTACATTAAGTGCTAAAATGAGTTGAAGTTGTGTTCCTTATAAGTATGGTGCATTAACTTCTATGTGATGATGTTCTGAATATGATGTACTTCTCAATGATGAATTGAAGTTCTTGTTTGTGATTAAAGTATTCTATGTGTCATTCAAGGACGAGCGTTCCAAAGTGGGGGATATTGTAAGACCCGAAAATGAGTTAGGGTTTCTAGAGCCTAACATGTTCTTCATAATGTTATAAGGTCCTAAAATGACTTTTATTATGGTATTGAGGCAGTCTGTAAAGTTTGAGGTGATTTGTAAGTCAAACTTCAAGGGACGACCAAGACGTTCGACGACTAGTCACCTATGTGCCTCATGTGTCTATTGTAACAACCCTAAAAATGACTATGCTAAGTAATGTCTAACGTATCTAGAATGCCTAAATTAGACGGGGTTCACACGGATTGATGCGCGTAGAACCAGACCTCTGAACCTCTACAATAGCCAAGCCACTAAATTGGTGATTTAGTCAAGCTAGGAAATGTTGGGTCCAACCATGTATGGCACCCGAATATGAAGATTTACACGATGAGTCTTTACCGGACTTAAAAAGGGGAAATCTTAAGTTTGGAGGATCTAGGGGTAAAATGTTCTTTTTCCACGCTAAGGGTAGTATCATAATTACCCTAAATATGTAATTAATCATTAAACTAATAAGGTGGAGGGGCATTTTGGGTAGAAAGTGCCGAAAGTGCCCATTGAGCAAAATCTTGCTCCAGCCATTTCGAACATAGGTGGGAGCAATGCTTTAACTTGATTATTTATATTGGTGAATTAATTTAATTAAATAATTAAATGCTGATTTAAGAAAAAGTAAAATCATATTATTATTAATTAATTAATTAATTAATGGGGTGGTTTGGGTCGGGTCGACCCGGAGGGACCTATTTTCGCGATGGGACATCACAAGTTCGAACCTCGACGGAAGCAACTTATAAGTGGATTAAAGTGAGGTTTATAATCTGTTTTTTTGTAAGGGAATTATGGTCATTTAACATATAATTAAAAAAAATGAGATATTAACTTTTGAACAAACCTTATTTTAACTAAGTCTCAACTATAATTGTAATCCTGAGGAACCTCTCTCTTTTTCACGTTTCATCCTCTGTCACGATCTGCCTCTGTCTCTCTCTCTCTTTCTTTCATGTTCTCTCTGCTTGACCAAAATACAAAAACAGAAAATCTACAAAAGTTCTTCACACTTGAAGAACTTACATGAAAAATATAAACAAACAAGCGAACCAAAAATGTAAAACAAAGTTCCATCGGGTTTGTGTTGGGTTTCGGGATTTGGATGTGAGTTTGGAAATTGTTTTTGGGAAGAAAGTCGTGGGTTGAAAAACATTGAAATTAGGTATGGGTTTCTCTCCTGGACTCCTTTCTCCAAGAGAATTTTCTTTCCAATTAATTCAACGAATCTAGAAACTAGGGTTTTCCCGTTCTTGTCGAACACCTTGTCCCTAGTATCCCTTTGATCTCAATGTGAAATAGATTAGATATCATGTTGTTGGTATGTTTGCTGGTAGTTTAAGTATGAAGTGTGATTTTCGTGATAATGTGTTTGGAATTTTAAGCATGTTAAATTATGTCAACCGAAAGTATGTGAAAAATGATATGTTTTTATGGTTGAATTTTATGTGCGAATGTTTGTGTACATCATGAGTTGTAAAAGTTGTGTAATGTTGCTGGATGTAATGGTAATTCTAAACTGATATATTCATATAAAAGATTACACTTAAATATGCACCAAATGATCCCCGAAATTCCTTAAAAATTAACGTATGAATTATGACAAAAACAAGCTGAAAATAGTGAACAAATTTCAAGCATTTGGTAGGTTGGGTTCGGCCAAACAAAGTGGTACAAAACGCAATGAAAAATGAATGTTAAATAAGTTAAATCACTAAGGATTGAACCCAAGACATCATTACATGAAACCTACAAAAAAAAATCAACAAAAGATTAAGACAAAAATTTATTGGAAGAGACTAAATTTTCAGCCTGCTGGAAATTGTCATGAACAAGGTCTTATAATGATGTATATGAAAAGAAGTAAAAATATGTATAACTTGAAATAGATTACTGTAAAGCCAATGGAGTCTTGACTTAAACGTGTCTATCATGTGTTATACTTATATGATAATATGTGATAACTTTTTTCCGTTGTATCTATGTTTCTTTGTGGCCTTAAGGTGATGCATTGCACCAAGTATCACTAGAGGGTTATTTGGGAGGTTAACAAATAAACGAAAAGAATGCTCACTGTTTAGGAAAAATTAGTTTCACTATAAAGTGACCTCAATGATGACGTAAATTCTATATCTGATTTTCTATGATGTTTTACCTTTGAATATGTCTAAATGAAGTATGTGAATGATATAAATGCTACTGTATAATGGTTTTATGAAGATTTACTCACAAAAAGGCATGAAGTATAATTTCAAGAAAATGTCCCTTTTTAAATGCATGTTTTTACATGGTTTGAATACTTAGTGCATTCTTGTATTAATCCCCTTCTTCTCTACTTTTACACAAAGTGTAGGTTATGGATGCTTAGAAAGGATGTCTAATATTGAGGATCTTGATAGATGATTTCCAAGCTCAAGGAAAGGGGTCATTAAGTTCGAAGGATTCCCTACTCATGTCTATTGTAAAGTTTATTAAATGTTGTATAGTTATGTCTTATGTTTTAAGGGTCATGTCCCTAATGTTTTGTAATGTTGTAGAGTCTATGATGGAAAAGAGACTTAGGGTCTAAATATGTATTATGACTTATATTTTCTATATATATGAAGTGATGTTTCTAGCATATGATGTGCTATGAAAAGTTTTAAATTTTCCGCTAAATTTACTATGTCAATGCGATGATTGATAACTATGGGCTTGTATATGACCTCCGAGAGGTTAAGTACGCCGTGTTACTTCTAGGGGTTACTCCCCTGATGGGACAATTCTACTCTATTGATGTTAACTCTAAGATGGCAAAGGAGACTAAGAGTCTAACTATGTATTATGACGTATTTTACATATACATATGAAGTGATCATTCTAGCATATGATGTGCTATGAGAAGTTTTGAATATTCCATTAAATTTTCTATGACAATGCGATGGATGATGTCTATGAGCTTGTAAAAGACCTCTGAGAGGTCAAGTACGCAATTTTACTTCTAGGGGGTGCTTCCCGGTTGTGAAAACTTCAATACAATATGCCACATATATGCTTACAACAATAGTATCAAATGATAAAGGAAGGAACAAGTGTATTTTGACATAAGCAAAATCATAGCTAGAATAGAAGAATGGAAAAATCCTCGGACTTGAGGATCTACCAACAACTTAGGAAATATGTCCAAGTCTTCCTTAAGAGTGGCCTCTTACACTTCAATGGTTGATACTATATTGTTTAGGGAAAAGGGAGAGAATATGATAGGTTATTACAAACCACATGTACTAAATATGGAAATTTTTGAAAGTAAAACCATTGAAATCATGCTAAAGGGAAATTTTGTTCAAAATCATGCTTAGTCAGTTTTAAAAGCCTTTATGCACATATAAGGTCATTTACAAGTCAATGATCATAATATCACTTAAGACAAGTTCATATCCAACACAAGACCAACATCATCATAAAGTCGTATCAACACAAATAACATCATCATAAGGTCATATCAACATGAATAACATCATCATAAAGTCACAACAACAATTCATGTACTAGAGTTCATAACATCAAAACATATAATAACCTTACTCACAATCCACTCCCAAGCCTACAAGTGTAATGCTTATGTTAAGCCCCATGACCCCAGATAATCAAGTAAACTAGAAAAGAGACTATAAGAAATGTCTATACTTGATATAACATTATATCATGCATACTCAACATCATACATATCAATTTAGACCAAGTAGCACCTCTTAAGTCACCCTAGTTATTGTTCACTTTATTACTTTCATTCATTCGTTTTACTTTCGGAAATAATCACCTTAACCGAAAATAGACCATGTGAGATAATCATAGAATTCAGTGTCATGAAACCCCACACCGAAAGAAGGTGCTCTAGTTGCTAAGGTATAACCAAAACAGGAACATAACATTCTAGGTCGATTCACTAGGTAGTTTTCCAATGGGGAAAAAGTGTTAAGGAACTACGAGATATGTGTTGAACCCTCTTTATGCTCATTATCATTGGAGTCCTCATCTCATGTGAATCATTGTAAATCTACATTCCCTAATTAGGTTGGGACACCTCTTATATCAAGTTCGCTTGATAAAGTACCTTTTTGAAATATTCTTAAACCTTTTTTAATCATCATATCTTAATATAGACAATATGAGACTAACCCCTTGTATAAACATTTCATTAGCTCATAATGTATAGGATGAGAACTTCCTTTCATCGCAAACCATCATTAGTGAGATCAACACATCATAGTCATAGTAATAAACACACAAAATAATCACTTCCAACCTTGCATCATCATACCCTTACCAAGATCTCACAATTCAACACATTCATAATATGCGATCATATGCACAATATCATCATCTTTCTATTCTATTCATATATGATACTTCAATTGTACATCATCATCAAGAATAAACCCTCATCATTGAAGTGAAGAACTCATAATCATAAAGGTTTTACCAAATAACCTCCAAAAGATCCTTCATGATATTACCCTCAATTCTACAATATTCATCCATCAAGTAACCCATCATCTTCATATAATAGTGAATTAAACATTAACAAATTCAATTATAACATCCCTAGTCATCTACAAGTCCAATTCATAACTAGTGTTAGGGAAAATGGTTAATTCATGGATTCTTTCATAGAACTAGGTCAAAGACTAAGGACTACATAAATTAACAATAAAAAACCATAATATATATATATATAAACCAAAGTAATTTAACATCAAATCAATTTGAAAGACCATTCACGAAATAGGAAGAAAACCCATGTTTTAGACATTTTTGGAAACAAATTTTCAAGAGCCTTTTGGGGTAAGAGATCCCAAGAGTGACGCTTCCATACCTTAAGATTCCTTGAAGATTGATGGAGAAAATCTTTAGTCTTTATTCCCTAGGGAACCTTTAAGCTTGGTCTTTAATGGGGTCTTTAGAGAAAGTAGAGAGAAGTTGGGGAGAATTGGGATTGGGAATAATGGGGTGTTAAGTTAGTTTAATGAGTTATAACTCTTTTATATTACCGAATTAACTTAATTAATAACCCCTTAACCCGTAATTAATTAATTAGTTAATTAACAAACTAACCTAACTTAACTCAAAAAAAGGCAGTTGACTCGACTGTCAAACAACGACTTCCCATCTATGGGGCGTCGACCAGAGTACTTCCCCGTACTGGCAGTCTGTCGTTCTATTCATAGAGTAATTTTTGAGCCATTTTTCCAAAATGGCTAAGTATGAACCTACAACCAGAATCGATAGGTTGTTAACCCATCGACGGCTCGTTGTTTAATCCGTCGTTAGCCACAGGCAGTTTGAAAACTTTTTGGACAAATGGAAGGTCCTCCTCAAGAACCCATAGGGTGGTCCTAGGGGAGTCGTACCTGGACATTTCGACCCTAAATACACTCTAATCCTTGTTTAGCTCCTTTTTACCAAATTTGACTAAATTCTGACTCTTAAAAACCACTTGAAACATACCAAGTCACAATATCACATCTTTTACAAATCTCCGAACGTCATAGTCGTTTCGTGACGTTTTGTTTCTAACACATCATAGTTAGTTTCAATACATTGTTTTAGAGTTAGAAACAATATTTAAGAGATAAGTTCATCATGTGAGGCTCAAGACTAGGTCATCGAATTGTGGTCTATTACCTTATCCCCCCTTGGGAACATTTGTCCGTGAATGACACCTAAATCTATTATAGTGAGATAATGAAACTCAATACTAGAAGCCCAACCACAACAACATCATAAAATCAAAATGATTCACAGCCCATAGGAGTACTTAAAAACTCCATTCAACACATAAACATGACATTACACGTAGCAACCCTATCCACCATTTACCACACATAACAAATCAATATTTCATATTACATAATGAGGAACTACCTTCTCAATATCAACATAAGTTTAACATAAACATCAAGAGTTACCATGAAAACCTTCTTTGAAGCAACATTGAACATGCTCATTACCATTTCATGAAGGCAACTATGCAGATAACAAAAATAAGTGAAAGATAAGAAAAAGGACATTTTCCCACGAAAACTGATTTAGCATGAACCTTTAACAATAATATGCACATAGTAGAAAACCAAGACAAGTTCAACATTATTAATTATTTTGTATTAAGAGGATTACTAATAACCTCAACTTTGGCTAGAACTTTGAGGAAAGAGATGAGGATAACGGGACTTCATGTCGATCTCGTCCTCCCATGTTGCTCCCTCAAATAGGTGGTTTCTCCATAGGATTTTTACGGAGGTCACCTCTTTGTTCCTCAATTTGTGGACTTGGCGATCTTGAATTTCAACTGGAACCTAGGCATAAGAAAGGATCTCATTCACCCCTAATCCTTCAATAAGGAGAATGGATACTGGGTCCCCTATACACTTCTTAAGAATGGAGACATGAAATACGGGATGAACTGAGGATAGTTCACTTGGTAACTTCAAGTCATAAGAAACCTTCCCTACCAGTTTCACTATCTCACAAAGACCCACATACCAGGGACTAAGTTTCCCCTTTTTACCAAATCTCATCATCCTTTCATTGGTGAAATCTTAAAGTAGACCATATAACCTACTTCAAATTCAAGATCCCTTCTTCTATTGTTGACATAAGATGTTTGCTGACTATTGGTCGTTTTTAATCTATCTCTTATCATACAAACTTTATCCAATGTCTCATAGATTATCTCGGGACAAAGGAGTGAAGACTCTCGTAGATTAGAACACCAATCTTGAGATCAACATCTCCTACCATAGAGTTCCTCAAAAGATGCAATTGAAATACTAGAATGTTAGCTATTATTTTAAGAGAGCTCAATCAACGGTAGGTGATCATCCCAATTACCCTTGAGTCTATAACACAAGCTCTCAACATCTATTCTAGGGTTTGGATTGTAATCTCCTCTTAACCATCCATTTGAGAATGAAAAGTAGTACTACGTTTTACTTGAGTACCTAAATCCTTTGGAAAGGACCTTCAAAAATGAGAAGAGAATTGGGAACGTCGATCCAAGATGATGGACAAAAGGATACCATGTAAACTCACAATCTCATTAAGGTACAATCTAGCATACTCTTCTGTTGAATAAGTATATTTTACGGGGATAAAGTGGGCAGATTTTATCAATCTATCAATGATCACCCATATTGAGTCATTTTGCCTCCGGATTCGAGGCAAACCCACTACAAAATCCATATTGATATCTTCCCACTTCCAAGTAGGAACTTCCGTTAATTGAGTTAAACCACCGAGAATTTAATTTTTGTGTTTAACTTGTTGAAAATTAGGACATTTATCCACAAACTCCGCTATGTCCCTTTTAAAATGATCCCACCAATAAACCTCTTGAAAATCACGATACATTTTTGTTGCACTTGGATGAATGGAATATCGGGAACCATGAGTTTCTTCAAAATTTATCCCCTTAGACCATCAACATCTGGTACACACTATAACGACCCGAGATTACCCCTAGAAGTTAAGGCTTTATCGAATTGGAACACGACATACTTGACTTCTCGGACATCTTGTATAAGCCCTTTGACATCGTTCATTGCATACATGTACAAAAAGTAGTACGGAATTACAAAATTTTCACAAGAAATAGTAATACTTCAAAATATCTCTCTGTGAGAAAAACATAATGAAAGTCTAAGTCTCAAAGTCGCCATCTTAGACACACAAATATATTGGGACACGACCCATACTTCAATTCATAGAAAATATCTAAGTCTATTACAATAGTTTGAATAAGGAAATATAAACATCATGATGTCCTCGAATCTAGTGAGAACATACCAACTCTCGCTTGAATGAATGCTAATCCAAGCTTCACTTCGAGACTCCTCTCAAATGCCACCTACACCTTTAGAGATAGATAAAATATATGGAATTAGTACATTGCATGTACTAAGTATCTCATAATTCATTAAATCATGATAAAAAGAAATTTGTATAAAACATGCTCTTTTGAGTAAAACTTCATATCACAAGTATAAGAATCACATTTAACACCAACACCACATATATTACACAAATTCACTTTAAAACACATAAGCATGAGACCTTCATACAAAAGGTGATTCCAAGGCTCACTTGAGCAAGTTATGAAGCAACATCCTATAAATACCTTCACACACACCAAAGATATCATCTTAGATTACTTAAGATATGATTATTCCCATTTCATTAATTAAACTTCTACATAGAATTACTCTAAGACTCACCTAAGTAAGACATGAAGAGGCCGCCCATACACACTCTTCAAGCCTACCTAAACAATCCTCAATGTTATTCTAGGTAAGTACCTTTTCATTAACATTCATTTACTTAAGTCATTATGTCCATTAGACCTTTTATGAGACATTCACCAATTAAGGACTTTCACATAATGGTCTTGGAGAAGAACTAGTGACTCACATAGTAACATATTCAAAGCCTAGTCATGAAATTTATAGATAGCGTCCCATTCAACTACCTAAGCTTTCTAATACTTATCCAACACTAGCATGTATCCTAAATTATTAATATAGGCAATAACTGACATAGACCATACTACCTAGGCACGAAATCCGGAGTCTACCCTACTCCGACGGAGGGTGTTCTACTTTCCAATGGTATAAATAGGACACTACCCATGTAGGCACATGGTAAAGGAATATCGAGGGCTTTTAAAACTCTAGTCTCCTTCTCAAGTTGAGTCACATTGTACTCTAGTATCCTTCTCAAGTAGAGCTACAACCCTTACATATTCACTTGGTGTTAGACTTTGTTCTCATAGAGTATATTCAATCATCTAAAGGTATATGAGAAGGTACCATCTCTTTGTCCTACCAACTCATAATACCCCTGCCAAGAATGGGTGCACTAGTGCTGCCACTAAAGGTCCATAAGGATAGCTAATTTTTAACCTTCTTTTTATTTAGAAGGTTCCACGTATTAGTGATGCTTAGAAGGGTACCATGTTAGGTCTACCGATCCTAGACTTTCATTCAACATTCATTCACATACATACAAGACAAAGGTGCATAAGCTTACTAAGTCACGATGTTCATATACATATTCTTCATGTATCAAGTAAGGGGCATAGGTATACCAAAGCAAGAAACACTTAATTATAATATTGTCACCTATATAATAACATTCAAGAAGCACATAGAGACAACTAAGTATACTTTCTAGTCATTCTACTCACTTCTATAGAATCAGCAATATAAACGATCACAAACCTCATATAAGTCATCAAGAAGCATCATACTTCAACATCAAGTCATTCACATAAAGACTTAACTATAGTGTACTAGTGACACCTATCTTCAACTAGGAGAACTCCTGATTAGACTTCACATAACACATAAGTCATCAAGACCTTCCTATTACTCACATAATCAAGTTATAGCATGATAATATCATAATAAATGAAGTAATTCCGACGAGGTCACTTAATTCACAAGTATAACATAAAAGCACCGCCACCATAAGTTGAACATTCCAATCATAATCAAAATTCAAGACCTATAATACATAATATAAAGAGAGTTAGGGCAGCATACCACAAATCAACTCTCACAACTTGAATTCATAGCCAATTCAACCAACACAATACCCAAAGGCCCTTACCAATGGCCATGATCACCAATTCGATCCAATAATCATAATGTACAATCAATAAAAGGTAGTTCAATATGAATTTATAAGTCTAAGACAGTCCGTACATGATTCTAACACAATTCTTCTAATTCAATAGTCCAAATCAAAGTACACAAGAATTCAATAGTATAGAGACATGATCATTTCACCTATAAAATAGTCAAAACTAGGAGTGCATGGTTTGCATGGGTTCATAGAGTTTTAAGGTTAAAATCATCAATTTAACATCAATTAAATCATACTACAATGCTTTAAAACATTTTATGCAAGAACCTATGTCTAGATGTTAATTTAGAAGGAATCATATTTTGATCATCTTTAAAAAATCATTGGAATTGTCTCCTTGAAGAAAGAGGATTCAACGATGAAAAACCATAACATTATTGTGATGAAAAACCCAAGAAATTGATGGAGAAAATCATGTAAATCTGTCTTCTTCCTTGGAGTTCTCATATTTTAACTATGGAGGTTTTGGAGAGAACAATAGAGAGGTTTTGTTTTGAGTTTAGGGTTTTGCTTTGATTGGTGAGTTTAGGGGTATAAAAAGAATCAATAAACGTCAAAAAGTCATACCAAATGTACCCAAAAGACCCCTTCACTTATAAGACAATTTAAGCAATTCAAATATAACTTAAAAACGAAGCGACCAAATATGGGAGTTTAGTATGCGTCCCGGTGGCATTTTTAAATCTAGTTTCTGGAAAATTCTGAGACAGAATGGTTCTTGAAATCCCCGCATTGCAGGGAAAGAGTTTTTCCATTCAGTGTCAACTGTGCGACGAACAGCCACTGCCAGATCTTTTCTGGCACGACAGCTTGGTTGTTCCATGTATGGGTCCTCTTTGGGGACACTTAAGCTGGTCCCCGACGAGTCGTTCTCAGACCTTTCGACACCTTTAGATGTCTTTGTACGCATAGGAACCATAGATACACAATTTCACCCTCAAACCATCCCCCAAAACTTCACTACAATACACTACGACACATTAGTTCAACTTCGACTAGTTTTCGAACGTCTTGGACGTTTGACCTCCAAACACTTCCAAACTTTATATAATTCCTCCAAACACAATTATTAACCATTTTAGTACTTTAAATCTTCATTACACACATGTTAGGATCTATTTTCACGTAGATCATTTTTAGAGAAGTTACAATCTCCCCTACATGGACAACATTCGTCCTCGAATTACAATTGCTACTCTTTAGACACTCTCAATAGATAAGAAACTCAAAACTATCTGAAAATAACAATACCACACAATATACAAATACACATATATAGGAGAACAATCAACTCCACATAATTAAGAAACTAAAACACAACAAGAAGATAAAAACTACACGCACAACTTGTCATGCAATAATACTCACATTTTCATTTCATATAGGAGGAACTTCCTTCTCAACACATAATCATGATAATATACATATGTTCTATGCAAATTATAACCTTTTTTTTCATGAAAGAAAAATTTAGTAAAATTTCCAAAATCTTCACAGTGAGCACCAAATTCTTTACACTGAAACTTGCTCAAAATTCAAAAAATGGAACTCTTAAGCAATTTATGATAGAAGAATAAAAATGCGAGAGAAAAAACCATATAAAATCATTTTAGAACACAATATAACCTCATAAAATGCACAATGCAAGGAATAAATGAAATACAATTACAACCAGACTCCTAAACATAATGCATCATGCAAAATGCTACTATGACGTTCTATCTCTCAAGCTTGAATAGAATAGAAGAGAAGAGACAACAATCTACAATACAAATACTCAACATACTCCCCCACATAGATGGAACCCATAAAAACTAAAGAGTGAAACTTAAACTTACCGGCATCATAACCCGAGTTTTCTCCCTTAGCAGGAGAGCAAGAAATGATTCCTCTTTTGTGCACCACCATCCAGAGAATTTGGAAGAACTTGCTTGGACTCTCTTCCTCTAGCCGCAATAGTAGGACAATATCTAACCTTGTAATCATCCTTACCTCAACCAATGCATCGACTAGTACCAGCTAGACATTTCCAAAACTGATTCTTCCCACAAGTAACACACGTAGGTTTAACCGTTTTGGGAACCACCACATCTCTCATAGTTAGCCTTAGGAGCACTATAATCATCTTGAATTGGAGCCCTCTTCTTAAACATAGATTGAAATTGATCATCGGTTCATCCTCTTACCATCTTTGTCACGACCGAAAAGTACCCCCCTAGAAGTTAGGGAGAATCCTTGTTTCGTGACAGGGCGTACTTGACCCTTTGGTGTCTTTTACAAGCCCTTTAACTATCGTTCATTACATAAGACATGAAAAGTAGTGTTGAATTAAAACTTTAATGATAATTAATAAAAACAGGATTTCTTTGTAAATACCTAGAAAATCACATCGTCACAAGCCAACTTAAGACACGACATAATAAACTTAAGGACACAGCCCTTTACATTTGAAAGAGATACATAATAAATCTAAACATAAAGAAACTTAGAATATATGGATTATGCCCTTGAATATATGAGGACACACTTTGTCTTGAAAAGAACTTTCCCAAGCTTTGCCTTCTAGACTTCAACCTTGCTTCCAAAACCTATACTTAGATAGTATATAAAAGTATGGGGTTAATACAAAACAATGTACAAAGTATGACATATGCAAAAACATGCAAAAAGGGACATTTTAGTAAAATAACATTTCATGCCAAATACCTAAAACATTCATAAATTTAGAAGTAAAACGACATATGAAGCATCATTTATAGCATAGATAAGGATTACAAAAATTGTGAACCAAAGAAGCAAATTACAGTAACCTTTCCAAAGTTACAGTGGAACTCATTGACCTTTACAGTGAACTACAATGACTCCAAGGTAGTGAACTTCCAATGTATTGCCAATGAGAAAGTAAGCATCATTTTCGTAGGAGTTTCCCATTTAAGGTGATCATAAGACTCACTAAGGTGAGAGATGAAGGAAGTATTCATATTCCTCCTTCAATACCAACCCAAGCAACCCTCAAGACTACCTCCCTATTTAGCATACTCACCTCGGGAGAATAAACACCCACTAAAAGGAAATACAATAGAATATCACCCAATGACACACCAAGAATTCCCTTCCGAAATGCCTACTTAGTGCAATGAGTAGATGGCGTCCCAAACCACTACCTATCCTAAGTAGTACAATCTTTTAGAAGACTTGACACCAAGACTCCCCTTTCGGAAGGTCCTACCTAGAGAAATGGATAGATAGACTCCCATACCACCACCTACCCTAAGTAGTACATTCATTTAGGAGACTTAGTTCAATCAATTCAAATAAGACTCATTAAGACTCCCCTTTCGGATCACCTACCTAGTGAAATTGATAAATAGTGTCCCATTCAACTACCTACGTTAAGTAGAACACTCCTTTAGAAAACTTAGAACATTCATTTCTTTTGTGGGAGTTAGCTTAACTGACATATACTATGACATATTAACATGGAATCCCGATATTAACCCCTATCGAATGAGGGAACCTCACTTGCCTAATATGAGGTCGTTTGCTTAGCTTTAAATGGCTTTCCCAATAGCTACACCTATGCGGGCACATATTTAAGGCATAAGGAGATTGCTACTAAGTAATTCATTCTCTACTTACGAGTAGTACTCATCTCAACAGGTACATTGGAATACAACATCTCAACTCACGAAGTGTAACCACCTCTTGTTCATATCCTCTCGGTGCTAGGCATAAATTCCTTCGGATTCTACACATTATAAATAATAGGTTAAGGATAACTAGTGAACACCACATCTCAACTCACGAAGGGCATTCATCCTCCAACCTATGTTAGAAAGCTCATGGGATCTGGTGTGGTTGCTACTAAACACTTCGTCTCAACTAACGAAGATTGTTCACTCCAAAACTCCCCTTTAGGACTTAGCTTCATTCATTCATTCAAATGTGACTGTGTGTGTACATGTGAGCACACCTTGCACATAAGCTTCATTTCATTAACACTTAATTTATTTACATACTTAGACATTCATTCATCACATCACACACTTCAAATGATTCACATAATCATATAAGTCCTTTATACATAATCCTTAACATACTTCTCCTAACAAGTTTAATAAAACAATTAACAAGAATAACTTTATTCAAGACTACACTCTAGTCTACTTCACATAATCACTTCATAAGGCACATTTAACAAGAATGACAAATTTAACACCTTACTTCTCATTACAAGCCTTAATATCCTCATTCACAATAAACAAGTAAATTTACATTCATACAATTCAAGTAAACATTGCCACCAAGAAGGTGGACCATACCACTCAAGAGTGTTTAAAAATTGAACCTAAACAACATAACCAACTTACCCTTTAATCCATGTTTTCATAAAAAAGAACATTTTACTCAATATTTAACCATAATAAATCCCTTTGGTCAGTATCTAAACCACAATACCAACCATAAGAAAACAAAACTCAAAGACTACCAATTCATGCTCATATAACCCATTTCTTAAGCCAAAATTTCTTGAAAAGCTTTCACACGATTTTGTTGATGTTTTAACCTTAAAATAATCAATTAAAATTATAAACATCATTATTAAGTCATTAGAAATGTTTTCATGCAAGACCCATATTTAGAGTTGAAGATAAAAGAAACTAGGGTTGGAAACCCTTTTTGAAAATTAATTAGAAGGGACTCCTTGAATGGAAGAGAGTTAAAGGATGGATACCATAACTCAAATTGAATTAACACCAGATGAATAAATGACTATAAACAGCCCCTCTAGAACTTCTTGACTTCTAGAATCCATGGTGACTTGAGAGAGTCTTCCAAGAGAGAGGGGTTTTGGATTTTAGGAAAAGGAGTCTAAAATTAGGTCTTAGGGTTTGAAATACTTTAATTTACCTAAATAACCCTAAAAATAACTTCCTAGGGTCATAAAATACTTGGGGTGAATTTACCAAACACCCCAAGCCAATGCAGATTTTTCACAGCTTTTGGGATAGTCTCCACCAACGGACAAACTAACGGAGCATTTGTCAAAGGAAGGATCGTGGGTGGGGTCTTGTTTGTTGAGACTTAGCTCCATTTGGATCCTTTCCAACTAAACCTTCAGTTCCAATCGACGCCCATAGTATAAGGGCCGTTTGTTGACCAAAGGACCGTCCTTTGGGTCGTTGTTTGGTCACAAATTTCGCAGCTTGTTGCCAAGAGGTGGGGTCCTCTTCTAGGGCCCCTCGTGGGTCCTAGATAGAGTCGTACCCGAACATTAAACCACTAAACATAGTATTCTAGGTCTTAGGAACATACCACATCAATTTCGATTAAAACGAACATGTAAAACTCACTCAAACACATCAAGACACACAAACGGTATCTAAGGCACACCTTCCGAACGTCGTGGACGTTCTCGGACATTTGACCTCCAAACATAACAAAACATCACACACTTCCTAATAACACTAAAGTAACTCATTTTAACTTGAAATTAACTAAAGAAACACTCATGAGGCTCCAGTTCACCTTAGTTCGTTTCAGGGCGTTATATTCTCCCCCACTTAGAACAACTTTCGTCCTCGAATGACACTAAAACTTTAAGAACTACAAAGTATCACTTAGAATCACATAAATTATTACAATAATGGTCAAAATACTCAAAATGAAAGCATCAACTAAAAGGAGCATCATTTCACATTTTCAAACAGTTAGAAACATAGGCAACTCTTGTCAACTTCAAAATTTGAAAACTCACCCTTAACCTTCTTTTATGGAGGAAATACCTTCTCCAACATTAAAAATACTCATATAAAACAACTTTCCACACATTGAAACTTCAATCAAAAGCAAGACAAATTTTCTAAAAATTCATATATCTTACAGTGAATATCACTATAACACTGTTAACCATGCTTAAAATTTCAAAATTTTATTCTTTGAACAATTCATCAAGAAGGCATGATAAAATGAAGTACAATACCATATAAACTCATTTCATAACACATTGGGACCATAATTAAAGAAAAATGCAATTTTCTCAAAAATTTGGACTTACTTACAGTGAATTCAAAACTTCATTGTGTCACATAATTAAAATTTCAATGCTGCCCCTTTCAAGCAACATTAACAAGATGTCATGACACAATGAGGACAAGACTATACTAACTTACCCTAAAGAGAGTTGGTAAGTTTTCATTAAGTGCAATATGAGAGTAGCATCCCATACTACTAGTCCCACATTAGTGACCCTTGAGGATTCTCTTGGACTAAGTACCTTGCACACAATTCTACTCAACCTTAACTATGAAAGACTCTTAATCATTATAAAAATACTAAGAATTTGAACTCAAACATTAATATGAACTACCTTTCTACTAAACTCATTCTCCCCCACTTAGGGTAAAGTCATATTCAAGGTCTCACACTTCGAAGCACCATTCTGCCCCTTCACAAGGTAGGGACTCACACTACCCTATATTTATGCACATTAAGACTAAAAATCAACCTTACAAGCTAAGCATAACACTTTCCTCTTAGGATTCAAGCCTACACAAACTCTCTTAAACACCAGTTCATGCAACCTTTAGACAACACTTAACTCAACTGCATGGAACAAAACTCCCTTACTAGGTATTCATACCACATTTCCACCTTAGTGTAAACCCACACCACAACCTCAAAAAAATCTCAAGAACGACTGTTCAAACATTAACCACACAAGAGGGTTGCCCTCAAATCCTACAAAATATCCACATTCTTTCAACATTCCTCAAATTTACACCTTAAAGCATTTCTACCATCATTGAAAATAATAATAAGATAACTCATTTGCTCTCATAGGACCTTTATGAAATCATTATAATTATTACCATGCTTAGAACTACACCACCATAAAGTTTATCATCACACAACTCCCAATCTCATAAATCACACCTAGCCATAAATGGTATCACATCACAATTTTTTCAAAAGTTACTTTCACATGCACTCTTCTAGCCACAAAACCATCATAACGTCAAACCTCACCTTTTCTCTCCCTCAGTCTTAGAAACATCTCCCCTTCCAAGCATTCAAAGCTAGAAGTCCACCGGACAAGGGTACATAAGAGAGAGAGGCCTTATGGAGTTAAGTACTATGACACTATTCAAGAGTAACGAAGAAAGTGAAACTCTATCATCCTATAGCCTCTTATCCATGGATGTGTCGCGACTCACACCAATGACTAAGATACTACTAGACGTGGCTCGTGATATTTTTAGGACCCTAAACTATTTCCCATAACCTTATGCTCCGATACCAAGACTATCACGACCCGAAAGTACCCCCTAGAAGTTAGGGAGAACTTTCATTTCGTTAACGGGCATACTTGACACTTCGGGGTCTTGTACAAGACCTTTAACTATAATTCATTATATAAGATATGAAAAGTAGTGCGGAATTGAAACTTTTCACAACAATTAACAAAAAAATGAATTCTTTATAAATACATAGGAAATCTCATTGTCACAAGATAACTTAAGACACGACATAATAAACATAGGGACACAACCCTTTATATTTCAAAGAGACACATAATAAGTCTTAACAAAAAAAACTAAGAAGATATGAATTATACCCTCGAATATATGAGGACACACTTTGTCTTGAGAGGAACTTTCCCAATCTCTGACGTCTAGACCTCTCTTCCAATACCTATACTTAGATATTATAGAAAATTATTTGGTTAGTACAAAACAATGTACTAAGTATGGCATATGCAAAAAACATGCAAAAAGGGACATTTTAGTAAAATAACATTTCATTACAAATAATTAAAACATTCATAAATTTAAATGTAAAACAACATAAGAAATATCATTTATTGCTTGGATAAGGATTCCTAAAATTTTGAACAAAAGGAATCAAATTACAGTAACCTTTCAAAAGTTATAGTGGAACTCATTGACCTTTTACAATGAACTATAATGACTCCAAGGTAGTGAACGTCCAAAGTATTGACCATTAGAAAGTAGGCATCATTTCCGTAAAAGTTTCCCCTTTAAGGTCATCATAAGACTCACTAAGGTGAGGCATGAAGGAAATATGCATATGCCTCTTTCAATACCCACTGAAGAAACCCTCAAGACTACCTGCCTTTTTGGAATACTCACCCCAGGGGAATAAGCACCCACTTAAAGGCAATACAACAAGAGCAGCCAACAACACACCAACAATTCCCTTTCGGAATGCCTACTTAGTGCAATAAGTAGATGGCGTCCCATACCACCACCTATAAGTAGTACACTTTTTTAGAAGACTTGTCACCAAGACTCCTCTTTCGGAAGGTCCTACCTAGTGCAATGGATAGATAGCGTCCCATACCACCACCTACCCTATGTAGTACATTCTTTTAGGGGACTTAGTTCAATCAATTCAAATAAGACTCACCAAGACTCCCCTTTCGGATTGCCTACCTATTGCAATGGATAAATAGGGTCCAATTCCAATACCTACCCTAAGTAGAACACTCATTTAGAAGACTTAGCACATTCATTTCTTTTGTGGGAGTTAGCTTAATTGACATAGACCATGAGATCTAGACATGGAATACCAATAATAACCCCTATCGGATGAGGAATCATTTCTTGCCTAGAATGAGGTCATTCTCTTAGCATTTAAATGGTTTTCCCAATAGCTACACCTATGTGGGTGCATAGTTAATGGATAAGGAGATTGCTACTAAGTAACTCATTAGCTACTAATGAGGAGTACTCATCCTAAGATGTACATTGGAATACAACATCTCAACTCACGAAGTGTAACCACCTCTTCTTCATATACTCTTGGTGCTAGGCGTAACTTTCCACGGATTCTAAGCATTATAAACTATAGGTTAAGGATAACTAGTGAATATGACATCTCAACTCACTAAGGGCATTCATCCTCCAACCTATCTTATAAAGATCATAGGATGCAGTGGGATTGCTACTAAACACTTAATCTCAACTCACAAAGAGTGTTCACCCCAAAAATCCTCTTTAGGACTTAACTTAGCTTCATTCATTCATTCTAACAGTGATTGTGTGTATATGTGAGCACACCTTGCAAATAAGCTTCATTTCATTTACACTAAAATTCTATACATACTTAGACCTTCATTAATCACATCACACACTTTACATGATTTACATAATCATATAAGTCCTTTATACATAATCTTTAACATACTTCTCATAACAAGTTTCATAAAACAATTAACAAGAATAACTTCATTCAAGCATACACTCTAGTCTCCTTCATATAATAACTTCATAAGTCACATTTAACAAGAATGACATATTTATCAACTTACTTCTCATAACAAGCCTTAATTGACTCATTCACAATAAACTAGTAAATTTACATATACACCGCCACCAAGAAGGTTAACCATACCACTCAAGAGCATTTCAAAATTGAAGCTTACCAACATAACCAACTTACCCTTTAATCCATGTTTTCATAACCTATTACATTTTAATCAATAATTCATCATAATAAAGCCCTTTAGGCAGTAGCTAAACCACAATATCAACCGTAAGAAAACAAAACTCAAAGACTACCAATTCATGCTCATATAACCCATTTCTTAAGACAAAATTTGATTAAAAGCTTTAACATGAATTCATTGACGTTTTAACCTTAATATCTTATATTAAGATGAAAAACATCATAATTATTTCTTAGAATTTTTTCATGCAAGTCCCATATTTATAGTTGAATATAGTAGAAACTAGGGTTAGAAAACCTTTTTGAAAATTCATTAGAAGGGACTCCTTGAATGAAAGAGAGTTCAAGGATGGATACAATACCTCACATTGAAGAAACACCTAATATCTTTATATGAAGAAACGACCATCAACATCCCTCCTAGAACTTCTTGACTTCTAGCTTCCATGGTTACTTGAAAGAGTCTTCTAAGAGAGAGGTGTTTTGGGTTTTAGGAAGAGGAGTCTAAAATTAGGTCTTAGGGTTTGAAATACTATAAAATACCTAAATAACCCTAAAAATAACATTCTAGGGTCATAAAACACGTGGGGTGCATTTACCAATCACCCCAAGCCAAGGGCAGATTTTTCACAGCTTTTGGGACAGTCTCCACCAACAAACCAACCAACAGACCGTTTGTCAAAGGACGGACCGTTGGTGGGGTCTCGTTGGTTGAGACTTAGCTCCATTTGGAGCCTTTCCAACTTAAACTTCAGGTCCATTCGACGCTCATGGTATAAGGGCCGTTGGTTTACCAATGGACCGTCCCTTAGGTTGTCGTTTGATCACTCTTTTGGCAGCTTGTTGGCAAGAGGTGGGGTCCTCTTCTAAGTCACCTCGTGGGTCATATATGGAGTCGTATGCAAATGTTAAACCACTAAATATAGTCTTCTAGGTCATAGGAAAATCCCACATCACTTTTGATTAAAACAAATAAATAAAACTCACTCAAACATATCAAGATACACAAGCGCTATCTAAGGCACACCTTCCGAACGTCATGGACGTTCTCGGACGTTTGACCTCCCAACGTAACCAAACTTCACACACTTCTGAAGAACACTAATATAACACATTTTAGATTCAAATTAACTGAAGAAAAACTCATGAGGCTTTATTTCACCTTAGTTCATTTTAGGGCGTTACAATCTCTATTCTCCTCCCAAGTTTAGACTCTTCAATGGATTGAGAATACACCATAAGCCCAGACAAAGTCATGTCACCATGGAGCATATCCATACGACACTCTATCTTAACAATGTGTGAAACACCAGTAAAGAACCTACTTATCTCATCTCTAGTATTACACACCAAGCATGGATCATACATAGACAATAGGATAAATGTTAAAGAATACTCATCAAGACTCATGTTACCTTGCCTAAGGTTTATAAAATCCTCAATGTTAACCTCTCTCTTCTCACGGGGAAAGTACCTTTCTAAGAATGCTTCCTTACACTCTTCCCACTCTAAGAGACCCAATTCAACTGGCCCAGAATCCTTCCATTGAGTGAACCAAACTCGAGCAACGTCTTTTAATTGGTAAGAAGCTAACTCCGTCTTCTCCCTATAAGTCACTACCATAGAATACACTATCTTATACGCTTTATCCAAGTAGTCTTAGGGATACTCTCCAACCTTAGAACCAATAAAGATAGGAGGATTCATCTTCACAAATTCCCTCAATCTTGATATCATAGTACTCTCCATAACATTCACTCTAGGCCAAATGTCTCTATTCACTTGTATAGTCATAGCTTAGGCTAGAGTTAGGAGAGACTCTCTAATCTACCCATTAGCCATAACTGAGGTAACCACCGGAACCTCATTCCTCCACCTACAATTGTGACTTGATCACCTTGGGGAGGAACTTGATCACCTTGGTGAACTTGTAATACTTGCTCAACTCGGGGAGGATCTCCCCTCATTACCATCTCCTCATCAACCCTCATAACTGGTTTCCTTCTCATATTCATCTCTTATAAATATAAGAGAAAACATTAAGAAAGTATTTTTATAACTTTTAACTCTACGGCGCGACACAGGAGTAGAGATGAAGGGAAACACTATCGTCTTATAGCATCTCGCTCATTGATGTTTCACGACTCATACCAATTAACAAGACTCTACTAGACATGGATTTTTGAGACTTTTTGATTCCTAAGTACTACTTCATAACCTATGATCTAATACCAAGTTTGTAACGACTCGAGAGTACCCCCTAGAGGTTAGGGCATTCTCGAATCGAAACATGACGTACTTGACCTCTCAGAGGTCTTCTACAAGTCCTTTGACATTGTTCATTGCATACACATACGAAAATTAGGGCGGAATTAAAAATTTTCACACGAAATAGTAATACTTCAAATATATTTGAATACGACCCATACTTCAATCATCGAAAATAGAAAAATCTATTATAATACTTTCAATAAGGAAATCTAAACATCATAATGTCCTCGAATCTAGTGAGGACACACTAACTCTTGCTTGAATGAAATGCTAATACAAGCTTCACTTTGAGACTCCTCTCAAATGCCACCTACACCTTTAAATATAGATAAAATATACGGAATTAGTACATTCCATGTACTAAGTATGACATAATGCTTAATATCATGATAAAAGGACATTATTAGAGAACATGACGTTTTGAGTAAAACTTCATATCATAAGCATAAGAATCACATATAACACAAACACCACATATATTACACAAGTTCTATTCAAAAAACATTAGTATAAGACCCTTCTACCGAAGGTGATTCTATGGCTCACTAGAGTGAGTTATGAAGCGATCGCCCATACAATCCCATCACACACACCAAAGAGATCCTTTAGATTACTAAGATAAGATTATTCCTATTTCATTAATTACACTCCCTACCTAGAATTACTCTAAGACTCATGTAAGTAAGACATGAAGAGGCCACCCATACACCCTCTTCAGGACAACCTAAGAGATTCTCAAAGTTACTCTAGGTAAGTACCTTGTAATTAAAATACCTTTACTTAAGTCATTCTGTCCATTCGACCTTTTAATAGACATTCATTAATTAAGAAATTTAACATAATGGTCTTGGAGAAGACTTAGAGACTCACAAACAATCAATCAAGATAATATCCCATTCCACTACCTGAATGCAACAGTTCAAAAATCTGTGATCTTTTCTAGAGCCTAACATAAGTGTCAAGAGGATTAGACACTGTTCTAATGTCTATATTTATTAATATAAGTAATTTAGGAAGTTTAGAAGTCAAAACGTCTAAGAACGACCAAGATAGAATTAGTTCAATGAGGTACTAGCGTACCATAGCCTATTTGACTAGCTTTTAGGAGTCAGAAAATGATGAAAATTGGTTGAAGGTGTCCGAATATTCCAAATGTCCGTGTCTCAAGGAACACCAAGGGCCCTTCCAAAATTGACTTACAAGATGTAAATAGAAAGTGCCACCAACGAATGCTACAGACGAATCTTGGTCCAATCGACGGGAGTCGATTGCCTACTTTGATGGAAACTTAGAAAGTTTGGCCAAGGACCTCTTTTTTCATATTCTCTAAGCTTATCGATAGATATGCAGCATGGAGGCGCACAGTGCCCGTCAAAGGACACATGATCCATCGATCGTGGTATCATCTTTGAGGGGTCTTTTTTGCTGCACGTTTTTATATATGTCTATTGATTAGTTTTATCAGTTAGGAGACTAATTAGGGGTTATTGGAGGTATAATAAAGTTTGTTAATGACCATTAAAAAAACCCTAAGCTAATTAGACTAACCTAAGCTTTCATATTTCCCAAACCAAAACTCTCTTCCTTCTCTCTTCTTTCTCTCTCTATAGTTGAAGAACTCCATATAATACAAGGTAAAGGTGGGTTTAAGGGCTGAAATCAATCCATAAATATTCATCAATTACTAATGTATGAGATTCCTTTCACTTTTGATACCTCTTTCCTCAAAGGGTTCCATCAAATTAATATTAAAATTTGAGTTTCCACGTGGATCTTTTCCAATCTCGAAATTGAACTTTTGAATTGATTTGATTATGATTTATTTTGGATATGATGAATAGATTAACATGAATTTTAACTAAATTATGCTATTTGTTAGTTGATTGGTCTAGTTGTAGAAGATGACCTATTTCCCTTAACTCTAGGTTATGATCTTGATGTGAATTTTGTAATGTTGGTTCAATTGAACTTGTTATTGATTGAATTAGTGCTAGAAGATGATATTGTGTAAATTATGAATATATTATGGTTAACTATAGTCCTATAATTCTAGTTCTTGAGTAATTGATCTAGACTATGACTTTGTCCTAAGTTTCTATCTTAAGCTATGAAATAGTAATAGATTGTGATGTAGTGCTTTAATTAGCCTTGCTATCATGTTTGTCAGTATTGTGTGATTATATTAAACCCAAATTGGGTTGATTTAAGGATTGATGGTAAGACCTTGATGATGGATTATTAAGGAGACTTGGTAAGTCTTGTGATCCCTATTCTTTATTTCAATTATGGTTAATTGTAATTATGTGATGATGTTGTATTGAAGTATAGCTTATGTTAATATTTATAGGGTATGTATGATGTTGAATTAGAATGTCCTGCCTATGGGTTATGACGTGTTTGCTAAGTTGTAAATGTGATAAGGATGGGGATGACTTACCAATGTGCCTTATCATGATGTGAATATGTTAATGTGCTAACCTCACTTAAATGGATTTGTAATGACAGGACAATACTCATGCAAATTCTTATTGAGATATAATGATGATGTTTATACAAGGGATAAAGCCTATGACCTACATTAATCTATGACGATTAATAAAGGTATTAAATAAATTTCAAAAGGGACTCTAGCTTAGCACCGAGTGAACTAGAGTGAGGAGTTTCCCTTCCTACATAGGGAAGGTAGGATCACTAAGATACTCTTGAGATTTGATACTATAATGCATGTAGCATAAAGAGGGTCCCAATTATATCTCCTAGTTCTTGAACTATGTTTCCCCCATAGGAATACTAGCTAGTGGTCTACGTAGTTGCTATGTGCATGTTTTCGTACTACCACGTCATTCAGTCCGCCTTCATTCGGTGTAGGGTTCCATGACACCGGATTCCACATTAGACAAAGTGGACTATGTCATTTAAGGCAAACTTCTTCCAAAAAGGTAAATTTAACTAAAGGATTGAACTCTCACTAATATGTCCTAAGGGGTTTAGCTTAGTCTGGGTAGGGGTATAGGACTCTACTTATACATTGCATTAGTAAGCCTTTAGGGAA
The DNA here is from genome assembly GCF_001406875.1 of Solanum pennellii. NCBI lineage: Eukaryota > Viridiplantae > Streptophyta > Magnoliopsida > Solanales > Solanaceae > Solanum > Solanum pennellii. Next base: position 48,559,121 of record NC_028645.1, on the reverse strand, counting down.
GTCTTAGGATGATATTCATATGTATGTATATGCTTATAAATGTAAATGATATGTATATGATGATCTCACATGTTAAGTACATTATTTTATGTTGGTTACTCTTATGAACATATACTTGGTATCTATTGCTAAAGTATGATATTATGTACTCCTAATGCTATGTTATGTGAAGTTGGATGTTGGTCATATTTCTTGTTGGGCTTACTTGACTAAGTAGGGTTATGGGGCTTTACTTGGTCATTGCACTAGTTGACTTAATTAGTGTTCATGGGTAATTGTCTTGCTTTGGTTATGTTGAAATGTACTCTTATTCTTGCTTGTGTTATTTTGACTTGATGATAGAGTTACTTTGACTATGTGTTCAATTATATCATATGCATATTTACTTTACTAGACTTTGTATCGTTGGTCTTATGATGTACATGCCTATGACTTAATGAGTATGTTTTATTGATTAGTATGGTATTCTTTAATATTCAAAAGGCTTTTCAAAGTAAATTGCATAACATAATGAATTGTCTAACTTTTTAGCATTATTTCATGATATGTGTGAATATTGTTGTCACGACCCGTAAGCACCCCCTAGATGTTAGGGAGAACCCTCATTTCGTGACCGGGAATACTTGACCTTTTGGGGTCTTGTACAAGCCCTTTAACTAGCATTCATCACATAAGACATGAAAAGTAGTGCTGAAATTTAAAACTTTTCACGAATAATTCTTAAAACACAATCTTTCATAAATACTTAGAGAATCTCGTCGTCACAATCCATCTTACAGACACAACATAATAGACATAATATCTTAGGGACATGGCCCTCTACAATAAAGTAAAATACATACCAAGTCTTTAAATAAAAACTAAGAAAAGGACTATGCCTTCGAATATATGTGGACATACTTTGCCTTGAGAGAAACTTTCCCAAGCTCTTCCTTCTGGCCTACAAACCTTCAAAACCTTCCACCATATACTTATATAGTATAGAAAAGTATGGAGTTAGGACAAAGCAATGTACTAAGTATGGCATATGAAAAAAACATGTAAAAAGGGACATTTTAGTAAAAATAGTTTTTTCATGCATTTTAAGTAAAACATTCATGAAAACAAAGGCAAAACGTAATACTGACCATCATTTACAACTTAGATAGGCATTCCCATAATTTTAAGCCAACAAGAAACATTACAATAAACCAACTTGACCTTCATAGTGAACTCCTTAAGCATGTCCAATAATTACATTTGAACATTGACAATGAATCATTTAAAGCATTCACAATAATTTCAACTTAAACAATTATGATGAACTATCCTACACTAAATGAATGAACTTCCATGGCCAAGCGAAAGAGAAAGTGAACTCATTTTCTTTAAGAGTTTCCCTACCTCGCAATTATTCTAAGACTCACTAAGGTAAGATATGAAGGAAGTATGCATATGCCTCCTCTAATACACACCAAAGCAATCGTCAAGACCACACCTTTCGGCTTACTCAACTTGGGAGAAACAAGCCCCTCAATCAATGGCAAGACATTAAAAAAACCCATCAAACCACCAAAGTCTTTCATTTCGGAATGCCTACATAGTGCAATGAGTAGATGGCATCCCATACCACTACCTACCCTAAGTAGTACATTCTTTTAGAAGGTTTGACACCAAGTCTTCCCTTTCGGAAGGTCCTACCTAGTGCAGTAAGTGAATAGCGTCACATACCACAACCTACCCTAAGTTTTACGTTCATTTAGAATACTTAGTTCAATCAATTCTTAGTGGGGTATTTGCTTAACCGACATAGACCATGAGATCTAGTCATGGAATCCCGATATTAACCCCTATCGGAAAAGGGATCCTCACTTGCCTAGAGTAAGGTCATGCTTCGTAGCTTTTACATGGATTTCCCAATAGCTACACCTATGTGGACACATAGTTAAGGGATAAGGAGATTGCTACTAACTAACACATTCTCTACTAATGAGGAGTACTCATCTCAAGAGGTACTTTGGAAATACAACATCTTAACTCACGAAGTGTAATCCACCTCCCCTTCATATCCTCTTTGTGCTAGGCATAACTCCCCACGGATTTGTTTAACATAGTAGTCTATCATAGAAAGCTAACTAGGAAATGGAGAGGTTGCTACTAGACACCACATCTCAACTCACGAATTGTGTCCACCTCAAGATTCCCATTTTTACTTAACTTAGTATACTACATTCTTTTAAGTGTGTGTGTGTACATGTGCACACCTTGCATAAAAGAGTCATTTCATTTTCATATAGTTCTGATGATACTTTAACCTTTGTTCATCAAGTTACACACCCTACATGTTTCTCATAATCATATACTTCATTTAGACTCAAACTAGGTCAACCATGCAATTCAAGCTACACCAAAACAAAATAAAAGAACCATTTCCAATATATCTTCATTTCACATGTTATACCTTCATGATTACATATTCAAATATACTAAATAACATCAACTTCCTCAATTAGCACCGCCATTCATAAGATGGACAATACCACTCAATATCAATTTATAAAAAGAACTATATAATGAAAACAACTCAACATCAATTCAAACCATCATCACTCAAAAGCAATTTATCAATATTTCACTATATTAAGGCCCTTAGGGCAGTAACTACACCAACATGACAAATACAAGAAGACCCAAGTTCGTACTCTACTCAAATCATACTCACATAACCCAATTTCAAGCCAAAAGTTGATGTATACATAACCATGGGTTTCATTAGAGTTTTAACATCAAAATTATCAATTCAACACAAACTAAAAAAATTTAAACCATTAAAATTTAAATACAAAAGGACCCATACTAGAATTCAAAGATAGAAGGAGTTTGAGTTTAGAAACCATTTTTGGAAGTTGTCTTCTTGAATGGAAAGATTTCCAAGAATGAATACCATACCTCACTTTAGGAAGAAAAATCCAAGAGTTTTTGATGAATATACACGTCCAACCAGCCCTCCTATCCTTCCTTGACCTCTAGCCTTCAATGGAGTCTTGAGGGAGCTTGTCTTTAGAGAGAGAGTTTGAATATGTTGATGAGAGGGGTCTTGTCTAGGTCTAGGTTTGAAAAATATTTTAATATAGAGTAAAGACACTAAAATTATACACATAGGGTCTTAAAAGACTGGGGTGTATTAACATAAAACATCCCAAGTTGGCAGCAACTTCACGAAATTGCAGGCCTCCTCGACGGACCTTCACCAACGGACCGTTGTTGAACCAACGGACCATTGGTAGGGTCCGTTGGTGGATACATAGATCAGAATGGAGCATGGACAATTTTAAATCACTGGTACAATCGACGCCCTTGGTCTACGGACCATTGAGGGCCCAACAGACCATCGTTAGAGTCGTCGATGGCCACTGCTTTTGGCAGATTTTGCCCATGTCTTGGGCCCTTCATCTAGGGCCCCTTTTGGGTCCTAGGTGAGGTCGTGCCCGGACGTTGAACCCCTAAACTAATTCATCTAGGTCCTAGGGATATCCAATGCAAGTTTCAATTTAAACGAACATGTAAAACTCGTCTAAACACAACAAGACACACTAGTACATTCTAAGGCATACTTTTCGAACGTCATGGACATTCTTGGTCGAACTCCAAACTTAACCAAACGTCACACACTGCATAAGGACACTAAACTATCTTATTTTAACTAAAAATAAACTCAAGAAATAACCACGAGGCTCTAGCTCACCTTCGTTCTTTTTGGGTCGTTACATTCTCCGCCACTTGGAATAACATTCGTCCTCAAATGACGCTTAAACTTTAATAATAACAAGGAATCACTTAGAATCACATAACACACTTCAATGATGACCGAAACACTCAAAAATCAAGTCATCAAATAAAAAAGAGCATCCTTTCACACTTATCAACACAAACTCTTTTATCAAAACTTCAAGAAGTCAAAATTCACTCTTAGTCTTATTTTATGGATGAACTACTTTCCCCAACATCAAACATGCTCATACACAATACTTTTACACACATTAAAATTTCAATTCAAGACAACACAATTTTTCTCAAAAATAAAAATTCTAACAGTGAAGTTCACTGTGTTCACTGCCAAGTTATAAAAATTTTTTGAAAATTCATTCTTTAAGTAAATCATCAAGATGACATGATCATATGAACTATAAAACCGTATAAACTCATCTTATAACACATCGAAACCATAATTAATGAAAGGTGCAATTTCCTCAAAATTTGAACTTCATTACATTGAATTCAAAACATCACTATGTCACATGCTTAAAAATTTGATAATTTACCTTCCAAACAACTTTACCAAGATGACATGACACTATGAGGGACAACACCACACTAACTTACTCCTAAGAGACTTGGTAAGTTTCACCCTAAGTGCAATGTGATAGTATCATCCCATACTACCACTCCCACTTAGTGACCCTCGAGGATTCTCTTGGACTAAGTACATTACATGCCATTTTACTCAACTCACACTCCCCCACCTAGGGTAAAGCCATCTTCAAGGACTCATACTTCAAAGCACCATTATGCCTCTTACAAGGTAATAACTCACACTACCCTCAACTCATGCACATCAAGATTAAACATCAACCTTACAAGTTTAGCATAAAAGTTTCCTCTTAGGACTGAAGCCTAGACAAACTATGTTAAACATCACTTCATTCAACTCTTAGGCATCACTTAACTCAATTTCATGGAACAAAACTTCCTCAAACGTATTCATATCACATTTCCATCTTAGTGTAAGCCTACAAAACAACATCCATCAATCACAAGAACAACTATGAAACATCAATCACACAAGGTTGTTTCCCTCAACTACTACAAAATCTCCACAAACTGTAAACATTTCCTCAAATTCACACCTTAAAGAATATCTACCATCATTGAACATAATAACAATATAACTTATTTATCCTCAAAAGCACTTTATTTATCCTTATAACTCTTACCATGCTTAAAAATAAATCACCACAATGTTGCTCATCACAATACTCCCAACCTCATAATAAACACCTAGCCATAAATGGCATCACATCCCGAATTTCAAAACATACCTTCACATCTACTCTTTCTGCCACAAAACCATCATAACATCAAAACTCACCCTTTTCTCACCCTCAAACTTAGAAACATCTCTCCTTCTAAGAAATCACACCTAGAAGACCACCCGACAAAGGAACATAAGAGAGAGAGACCTTATGGAGTTAAGTTCTATGGCATGATTAAAGAGTAATGAACAAAGTGAAACTCTATCGTCCTATAGACTCTTGTTCATAGATGTGTTGCGACTCACACCAATGACAAAGATACTACTAGACGTGGCTTGTGAGACTCTTAGAACTTAAACTATTTCCCAAAACCTTATGCTCTGATACCAAGTTTGTCACCACCCGAAAGCACCTCCTAGAAGTTAGGGATAACCATCGTTTTGTGCCGGGCATACTTGAACCTTTGGGGTCTTGTACAATCTCTTTAACTAGCATTCATCACATAAGACATGAAAAGTAGTGCGGAAACTTAATACTTTTCACGAATAATTCTTAAATGACAATCTTTCATAAATACTTAGAGAATCTCGTCGTCACAAGCCAACTTAAAGACACGACATAATAGACATAATATCTTAGGGACATGGCCCTCTACAATAAAGTAAAATGCATAATAAGTCTTTAAATAAAAACTAAGAAAAGGACTATGCAGTCAAATATATGAGGACATGATTTGCCTTGAGAGAAACTTTCCCAAGCTCTTCCTTCTATCCTTCAAACCTTCAAAAGCTTCCAACCTATACTTATATAGTATAGAAAAGTATGGAGTTAGTATAACACAATGTAGAAAGTATGACATATCTAAAAAAACATGTAAAAAATGACATTTTAGTAAAAATAACTTTTCATACAATTTAAGTAAAACATTCATGAATACAAAGGCAAAACGTCATACTAACCATCATTTATAACTTAGGTAGGAATTCCCATAATTTTAAGCAAACAAGAAACATTACAATAAACCAACGTGACCTTCATAGTGAACTCCTTAAGCATGTACAATAAATACATTTGAACATTAACAATGAATCATTTAAGGCATTCACAATAATTTTAACTTAAACAATTACAATGAACTATCCTACACTAAATGAGTGAACTTCCAAGGCCAAGCGAAAGAGAAAGTGAACTCATTTTCCTTAAAAGTTTCCCTTCCTCAGAAATATTCTAAGACTCACTAAGGTAAGATATGAAGCAAGTATGCAGATGCCTATTCCAATACACACCAAAGCAATCATCAAGACCACCCCTTTCGGCTTAGTCAACTCAGGAGAAACAAGACCCTCAATTAATGGTAATACATTAAAAGACACCCAACAAACCACCAAAGTCTTCCCTTTCGAAATGCCTACTTAGTGCAATGAGTAGATGGCTTCCCATACCACCACCTACCCTAAGTTGTACATTCTTTTAGAAAGTTTGGCACCAAGTCTTCCCTTTCGGAAGGCCCTACCTAGTGCAATGAGTAGATAGCGTCACATACGAACACCTACCCTAAGTAGTACGTTCTTTTAGAAGACTTAGTTCTATCAATTCTTTGTGGGGGATTTGCTTAAACGACATAGACCATGAGAGCTAGACAAGGAGACCCGATATTAACCCCTTTCGGATGAGGGATCCTCAATTTCCTAGAGTAAGGTCATGCTTCTTCGTTTTTACATGTCTTTTCCAATAGCTACACCTATATGGACACATAGTTAAGGGATTAGAAGATTGATAGTAAGTAACTCATTCTCTACTAACGAGGAGTACTCCTCTCATGAGGTACTTTGGAAATACAACATCTAAACTAACGAAGTGTAATCCACCTCTCCTTCATACCCTCTCGGTGCTAGGCATAACTCCCCACAGATTTCTTAACATAGTAGTCTATCATGGAAAGCTCACTAGGAAATGAAGAGGTTGCTACTAGACACCACATCTCAACTCCCGAAGTGTGTCCACCTCAAGATTCCCATTTTTACATCGTATAATACATTCTTTAAAGTATGTGCGCGTCCATGTGCACAACTTGCATATAAGAGTCAGTTAATTTTCATCAAGTTCTACACATACTTTACCTTGGTTCATCAATTTAAACACCCTACATGTTTCTCATAATCATATACTTCATTTATATATAAACTAGGTCAAGCATGCAATTCAAGCAACACGAAAACACAATACAAGACCCTTTTAAAATATCTATTCATTTTACATGTTAGACCTTCAAGATTACATATTCAAATATACTAAAAAACATCAAGTTCCTAAATTAGCACCGCCATCCACAAGATGGACCATACCACTCAATATCAATTCATAATAAGAACATGTATAAAAACAACTCAACATTAATTCAAACCATCATCACTCATAAGAAATTTAAAAATATTTCACCATGTTAAGGACCTTAGGGCACTACACCAACATGAAAAATACAAGAAGATCGAAGTTCATACTTTATTCAAATCATACTCACATAACCCAATTTAAAGGCAAAAGTTGAAGTATACCTAAACAAGAGTTTAATTAGACTTTTAACATAAAAATCTTCAATTCAACCCAAACTAAATACATTTAAATCATTAAAACTTAAATACAAAATTACCCCTACTAGAATTCAAAGTTAGAAGGAGTTTGAGTTTAGAAACCCTTTTCTGGTTGGCTTCTTGAATGGAATAATATTCAAGAATGAATACCATACCTCACTTAAGGAAGCAAAATCCAAGAGATTTTGATGAATATACACTTCCAACCATCCCTCCTATCCTTCCTTGACCTCTAGCCTTCAATGGAGTCTTGAGAGACTTTGTCTTTAGAGAGAGAGAGAGAGAGAGTTTAAATATTTTGAAGAGAGGTGTCTTGTCTAGGTCTAGGGTTTAAAAATATTTTAATATAACTTAAAAACACTAAAATTATCCACCTAGGGGTTTAATATACTTTGGGTTCCTTTACATAAAACACCCCATGTTGGCAGAAACCTCACAGCATTGCAGGCCTCCTCAATGGACCTTCACCAACGGACCGTCGTTGAGCCAACGGACCGTTGGTAGTGTCCGTTGGTGGATACTTAGATACAAATGGATCATGGAAAATTTGAACTAACTGGTACAATCGACTCCCTAGATTGACGGACCATTGATGGCCCAACGCACCATCGTTAGGTTCATCGATGGCTACTGCTTTTGGCAGATTTTGCCCAAGTCTTGGGCCCTTCATCTAGAGTCCCTTGTGGGTCCTAGGTTGGGTCGTGCCCTGACGTTAAACCCCTAAAGTTTTTTGTCTAGGTCTTAGGGACATCCAATGCAAGCTTCAAGAAAAACGAACCCGTAAAACTCATCTAAACACAACAAGACACACTAGTACATTCTAAGGCATACTTTTTGAACATCATGGACGTTCTTGGTCGATTGAACTCAAAACTTAACCAAACTTCACACACTGCCTAAAGATACTAAACTAACTTAGTTTAACAAAAAATGACCTCAAGAAACAACCACGAGGCTCTAGCTCAACTTAGTTCTTTTTGGGGCGTTACAATTGTCACAACTAAAAACTAGACCCAAACGAGATCGGTGTCGTTTACCTCTTAGAGGTCGCAGATAAGAATACATACATTGTTGTTACTTCATCTAGGTTAAGTTTAGCAGAGAATTTGAACTTTTATTTATTGAAACATCACAATGAAAAACATTGATATCTCATAATACTATCTACGTAAACTCATTAGCGTTCACAACAACCATCTAAATCAAGATAATCAAATGAAAGATATATTCATAATATAGGGTTGCTAAAATGGCACCAATACAACGTCTAAAAGTAAACATGAAATAAACGCTAGTGGAACATACTCCATTAGCTCATGCCAACGTCTACGCTTGAAAAAATCAGTAGGCATTCTCGAAAGCATGAGGGCCTACCAAATCCGGATGAAAGCTCCATATTTGGATAACTTCTGCGTCGACTTGTAAGCTCTAATGTCCATCTGCACCTGCACCTAAATGTAGATAAATGTATGGAATTAGTACACACTTGTACTAAGTATGGGTATATGCAAGCACACACCGTGCACATGCATGATTTATAATAGCTCTCTCCTAATGATATGAGTTACACAAAGTGAAGTCAGTGTACTTGTAAAAATAAAATTAGGAAAGTCATGCCATTATAGTAACATACATCATCATACATATCATATTGCATACAGAACATAACATATTGCATATAGCACATATCATAATTCATTTCGTTCGTTCATATTCCATGAGACCCTGCAACTATGGACTTAACATTAGGACTTCCCAAAAAGAGGATTAAACATTTGGGACCTCAACTAGGGAGCCTTCTTAGAAAACACAAAGTCTGCTTCATTCATTCATACGTACTTCATTTCATTTAATTTATAGGCTAGTGTAAACACCAGCTATACCTAGGATGTAGTTATTACTCTCATTGGGTGCACAGTGCAATGACAAAGAATGACCTAGTCTAATTACATAAGTCTAGTTCACCTCTTGATTATATTAACCAAACACCTTTGGTATCATTCATTTCATCAAGTGCATTACATGAGGTTGGCCTCATCTTTCTTTAGGAACTTGAACTTTAACCGACATAGATCATGTGAGCATCATCAAATCGAGTGTCTACCACACACTAAAAAGAGGTGGAATCACCGGCCAAAGTGAAACCAAAACATTCTAGCGTATATGGGAGTTGAACCCTGCTTGATCCCTATGTTGGCTGCATAGGTTCAAAGACTAGGAGATATAAAGGAGACCGATACCAGTATGAACGAACATTCTTATATCATGAGAATTACATGAACCTTTGCCTTCCCCAAAGAAGGAATCGCCACTCATAGCTAGCCTATTAGTGCTTAGTATAAAGTTCCATGACATTCATCTCATATATAATAGAAGCTGGCTGCTAGCTTGAGGACATCATAGCTCATAGATGATTTATCATCTCATCATTAGTATTAAGTATATATTAATTTCAATACATTCATTAGAGTGTTCATAGAGACTGGTCTCTTCATTAACTTTACGCTGTCATAGGTAAGTACGTTTTGGTAACATTTACTTAGGCTCATTTGAGATTGCTCTCATATTTCACATTAGCCTCTTATCATATTGTCAGCACATTCATTAGCCTTAGCACATTTGACATTCATAATTACTCAACCCTTTTTATGTGAATGTTCATTTCATCATATGCCAATGCACTTGGACTTTTAGTGTGTTACACAATCTTACTTAGCCCTTCTGGGTCACATCATTCATCACATTACATCTTAGGTTCTCTTACTTTATAAACGTATGTTGGACTTGTGAGTCCACACACAAAAGCCATGAGGCCTCATTCGTAATTCGTCTAAGTAATTCATACTTACCCAAGTTTATATGGAGAAAGACTTATGCATCTTATAATTATGCAAAGATCTCAAATAGATCCTTAAAGGCAGCATTCATTTAATCATTAATTCACGTACGACTTATGTGTCAATACGAAATTGGGAAAGGGAACCCTTTTTCAAATCCCTTGTGTAACACTTAGTTTCTTTATAATTTTTATTGACATAAAATTCTTGGCTACGGAACCCGATATCCATCCCCCACACCTATACTTCCTTTCTTTCTTTTTCTTGATTTTTTTATCATAAATATTTCGGCCTGTGGGACCCAAGATCGAATCCCTAGGCCCACATTCCTTTCTTTTCTTTATGTACTTGATGTCTTCGTTTAGAAAAGAGGGTGTGGGATCGATTCCCCACAACCTCACCCTAGTTTTATTTATGTGTTCTCCTTACCTTCTCATTAGGCCAAGAGGTTGTTGGTTCGATCCCCACATACCTCATTTTATAATTTTTTTATAACTTGTATATGGTGAGGTCTTGGGTTCAATCCCCACTGACCTCAAGCATTTTAAAACTAAATTTTTTATAGTAAGCTGGCCGAAACCAAATTTCCAAAAAACAGGAAATTTGATCACCTTTTTGCAGTCCATTGTCTCACCCTCTTTCACGTTAAACATTAAGAATTTTCGAGTTGGTTTTAGAGAGATCCTTAGGTGACTTTTCAAGGTTACATTCATTAAATTCAGCAAGTTTGAACTAATATGGAAATCACGTTTTAAAAATATTTTTACCTAATTATTTTATAACATTTTAACATGTGAGTATGAAGCTTCAAACTGTGTCTAATTGACAACACACAAATGCACAAAAAAGTAAACGAACTTCACATTTTCGGAGCATCTCTTTCATTCTACATAATTCAAAATACACATTCAAACATGTAATCACAACCAGCCCTAAAATCATCTACTAGAAATCATACCAACGCATACTTGAATCTTTCAAAGGATCTAATGACAGGGGCATGCAACGGGGACAACCTTAGTTTTCGATTGTGAATAGACTGAACCTTAGGGGTATATTGAAAAAGGTACCAAGAGGGAAGGAGACCTACACGTGCAATCGTTCAAATATTTTCTTATGTGTTGCCAAACCCCCCACTAAGCCGACGTTTCACCATCGAAATCACAAGCACAATCTGTCGAGAATTTGGTTTTTGCTTTTCTTTTTGAAGCTTATTTTGCTTTTAAGTTTTCGCGTTCAAGTTCGGGATGAACTTTTAATTTTTTTTTCTGTTCTTTTGTTTTACTGAAGAATAATCGTGCAAGTGAGGTAGAAGTAGAGAGACACGTGAGAATGAGTGTTAGCTTAGCATTAGGAGAATTAGTTTTGGAATTAGTCAAATTAGGACACATCATAAATTAATAAAATCTAATTTTTTAAAGGCTTAGGTGAAATTACTAATTATTCCCTTACTTAAATCAGCTAATTAATATAAATTAATAAATTTAACATTGTTTCAACCAAGGATTGAACCCGGGTGATGCTTATCTTGCGGAAAAGGGTAAAATTCGGCCAACCGTACCCGGATTGCCCTCCTTTATAAATAAATTAATTAATCAATTAAATAATTAGGGTAATTACAATACTACCCCTAGCTTGTAAATGACCATTTTACCCCTAGACCCTCAAAACCTAATATTACCCCTTTCAAGTCCGGTAAAAACTCATCCGGCTGAATCTCTTCAATTCGGGTGCCCTACATTGTTGGTTCTCACCTTGCCTATATAAACTAACTCACAAAGTTGGCTGGTTTGGCTAGTGCGTAGGTTCTGAGGTATGGTTCTATGAGAAACAAGACGTGTCAACCCGGTCTAATCAAGGCATTCTAGGTACGTTTAAGCATTACTTAGCATAGTCATTTTTAGGTTGTTAAATTTTCCTCTCACTTAGGAACATTCTTCCCCGAATGAAACTTCTAAATATCTCATAAAATGCCAGTCATATCATAACATAATTGCTTTACACAGTCAAGCAATATCAACAAAGAATAGAGGAGACAAGGAGACTTAGACTTAAGAGTAAGTAGTCTAACCTCAAGAGCTGAATAGATGAGGATAACGGGATCTCATATCATCCTCGTCCTCCCACATAGCACCCTCTACAAGATCGTTCCTCCACAATAACTTTAGTGTGGCAACCTCTTTGTTTCTCAGCCACTATACCTGCCGGTCTAAAATCTCAACAGGAACCTCCTCAAAGGACAAGTCTTCATAAACCCCCACACCTACACAGGCAATATCTATGCTGGATCACATAGGCAGTTCTTTAACATAGGGACATTAAAGAGTGGATTAACAGAAGCTAGATTCGCAGGAAACGCCAACTCATAGGCCACCTCACCTACACGCTGTAGAATCTTGTGAGGCCCGACGTACCTCGGACTCAACTTCCCCTTCCTGCAAAATATCATCACCCCTTTCATGGGTGATATTTTCAAGTATACTTGGTCACAAACATCAAACTCTAAGGGGCACATCCTTTTATATGCATAAGACTTCTGCCGACTGTAAGCAGTAGTCAACGTATCCCTAATCACCGTGACCTTCTCTAAGGCTTCATGAATGATCTCTAGACCAAAAATGGATGACTCTCCAACCTCGAACTACCCAACTGGAGACCTACACCTCCTACCATACAATACCTCAAATGGTGCCATCCTAATACTTGAATGATAGTTGTTGTTATAGAGAACTCTATCAATGGTATATGGTCATCCCAACTACCTCTGAAGTCAATCACATACGCCCTCAACATTTCCTCCAATGTATGAATGGTGTGCTCTGACTGTCCATCTGTTTGAGGATGGAAGGCAGTACTGAGCTTTACCTGCATGCCTCAGCTATTCTAGAAGGATCTCCCGAAATGCAAAGTGAACTGAGCTCCTCTATCTGAAATGATAGACAAAGGAATCCCATGCCACCTCACAACCTCAAAAATGTAGAGTCTCGCATAATCCTCGGCCCTGTAAGTAAACTTCACAGGATAAAGTGGGAAGACTTAGTCATTCTATCCACAATAACCCATATGAAGTCATGTTGTCCCCTAGTCCTTAGAAGACCAACCACGAAGTCCATGTTAATGGCCTTCCACTTCCAAGTGGAACCTCAATCATCTGAGTGAGAACACAAGGCTTAATGTCTTCGCCTTAAACTGCTGACAATTAGGACACTTGGCCACATACTCAGCAATGTCCTTCTTCATGCCATCCCACAAATAGATCTGCTTGAGGTCATGATACATATTGGTGGAACCTGGATGTATCGAATAACTAGAACAATGGGCCTCTGCAACAATCTGTGTCCATAAATCATCCACGTGTGGTACACACATCCCGCCCTGGTACATAAGTATGTCGTCACCTCCCAAAGAAAAGGACTCATTCATCTTTACCAGCACTGAGTCCTTAAACTCAATCAACACAGGATCAAGATGCTGACTCTTCTTGCCTTCGGTTACCAAGGATGATTCAGAACTGGGATGAACTGAAACATCCCCACTATTAGAAGGAATCAACCTCACACTCATTCTAGCCAGTCTGTGTAAATACTTCACCAACTCCTTCTTCCCATCATCTACGTAGGATATTCTTCACATGCTCAACCTGCTCAAAGCATCCGCTAAAACACTTGCCTTCGCTAGAAGGTAGTGGACATTCATAGTCCTTCAGCAACTCCAACCATCTCTACTGACGTAGATTCAAATCCCTCCGTGTGAATACGTACTGGAGACTCTTGTCGTCTATTTACATATCCACATGCACTCAGTGCCAGTAATGCCTCCACAGCTTCAATGCAAACACCACAACTACCAACTCCAGGTTATGATGGGATAATTCTTCTCATGAACCATGAGTTGTCTTGATGCATAGGCTATCAACTTACCACCATGCATAAGAACACAACCAAAATAAACCCTAGACGCGTCACAATAAACAGTGTAATTCTTACAACATTTAGGTAACGTAGGCACTGGAGCTGAAGTGAGTCTATACTTGAGTTCATGGAAACTCTTCTCACATGTCTCTGCCAATTCGAACTTGGCTTTCTTCTTAGTCAAAGCTGTCATTGGGGTAGCAAGGGAAGAAAAACCCTCCACGAACCTGCGGTAGTAACCAACCAATCCCAGAAAGCTACGGATATCGGTGGGAGTAAGAGGTATTGGCCAGTTCTTAACAGCCTCAATCTTCCTGGGGTCCACCTCCACACCCTGATTGGAAACAACATGACCGAAGATGGTCACTGATCTAAGCCAGAATTGACATTTGCTGAATTTGGCATACAACAGATGTTTTCTAAGTACCTGCAAGGTTAGTCTCAAATGATATTCATGCTCTTCCTTGGTCTTAGAGTAGATGAGGATGTCATCATTAAATACAATGACGAAAAATAAAGGTATTCATGGAAGATTTGATTCATGAGGTCTATAAATGCAGCTGGTGCATTAGTAAGACCAAATGACATGACTAAGAACTCATAATGACCATAACGGGTACGAAAGGTTGTCTTTGGTATATATTCATCCTTAACCCTAAGATGATGATGAACGAAACAAAGATCAATCTTCGAAAAGAAGCTATACCCTTGGAGTTGATCGAATAAGTCAGCTATTCGAGGAAGTGGATACTTGTTCTTTGTAGTGACTTTGTTGAGATACTGATAATCAATACATATCCTAAGTGTTCCATCCTTATTTTTCAAAAACATCACTGGAGCGCCCTAAGGGGATATACTCGGCTGGATGAAGCCCTTATCAGTGAGATCTTTTAAATGTAGCTTCAACTCTTTAAGTTTAGATGGAGCCATTCTGTAGGGAGGAACTGAAATCTGTTTGGTATCGGGATCTAGGTCGATACCAAAATAAATCTCTCGAGAGGGAGGGACTCCAGGAAAATCATCGGGGAAAGCATCTTGGAACTCATGCACTACAGGCACAAAGTCTAAGAAAGGAATGTCATGATCTAGATCATTGACACTCATAAGATGACATAAAAATCCCTTGGACATCATTTTAATATCTTTTAGGTTTGAAATCAAGGTACTTGAACGACTCGAATTGTACCCCTCTCGGACAAGCTCTAATTCATTAGCGAAATGGAATCTCACAACCCTACTACGACAATCGATGAAGGCATAACATTTATAGAGAAAGTCCATACAAAGTATAATATTAAAGTCATTCATGGGTAACTCAACAAGGTATGCACACATAGTCTTACCACATAATACTATTGGGCAGTCTTTATGACACTTATCAGCAATCACATTTTCTCATAAGGGAGTACTAACTATAATAGGATCATGCAAAACCTCAGGTATTGTTTCAAAACTAAGAGCAAGAAAGGGAGTCATAAAAGAAAGTGTAGACCCTAGATCAAGTAAAGCATAAATAGAGGTTGAGAAAACCTATAGCATACCTGTGACAATATCAGCAAACTTCTCCTTGTTCTCCCTTCCCTTCAAGGCGTAGAATATGTTCCTCTTCGGAGGCTCGACTGCAGTAGCATTATGGGGATTAGGCCTAGGCTGAGCATTACATCCTGCCTGACCCCTATTCTGCGGGAAGTCCATGACCATGTGTCCTCTCTTTCCGCAATCGAAGTAGGTATTTGTGCCTAGTCTGCACTCTCCACTTTGAATAAAGCCACACTTGCCAAATTCCTTTCTGGGACGCTACACATGACCTCCATTGCCCTTTTTTGGCTCGGGTCTGTCTCCTTTAGGTGCTACACTCCTCTGAGAGTTAGAGTTCCCTGCACTCTGATACTTCTTCTTAAATCATGGCTGGTCACGAACACCAAAAGTTATCCTGGCACCACTTCTTCTGGAACTTGTCTTGTTAGAAGGGTAAGGTCGCCAGACTTCACGGATCCTCCCCTTTTTCCGGCTGTCCTAAACCTGTTGGACGTGTACCATAAGCCTATATAAGTCCATGCTATCATGGATCATTGCATCCCGACAATTCTCCTCCAATTCCTTCGAGATCCCTGTAAGGAACCTATTTATCTCATCCCTGCTGTTCGATACAAGAGAAGTGGCATACCTCGACAATTTGACAAATTTCAGGGAATACTTCTTGATAGTCATCAAACACTGCTTAAGGTTTTCCTCAACCTTAGCCTCTCTCATATCTTTGGGAAAGAACCTCTCCATCAAAGTTGTCTTAAACAACTTCTATGTGATCGTATCTCCACCCAATTCCTTGCTATCCTACCATATCTTGCACTAAGACTGTGCAACATACATTAGTTGATACGAGAATAGCTTAACTTTCTCAATATTCGTGCCCCCCATCGCCACCAGAATCTTCTAGACTTCCTCCATGAACTCCTAAGGGTCCTCTACAGTCTTAGATCCTGTAAAGATTGGAGGATTCATACTCCTAAAATCTCGCAACCTGTTCACCATGTTGTGGGATTAATGTTCTCCCGCTGAACCTCCTGTTTGTTGGCATGGGCCGTCATAGCCTGAGCCTGCACAAGTGATGACTTGATCCATCTGCGCCAAAGCTATCCGCACCTCAACATCAGTCAGCCCAGCTGAGTTAAATGGCATGGCCATTCTTGCAGCTGGAGCCTGGGTGTAACCTGGTTGTCCCCAGCAGCTGCTCCTACTCTTCCCCGACAAGCTTTCCTCCTTGTGTTTATTTTCTGAAAGAAATAAGAATTGATGTTAGATATGCTCATAACACCAAGAAATCAGACATTAATGAAAGCAACATATGATCAGAAAAAGGGAAAGTTTCCTATGAATCATACAGTCTCAAATTCATGATACTGGTGCACTTCTCTACCATAACATAGAACTACTCGATGTGGATGATGTGAACTGATTATACTTGGAATTCAACCTAATACTCTGATACCATGTTTTTCACGACCGGAATCTAGACCCAGCAGAAACAAGCATCGTTGACCTCTCAGAGGTCGCAGACTAGCCTACATATGTCGCCGTTAATTTATCTAGGTTAATTTTAGCGGAAAATTTGAACTTTTATTTACTTAATCTTTATATTAGAAAACATTGATCTCAAATAATACTATCTACGTAAATTTATAATTGTTCACAACAACCATCTAAATCAAGATAATCAAATGAAAGATATATTCATAATATAGAGTTGCAAAAATGGCACCAATACAACGTCTAAAAGTAAACACGAAATAAACACTGGTGGAACATGCTCCACTAGCTCATGCCTACGTCTACACTGGAATAAATCAGTAAACATCCTTGAAAGGATGAGGGACTACCATATCCAGATGAAATCTCAATGTCCGGATAAGTTCTGCGTCGACTTGTAAGCTTTAATCTCCAACTGTACCTGCACCTAAAAGTAAATAAATGTATGGAATTAGCACACACTTTTACTAAGTATGGATATATGCAAGCACACAACATGGACATGCATGATTTAGAATAGCTCTCTCCTAACGATATGAGTTATCAAAAGTCAAGTCAGTGGACTTGTAAAAATCGGATTAGGAATGTTATGCCATGAGAGTAACATGCATCATCATACGTATCATATTTCACACATCACATAACATATTTCATGTAGCACATAACATATTGCATATAACACATATAAAATTCATTTCATTAATTCATATACCATGAGATCCTGGAACCACGGACCTAACATTAGGATTTCCCAAAATGAGGGCTGAACATATGGGACCTCAACTAGGGAGCCTTTTTTAGAAAACACAGAGTCTGCTTCATTCATTCATACGTACTTTATTTCATTTCATTCATAGGCTAGTGTAAACACCAGCTATACCTAGGATGTAGTTTAAGAATCTCATTGGGCTCACTGTGTAATGAATAAGAATGACCTAGTGTCATTACATAAGTCTAGTTCATCTCTGGATGATCCTACCCAAACACATTTGCTATCGTTCATTTCATTGTGTGTATTACATAACGCTAGTCTGATTCTTTCTTTGGGAACTTTAACTTTAACCGACATAGATCAAGTGAGCATCATGAAATCCAGTGTCTACCCCACACCGAAAAGATTTGGAATCACCGTCCAAAGTGAAACCAAAACATGCTAGCGTATATAACGAGTTGAACCCTTCTAGATCCCTTTGTTGGTTACATAGGTTCAAAGACTAGGATATATAAGGAGACCCATATCCGTCCGGATGGACAGTCTCATCTCATGAAAATTACACGTAACTCTGCCTTCCTAAAAGAAGGAATCGCCACTCATATCTAGCCTATCAGTGCTTAGTATAAAGTTCCATTACATTCATCTCGTCATCAAAGAAGTTGGCTTATAGAATGAGGACATCATAGCTCATTAGATGATTTCTCATCTCATCATTAGTTTTAAGTATATATTAGCTTCAATACTTTCATTAGAGTGTTCATAATGACTGGTCTCTTCATTAACTTTACACTCTCATAGGTGAGTACGTTTTGGTAAAATTTACTTAGGCTCATTTGAGATTGCTCACATATTTCATATTAGCCTCTTATCACATTGTAACCACATTCATTAGACTTAGTACATTTTCCCTTCACAATTACTCACCCCTTTTATGTGAATGTTAATTTCATCATATGCCAATGCACTTGGACTGTTAGTGTATTTCACACTCTTCCTTAACCTTTATGGGGTCACATCATTCATCACATAACATCTTAGGTTCACTTACTTTATAAACGTAAGCTAGACTTATGAGTCCACCATGACAAGCCGGGTGGCTTCATTCGTAATTCATCTAAGTGATTCATACTTACCCAAGGTTATGTGGTACAAGACTTATGAATCTTGTAATTATGCCAAGATCTCAGTTTTGATCCTTAAAGGCAACATTCATTTATTCATTTATTCACGTACGACTTACGTGCCAATACGGAATTGGGCAAGGGAATTATTTCAAATCCCTTTTATAACACTTAGTTAGTTTTCCTTATAATTTTTGTTGACATAAAATTCTTGGCTAGGGAACTCGATATCCATCCCCATTCCTATACTTCCTTTCTTTCTTTTTCTTGAATTTTTTGTCTTAAATATTTCGGCCTGGGGGACCTAAGATCGAATCCCCACGCCCACATTCCTTTCTTTTTCTTTCTGTACTTGATTTCTTCGTTTAGACAAAGAGGGTGTGGGATCAATTCCCCACAACCTCACCCTATTTTTATTGATATTTTCTCCTTACCTTCTCATTTGGCCAAGAGGTTGTCGGTTCGATCCCCACATACCTCATATTATTATTTTACTTTTTTATAAATTGAATATGGTAAGGTCTTGGGTTCAATCCCCAGTGACCTCATGCATTTTTTAAAAAAATTTAAACTAATTTTTTTACTGTAAGCTTGCCAAAACCAATTTCCACAAAACTTGAAATTTGATCACCTTTTTGCATTCAATTTTCTCACCTCTTTCACGTTAAACATTAATACATTTGGAGTTGTTTTTAGAGAGATCCTTAGGTGCATTTTCAAGGTTACTTTCATTCAAGAATTATAATTCAATTCAGAAAATTTGAGCTCATATGAACATCACATTTTTAACATATTTGTACACACATAATGTATAAAATTTTAACAAGTGAATATAAAGCTTCAAACCGTGTCTAATTCACGACACACACAACCAGCCCTAAAATCATCTACGAAAAGTCATACCAACGCATACTTGATCTTTCAAGGGATCTAATGTCAGGGGCATGCGACGGGCAACCTTTGTTTTCTATTGTGAATAGATTGAACCTTAGGAGTCTCTTGAAAAAGGGACCAAGAAGGAAGGAAACCCAAACCTGAAGTCGTTCAAAGATGTCTTACGTGTTGCCAAAACCCCCTTACTAACCCGACGTCCCACCACCTAAATCACAACAACAATCCGTCAAGAATTGGTTTTTGCTTTTCGTTTTAAAGCTTATTTTTCTTTTGAATTTTAACGTTCAAATTCTTGATGAACTTTATTTTTTTGTTCCGTTCTTTTCTTTTATTGAAGAATAATCGTGCAAGTGAGGTAGAAGTAGAGAGAGACATAAGAATGAGTGGTAGCTTAGGATTAGGAGATTTAGTTTTTGAATTAGTCAAACTAGGACTCCTCATAAATTAATAAAATCTAATTTTTAAAAGGTTTAGGTGAAATTACTAATTATGCCCTTTCTTAAATAAGATAATTAATATAAATTAATAAATATAACATTGCTTCCACCAAGGATCGAACTCGGATGAAGCTTAACCTGCAAAAAAGGGTAAAATTCGGCCAACCCCACCCGAATTTCCCTCGTTTTTAAATTAAATAATGAATTAGTTAAATACTTAGTGTAATTAAAATACTACCCTATCTTAAAAAAGACCATTTTACCCCTAGACCCTCCAAACCTATGATTACCCCTTTCAAGTCCGGTAAAAACTCATCCGGCTGAATCTCTTCAATTTGGGTGCCCTACATGGTTGGTTCTCACCTTTCCTATCTCAACTAACTCACCAAGTTGGTTGTCTTGGCTAGTTCATAGTTTCTGGGGTATGTTTATACACGCAAAAATCCCTGTGAACCCGGTCTAATCCATGCATTCTAGGTACGTTGAAGCATTACTTAGCATAGTCATTTTCAGGTACAACTATTGTACTAACCCCATTTTATCCCTTTTCCCCAATATTTTAGGTTCTGGTCGTTGAAGGTTTTTTGAGACGACATTGAATAAGTCTTGGAATTATCAATCATACTAGTGGGTAGATCTTCTAATTCTTAGGGCAATGCCAATATCAAGCTTATGAACTTTCTTTAGTTTTAAAGATACTTATGTTTTTTCCTTTTCTTTTGAGTACTAATTATTGTATGACCTATATGTGGTCTTGTTATATTTTAGTATGTCTAGGCCCAAATTATTACTCTCTTGTTAGATAGTTATGAGATGAGACTTGGTTTTGAGACTATCTTATATCTTATATATATCTATGTGCAATAAAGTATAAGACTATATAATCTACCTATACGAAGTGTCTATATATACTCGATATAACAATTATATGTATTTAGAGGTCTATGTAAACCTCCATGTAGTAGTGATGAAAGTTTTAAATTTTCTACGTTTTAACCTATGAATGTTATGATGTAAGCTAAGAGGTTAGTTTTAGTCCTCAAAGAGGACGACGATGCTGGGTACGTCTAAGGCGTGCTCCATGAATGTGAAAAACTTGGTATCAGAGCATGAGGTTGAATATCTTTGAGTTGACGTCTCTGTGAACCACGTCTATGTAGATTCTTACTCATAATTGTGATGCGCGCCACACTTATCAATAGGACCTATGTGATTCGTAGGAAACTTTTACTTTCTTAGAAGTCCATTATCGTGCAACTAGAGTTGTATCTCTATGTGCTTTTTGCATCTAATATTGTTATTGCTATTATTGACAATGAATACTTGAAGGAACGCTAGAGTTCCTCCCCGTGGTAATAAAGTTCCTCCTCTTGAAGAAGATGTTAATGATGACCAAGCGCCTGTCAATCCTCCTCCTGTGATAGATGGTGATATAAGGAATGCTCCTTCCAAATAGCACAAACCATTTCTACTCGATCCCAAGTCGCCATACTCAAGCTTTATCCATGACGGCCCAAGCTAATAGGGAGGTTGTACCCCGAGCAAACCAACAAGTTGCCACCATGGCCTCGCGTTTGAGGGATTTCACTAGAATGAATCTTCCTACTTTCTATGGGTCAAAGTTTAAAGAAGACCCCCAAGAGTTCATCGATAAAATTTATAAGATTCTCTATGCTATTGTGTTGACTACTAGAGAGAAAGTCGAGTTAAACACTTACTAACTCAAAGATCTGGTGAAAACTTGGTACATCCAATGGAGGGACAATAGGCCTTTCAGAGGTGAATCGGTGCCTTGGGAAGTTTTGAAGAAGACTTTTCCTTATAGATTCTTTCCTACGGAGATGAGGGATGCCAAGGTGGTGGATTTCATCAACCTTTTCAAAGGGGGTATGAGTGTACTTGAATACTCTTTAAAATTCAGTGAACTGTCTAAGTATGCTCCTTCTTTGGTTTCTGATCCTAGGGATGAAATGAACCATTTTGTGACAGGAGTGTCGGATACCTTGCAAAAATAATGTCATTATACTATGCTACATGAAAATATGAACATTTATGGTCTCATGGTTCATGCTCAACAAGTGGAAGAGGCAAGGGTTTAAAGAAAGAGTGGAGATGATAAGAGGCAAGATCTTTTGATTGTTGTTCTTCAAAGAATAGGCTTAGTCACGACCCAAAAGTACCACCTATAAGTTAGGAGGACCCGTTGTTTCATGACCGAGCGTACTTGACTCTTTGGGGTCTTGTACAAGACCTTCAAGTAGCATTCATTACAAAAGACACGAAAAGTAGTGCAGAATTAAAACTTTTCGTGAATAATCAAATAAGAGGAAATCTTTCATAAATGCTTAAAAAATCTCATCGTTACAAGCCAAACTTAAAGACACAACATAAAAAACTTAGGGACACGACCCTTTACATTGAAATGATATACATAATAAGTCTTATCATAAAGAAACTAAGAGGATATGAATTATGCCCTCGAATAAATAGGACACACTTTATCTTGAGAGGAACTTTCCCAAGCTTTTCCTTCTAGACATCAACCTTGCTTCCAACCTATACTTATATAGTATAGAAAAGTATGATGTTAGTACAAATAATGTACTAAATATGGCGTGTGTAAAAGCATGCGAAAAGCGACATTTTCGAGAAATAAAATTTCATGTAAATTGAGTAAAACATTCATGAATTTAGAAGCAAATCAACATGAGAACCATCATTTAACACTTAGATAAGAGATTCCATAATTTTTATACCAAGAGAGACCATTTACTAGTAAACTTACAAAAATTACAGTAAACTACAATCAATATAATAATGAACAAATTGGAACTTTTACAATGAATGATTTAAGGCACTCGCAATGAATTATCCCATCCTAAATGAGTGAACTTCCAAGGCCACGCGAATGAGAAAGTGAACTAATTTTCCGTAAGAGTTTCCCTAACTCGGGATTATCCTAAGACTTATTAAGGTAAGACATGAAGGAAGTATGCATATGCCTCCTTCAATACACACCAAAGAAATCCTCAAGACTACCCCTTTCGGCTTACTCAACTAGAGAGAAACAAGCCCCTCAATCAATGGCAAGAAATTAAAAGACACCCAACGAACCACCAATGTTTTCCCATTCGGAATGCCTACTTAGTGAAATGAGATGAAGGCATCCCATACTACCAACTACGCTAAGTAGCACATTCTTGAAGAAGGTTTGACACCAAGCCTTCCTTTTCAGAAGGTCCTACTTAGTGCAATATATAGATAGCATCCCATACAACCACCTACCCTAAGCAGTACGTTCTTTTAGAAGAATTAGTTCATTTAATTCAAATAAGTCTCACCACGACTCCCCTTTCGGACTGCCTACCTAGTGCAATGGATAAATAACGTCCCATTCCACTACCTACCCTAAGTAGAACACTTCTTTAGAAGACATAACACGTTCATTTATTTTTTGGGAGTTAGCTTAACTGAAAAAGACCATGAGAGATAGACATGGAATCCCGATATTAACCCCTATCGGATGAGGGATCCTCACTTTCCTAGAATGAGGTCATTCCCTTAGTATTTACATGGTTTTCCCAATAGCTACACCTATGCGGGCTTATAGTTAAGGATAAGGAGATTGCTACAAAGTAACTCATTATGAACTAACGAGGAGTACTCAACTCAAAAGGTACATTGGAATACAACATTTCATTTCATGAAGTGTAATACACGTCTCCTTCATATCCTCTCGGTGCTAGGCATAACTTCCCACAGATTCTCAATATTATTAACTATAGGTTAATGATAACTAGTGAACACCACATATCAACTCGCGAAGGGCATTCATCCTCCAACCTATCTTAGAAAGCTCATGGGATGTACTGATGTTTCTACTAAACACTTCATCTCAACTCAGGAAGATTCTTCACCCCAAAACTCGCCTTTAGGACTTTACTTAGCTTGATTCATTCATTCGAGTGTGAGTGTGTGTGTACATGTGAGCACACCATGCACATAAGCTTCAATTCATTCTTATTTAACTTCTATACATGCTTAGATGTTCATTCATCACATCACACATCTTACATGCTTCACATAATCATATAAGTCCTTTATACATAATCCTTAAAATACTTCTCATAACAAGCTTCATAAAACACTGAACAAGAATATCTTTATTGAGCATACACTCTAGCCTTTTTCACATAATAGCTTCCTAAGACACATTTAACGAGAATATCATACATTTCATATTACTTCACATAACAAGCCTTTATAGCCTCATTTACAATAAACTAGTAACTTTACATTCATACAATTCAAGTAAACACCGCCACCAAGGGGGTGGACCATACCACTTAAGAGCATTTCGAAATTGAAACTAAACAACATAACCAACTTACCCTTTAATCCATGATTTCATCACCTATAAAATTTTATTCAATAATTCATCATAATATATCCCTTTTGGCAGTAGCTAAACAACAACAACAACCATGAGAAATCAAAGCTCAAAGACTATCAATTCATGCTCATATAACCCATTTCTTAAGCCAACATTATAAAAAAAATCTTTGACATGATTTCATTGTACTTTTATCCTTAAAACAACCAACTAACCTTTTAAATATCATTAATAAGCTATTAAATTTTTTTTCATGCAATACCCATATTTAGAGTTGAAGATAGAAGAAACTAGGCTTAAGAACCCATTTGAAAATTCATTAGAAGGGACTCCTCGAATGGAAGAGAGTTCAAGTATGGATACCATACCTCACATTGACGAAATACCCATGATTTTCGGTGGATAAACGACCACCAAAAATCCTCCTAGCACTCTAAGAGAGAGGGGTTTTGAGTTTTATCAAGAGGTTTTTGAGTTTTATCAAGAGGGGTCTAAAATATATTCTTAGGGTTTAAAACACTTTAATATACCTAATAACATTAAAAATAACTTCCTAGGGTCATAAAATACTTGGTTTGAATTAACCAAACACCTCAAGCTAAGGCAGCAACTTTCACAACTTTAAGAGGGACTCAATCGACGACCCAAGCTACGGGGCGTCCCCTAATCGACGACACGTCCTACTGGGCGTCCATGACTTCAGAGGATGCTAAATAGGAGGTCTTGACCTACCACAAAGTATGGAATGATTTCCATCGTCGGCGGGGCATAAATGGACCTACGCCCTTTAGACTGCTCCGTCGATTAAGCAGTGTTCGTGGCATCTTTGTCCAAATCTTGGTCCCTTCATCTAGGGCCCCTTGTGGGTCCTAGGTGGGGTCTTTTCCAGACGTTAAACCCCTAAATAAGCCTTCCATGTATTCGTAACATCCCACCTTAGTTTTAAGTGAAACGAACACGTAAAACTCACTCAAACACGACAAGACACAAGAACACTTTCTAAGGCACATCTTCCGAATGTCATGGACGTTTTTAGAAGTTTGACCTCCAAACATATCTTAACTTAACATCACTTCCTAAGGAAATTAAAGTAACTCATTTTAACTTCAAATTAACTCAAGAAACACTCACAAGGATCTAGTTCACCTTACAGTATTGATATCAAAGACAAGCCTAGGTTCAAGAAAAGGGTTTCTAAACAAGTTCATACCAAATAACCTAAGTCTAGTGATGTTAGGGTGTCTAACCTTAAACCTTAAAAGGGTAGAGGTGCTAGTTCCCCAAAAAAGAAGCTTACTTGTGGGAAGTGTGGCAAGAAGCGTTATGATGATTGCCTTAAGGGGACAGATAATTGTTTTGGTTATGGTAAAAGTGGGCACAAAGTTCAAGATTTCCCAAATGTTAAGGGAAAGACAAAAAGAGTTGGAAATCAAGTGGTTCTAATGATGCTCCTAAGAAGAATCACTTTTATGCTCTGCGCTCTAGTGTGAGAAAAAGACTTCTCCCGATGTGGTGACTGACATGTTAAAAGTTTTTTGTATTGATTTATATGCTTTACTTGATCAGGGAACTACATTATCTTTTGTTACTCCCTTTATAGCTAAGAGATTTTAAATTTTTCCCGATATTCTAAAGGAACCTTTCATAGTAACTACCCCTGGTAGGTGAGTCGGTGGTTGCAAAAATGGTGTATAGAAATTATCCTATAATGTTGCCCTACAGAGTTACACATGTTGAAATAGTAGAACTTATATATTTAATTTTTATTTCATATTGGATATGAATTGGTTGCATGTTTTTCCTCTATTGATTGTAGAACGAGGGTGGTGAAATTTAACTTTCAAATGAGACCGTTTTAGAGTGGAAGGGGGGAAATTATATTCCTAAAGATCGTATCATCTCTTGTTTGAAAGTTTGTAGGATGATCTCAAAAGGGTGTTTGTACCATATAGTAAGAGTCAAAGATTTAGACTGTGATATTCCTCCCATTGAGTTAGTCCCCGTAGTTAGGGAATTCCCAGAGGTCTTCCTGGTGATCTTCCCAGTATTCCTCCGAAATGGGAAATTAATTTTTGTATTGACTTCTTGCCGCATACAAATCCCATTTAAATTCCTCCTTATAGTATGGCTCCGGCCGAATTGAAAGAGTTGAAGACTGAACTCAAATATTTAATAGACAATGGTTTCATTCGACCAAGTATTTTTCCATGGGGTTCTCCAATTTTGTTTGTGAAGAAGAAGGATGGTTCCCTTAGAATCTGCATTGATTATCGCCAACTCAATAAAGTCACTATCAAGAACAAGTATCCTCTCCCTCGGATTGAAAACTTGTTTGATCAACTTCAAGGGGCAAGATACTTTTTTAAGATTGACTTGAGGTTGCGGTATCACCAACTTAGGGTGAGAGGTGAGGATATACCAAAAACGGCATTTTGGACTTGCTGTGATCACTATGAGGTTTTAGTAATTATCTTTGATGTCACTAATGCACCGACAACATTGATGGATCTAATGAATAGAGTATTTCGAAGTTACCTAGATTTATTTGTAATTGTCCTCATTGATTACATCTTGGTATATTTAATAAATGAGGGTGAGCATATGTCCCATTTGACGGTGGTGTTACAAGTGCTAAAGGAGAACCAATTATTTTCCAAGTATAGTTAATGTAAATTTTTTTTGAGGTCGGTAGCGTTTCTTAGTTATATCATCTCTAATGAGGGAGTTGAGGTTGATCCATGAAAAACAGAGGCGGTGAAAAATTGGCCTAGACCATTAAATCCAATCGACATTAGGAGTTTCTTGGGTCTAGCAGGTTATTATGGTAGGTTTGTGGATGGTTTTGTGTATGTTGCATCTCCCTTGAATACATTGACCCGAATGAGCAAGAAATCTGAGTGGTCGGAAGCATGTGAGAGAAGTTCCCAAATATTGAGGGATAGGCTTACTTCCGCTCATGTATTCACCCTAACGGAGGGTACAAAGGGTTTTGTGGTATTTTTTATGCATCCTGAGTCGGGTGGGGGTGTGTTCTTATGCAACATGGGAAGGTTATATCCTATGCCTCTAGGAAACATAAGGTACATAAGAGAAATTATCAAACTCATTACCTTAAATTAGCTGGATGGTATTTGTTCTAATGATTTTGAGGCATTACTTGCATGGGGTCCTTGTGGATGTGTATACGGGACATAAAAGTCTTCAACACGTATTTACCCAAAAGGAGTTGAATCTCCGGCAAAGGATATGGTTAGAGTTTTTGAAAGACTATGACATGAGTATTTTCTATCACCCAGGTATAGAAAATGTGGTAGAGGATTATGGTTCGTTCGTCCATGGTAAGTGTGTCGTATGTTGAGGAAGCCAAGAGGAACCTAGTGAAGAATGTTCATAGGTTGGCTTGTTTTGGGGTTCAGATTGAAGATTCTCTTATAAGTGGTGGTGGCACGTCATAACTCTAAGTTGTCTTTGATGGTCTACGTGAAATCCAAACAATAATTTGATCACAAATTGATGAAGTCGAAGGAATCAGTTCTTGGCAAACATATTGAGTCATTCCCTTTGATGGGGGACGGTTTATTGAGGTATCAAGGAAGGTTATGTGTTCCAAATATAGATGGTTTGAGGAGTTGGATTCTTGAGGAA
The DNA here is from genome assembly GCF_001406875.1 of Solanum pennellii. NCBI lineage: Eukaryota > Viridiplantae > Streptophyta > Magnoliopsida > Solanales > Solanaceae > Solanum > Solanum pennellii. Next base: position 48,530,538 of record NC_028645.1, on the reverse strand, counting down.
GCTCATAGGTCCCATTAATCCATTCATCCGAGTTCTACAAAGATGTACCATGACCTTAGGAAAGTGTTTTAGTAGGAAAGTTTAAAAAATTACATAGCATAATTGGTTGCTATGTTTCCAAATTGTCAACAAGTAAAGGGCGAACACAAAAATCCGTGAGGTTTGCTTCTACGAAACCCAATTCCTACTTAGAAATGTGAAGACATCAATATGGATTTTGTGGTAGATTTTCCTCGGACACAAAAGGAATATGACTCTATATGGGTTATTAAGGATAGGTTTACCAAGTCTACTTATTTCATTCCCTTCAAGTCTACTTATTTGGTGGAAGATTATGCAAGGATATTCATAGTTGATATTTTACGTCGTCGTGGTATTCCATTATCCATCATATCAGATAGGGGTGCACAATTCACATATAGGTTTTGGAAGTCGTTCCAAGAAGGGTTTGGTACCAAGGTAAAGTTGAGCACCGCTTTTCATCCCCAAACGGATGGTCAAGCAGAGCGTACTATTCAAACCCTTGAGGATATATTTAGAGCTTGTATAATTGATTTCAAGGGAAATTGGAATAAGCATTTACCTTTGGTGGAGTTTGCTTATAACAACACCTACCATTCATCTATACCTATGGGTCCCTATGAAGCCTTGTATGGTAGGACATGTAGATCTCCAATTGGATGGTTTGAAGTGGGTGAGTCTTCACTTCTGGGTCCCAATTTGATTCATAAGACTTTGGAGAAGATTCATATCATAAGGAACCGGTTGCAAACAGCCTATTGTCGGCAAAAGTCATATGAAATTCATAGGAGAAGGGAATTAGAGTTTGAAGAAGGTGATAAAGTGTATTTGAAGATATCGCCAATGAAAGGGGTGGTTAGGTTTGGCAAGAAAGGGAAGTAGAGTGTTTATTATGTGGGTCCCTGTGAAATCTTTCAAAGGGTTGGTAAGGTTGCTGATGAGTTGAAACTCCACAGTGAATTGCCTTCGGTTTTTCCATTTTCCATGTCTCTATGCTAAAGAAGCGTATCAGTGATCCCAAGTGCATTATCCCTATTGAGGTTCTTCAGGTGAAGGATACCCTCTCCTATGATGAGGTTTCAGTTGAGATCCTATATGTTCAAGTAAATAGGTTGAGGAACAAAGAGGTGGCCTCCGTAACAGTATTATGGATAAACCACCTAGTTGAGGGAGCAACATGGGAGGTCGAGGCCGACATTAAGTCCCGTTATAATCATCTCTTTCATAATGAAGATTAGTTGTCATTTATAATAATGAAAATAATAACTAAATATGAAGTTTTTATTATTTTTAGTGAAGTTTTGCAAAAATGTGCATTTTTGGTGCCATTACAGTGAAGTTACAGTGAGATTGTGCATATTGACTTGAAAATTTGCGATTCTTCTTCTTTTGAGTTATGTTATGCATTTTGATATGGCGAGTCTTTATGAAATGATATTGAGCATCTTGGTAACTTATGTTTTTGCATAATTGACTATTATATGATATGTTGAGCTCTTGTTGTTGTGGGAAGAATATTCCGGATAATGTAATGTTCAGCCTTTGGTTTTTGGTAATTGATGTTTTGAGTTGCCTTGTGTAAATGTCATGATTGAAGTTGTAAATCATGTTGTCATGTATTGTTGATTGGTTGTGCTTCTAGTCTTGAGTCTATTCCTTCCTTTCAATGATTTTAGTGTCATTCGGGGACGAATGTTCCTAAGGGGGGACAATGTAACACTTCGAAAATCTAAGACGTGTTCTAGAGTATAACATAAGTTTCAAGAGGTTTATACACTTTTTTAAGGTCTATCTTAATTAATATAAGTCAATCAGGATGTTTAGAAGTCAAAACATCCAAGAACGTCCATTACGTCCGGAAACTATTTCAATGTGGTACTAGCGTGTCTTAGCCTATTTGACTATCTTTTAGGACTGGAAAAATGATGAAAAATTGGTGGAAGGGTGTCTAACATGTATTAGAGTTATTTCATAATCAAAACTTCCTGGCACGACTCCCCAAGGACAAACCAAGGGCCTTGCAAAAGTGACTAAAATTTGTCTATAAATGGTGTCACCAATGAATGCCACAATGAATCGTGGTCCAATCGACGTGGCGTAGATTGATTCCATCAATGGACATTTAGAACGTTTTGCAAAGGGCCTGTTTTTCATAGTCTCTTAACTCATCGACGGATGTGCAGCATGGAGGCGCACAGTGCCTGTCAATGGACACACAATCCTTCTCTCTTCTTTCTCTCTCTAGTTGAAGAACTCCACAGAAGAGAAGGTCAAGGTGGGTTTTAGGGATGAAATTACCAAGGTTTCCCCATCAATATTCATGAATTATAAGGTATAGGATTCCTTTCACCTTTGAGACCTCTTTCCTCAAAGATTTACATCAAATTGATTTCAAAAGTTGAGTTTCAATGTGGGTCTTTTCCAATATCGAAATTGATCTTGTTAATTGATTTGTTTATGACTTATTTTGGATAATATGAATATAGTAAAATGTATTTTAACTCAATTATTGAATTTCTTGGTGGATTGTTCTAGTTGTAGAAGATGACCTATTTCCCTTAACTCTAGATTATGATCTTTAGGTGGATTGTGTAATGTTGGTTCAATTGAATTTGTTATTGGTTGAATTACTTCTAGATGATGATATTGTATAAATTATGAATAAATTAGGGTGAATTATATTTGTATCATGCTTTTTCTTGATTAATTTATCAAGTCTATGACTTTTTCCTAAATTTCTATCTTAAGCTATGAACTAGTAATGAATTGTGATGTAGTGCTTCAAGTAGCCTTGCTATCATGTTGGATATATTGTGTGATGATATTACACACAAAGTGTGAGTTAAGGGCTGATGGTAATACATTGATGATGGATTATGAAGGAGACATAGTAAGTCTTGTGATCCCTATTCTTTACTTCAATTATGGTTAATTGTGATTAAGTGATTATTTTGTATTGAAGTATACCTTATGTTAAGATTTGTAGGGTTGATATGATGTTTATTTAAAATGTGTTGACTATGTGTTTTGAGGTATTGGCTAAGATGTAAATGTTATAAGGATGGTGATGAATTAAAAATATGTCTTATAATGATTTCAATTTATTAATGTGCTAACCTTAATTATATGGATTTGTAATGAACGGACAATACTCATGCAAATTCTTACTGAGATATGATGATGATGTTTATACAATGGATAAACCATATGACCTACATTACGCTATCATGATTAATTAAGGTATTAGATACATTTAAAAAGGAACTCTAGCTTAGCACTGAGTGAACTAGAGTGAGGAGTGTCCTTTCCCACATAGGGAAGGTAGGATCACTAAAGTACTCTTGAGATCTGGGACTATAATGCATGTAGCATAAATATGGTCCGAATTATATCTCCCAGTTCTTGATTTATGTTGCCCCCATAGGAATACTAGCCACTAGATCCACGGAGTTGCTCTGTTCATGTTTTGGTGCTACTTGGAAAGTAGTCTGCCTTCTTTTGGTGTATTGTTTTATGACACTGGATTCAACATTAGCCCATGTGGACTATGTCGTATAAGGCAAGATATTCCCAAAAGGTAAAATGAACTAAAGGATTGAACTCTAACTAAGACGACCTAAGGGGTTTAACTTAGTCTAGGTATGGGTATGGGACTCTACCTATACATTGCACTAGTAAGCATTAAGGGAAGTCTTAGAAGGATGTTCTTATGTATGCGTATGCTTATAAATGTAAATGATATGTATATGATGATCTTACATGTTAAGTACATTATGTAATATTGATTACTCTTATGAACATGTACTTGGTATCTATTGCTAAAGTATGATATTATATACTCTTAATGCTATGTTATGTGAAGTTCGATGTTGGTCATGATTCTTGTTGGGTTTACTTGATTGATTATGTTTATGGGGCTTTACTTGGTCATTGCACTACTTGACTTAATGAGGGTTCATGGATAATTGTCTTGCTTTGTTTATGTTGAAATGTGCTCTTATTCGTGCTTGTGCTATTAAGACTACATCATAGAGTTACTTTTACTATGTTTTCAATTATATGATATGCATGTTGACTTGACTAGACTTTTTATCGTTGGTCTTGTGATGTACATGCCTCTGGCTTAATGACTCTCTCAATTATTAGTATTGTCTTCTTCAATGTGCATAAGGTTTTTAGAAGTAAATTGCATACTTTTACGAATTGTCCCTTTTCTTAGCATTAATTCATGATATTTGTGCATATGGTCTCATGCTTAGTACAAGTGGTGTACTAACCCCATTTTCTCTCTATTACCCAACATTTTAGGTTCAGTTCATTTAAGAGCTTTTGAGTCGAATTTAAAGAAAGCTTGGAATTCTCAGTATTCCAACTGGGTAGGTCCTCACTTTCCGAGGGCAATGCCAATGTAAAGAATATGAAGTTGCGTTAGTTTTAACATTTTTATGTTCTTTCCTTTTTTTTTGAGAACTAAACATTGTCTGACCTATATGTGGTCTTGTTATTTTTTTGTATGGTCTAAGCCCAAATTATTACACTCTTGGTAGATGGTTATGAAATTACACATGCTTCTAAGACTATCTTATATTTTATATATATATGTGCAATAAAAGTAGAAGGCTATGTAATTTTCCTGTACGAACGGTCTATGTATACTCGATATAACTCGGTAAATGTATGCTCGATATAACTATTATATGTATGTAGAGGTCTATGTAAACCTCCATGTAGTTGTAATGAAAAGTTTTTAAAATTTCCGCATTTTTAACCTATGAATGTATGATATAAGATAAGAGCCTAGTCTTAGTCCTCAAAGAGGATGACAACGCCGGTTACATCTAGGGGGTACTTGAAGGATGTGACACTAAACTTTTTAGTACTTATCCAACACTAGGATGTATCCCACATGATGAAAATAGGCAATAATGGACATAGAGTATAATACTCTGAAAGTCTAAAGACTAATCAAGAGCTTAAGATGAGAGTCTAAGTGTTGTAAAACTGTTTTAAGGTCGAATACAATGTATATAATTAATTTAGTAAGTATTAGAGTATAACGTCAAGTAACATCCATGATGTCCCGAAAATAGTTCAAGAGGTTCTAGTGTCCCTTAGCCTATTTGAAAATGTTTTAGGAGTAAAAATTCGATGGAATTTGGATGTATGGTGTATAATACATATTAGAGTTGGTTTATAGTATAATCGTCTGGGTACGATACTTGAGGAGCACCCTTTCATTTTGGCTAAAAATTTTCTAAAACAGTAGCCATCGATGAGGGAAGGCTACGAGGCTTGGTCCAATCGATGGGGCATCGATGACCACCATCGATTGTCACATAGAAATTTTGGCAAAGGGTCCATATTAGACACTCTCTAACCAAAACAACAACTGTATAGGATTGTGGGGATCCTTGCTGTCGACTGACTACGACCCGTAGTTCAAGGTCTCGTAGGTCAGGTTCTCTGTTTATTGCGAAGTTTTAAGATAGTTCTATTTATTACTTAGTTTGTTAGTTAATTAGTTAATGGTTAATTAAGGTCTTATTATGTTAGTTAATGACTTATATAAATCCCCAAAAACTAATTAAACTAACCTAACTCTTATATTTCTCGAAACCTAATTGCTCTTCCTTCTCTCTACTTTCTCTCTCACAAAAAAAGTCCATAAAAGACCAAAATCAATGAAGGTTCTAGGGAAGCAATAAGACTACTTTTCTCCGTCAACATTCAACAATTTACATGGTATGTGATCCTTTCACCTTTGGGATTCCTTTTCCCAAAGGGTTCTTCCAACATTAATTTCAAAAAGATGAGTTTCACCTGGGTTTCTTTCTATTAAAAAATTGACTTTCTAAATTGTAGTGTCTATGGTTTATTTTTGTTATTATACTTATATTATGATGTAATGTGATTCAATTATTATAGTTCTTGATGGGTTAACCTAGTTTGTGGAATATATCACGAAATTGACCCAAGTCCCTAACCCTAGGTTGTGAATTAGTGTTTAATTGAGTTGTAGTGATGTAATAGAATTTATTATTGTGTTAATTATTTTAGATTGGTGTTATTAGACCTATTATTGGATTTAATTTACTTGGTTCATACTAAGACTATGATGATGTCTTGTGAAGGAGATTGGGGTAAGTCTTGTGCACTCAAACCTTTACTTCAATTATGATTACTTGTGTTTAGTGATGAAGTGATATTGAAGTATTCCTTAAGATGAGATTTATTAGGGTTGCAATGATTTTGAATTGAAATGTCTAGATTACGTGATTGTGAGAATATACTTAAGATATAATGATATAAGATTGGTTATGAAGTACCTACGTGCCTTACTATGATATAATGATCTTAATGTGCTAATCTCACATATGACTGTTGTAATGAAAGGTTTTCTCATACAATTCCTATTGATCTATGAATATTACTATATATGGGGTAGACCCTATGAGCTAAAGTAAGTTATGATAATTAATGAAAGACATTTCAAAAGGGACTATAGCTTAGCAACAAGTGAACTAGAAGTGAGGAGTGTCCTTTCCCACATAAGGAAGGTAGGCTCACTATTGTACTCATAAGATTTGGAGACTATAATCATGGAGAAAAAATGGTCCCAACTACGTCTCCTAGTTCTTAGACTATGTTACCCCCATAGGAATACTAGCTAGCGGATCCATATAGATACTATGTTCCTATTTTTGTACTACTTTTGCAAGTAGTTCACCTTCTTTTAGTGTAGGATTCCATGGCATCAGATTCCAAGTTAGTTCATGTGGTCTGTGTTGGTTAATGCAATATGTTCCCGAAAGTAAAACGAAGAAATAAAGTGGACTCTAACTAGGATGACTTGAGGGGTTTGACTTAGTCTATGTAGGGGTATGGGACTCCATCTATATATTGCAGTAGTTGGAGTTGAGAGAATTCTTAAGAGGATGTTCTTATGTTGTAAGCTCTCATAAATGTTTTAAATGTATGTGTAGACTTTATATCTTCATGATACTATGTGATGTGGGTTTCATCTATGAACATGCTATTGGTCTATATTGATAAATATTATGATGATTTCTATTGATGCTATTATGAGATTATTTACATGGTTTTGAAGGAAGGCTTGGATAATTTCTCCAAGTGTGGGTATATCCTCAAATTCCGAGGATGATGCCTTTAGATCACTCTACCTATGTTACATTGCTATAGTCTAAGGACGCTCATTTCACTCATGTTGTTTCAAGATATTGTTGTAAACCCTAAGTGGCACTTTTACATTTGTGTAAGGGGTATGCCCATATTATTCTATTCTGTTTCGATGGTTTAATATGACACATCCCTTTTTATGTCTATATTATGCATGTTGTCTATACTAGGAATAAAAGTATAAGATTATGCAATCTTCTTATACGAAGAGTATGTATACTGGCTATAAATATATTATGTGTAAGCAAGAGGTCTAAGTAAACCTTATGAAGTAAGTGTAGATAAAAAAAGTTTTAAATTTTTCGCACTTTTTAACATATGAAATGTAAGGACGAATGCTAAGAGGTTAGTTTTAGTCTTCTTCGAGGATGACTATACCAATTACTTCTCAAGGGTGCTCCTTCTATTTGAAAAACTTTGTATCAGAGCATGAAGTTTAATATCCCTAGAAACGATGTCTCATTAAACCACGTCTATGTAGATTCGTATTCATAATTGTCAACCGCGCTTCACTTATTAATGAGAGACTATGTTATTCGTAGAAACTCCCTTCTCCTTGTATTCCCATTTCGTGTTTCTAGAGTCTTATTATGTGCTTTCACCTAAACCTTGTACCGTGGTATAAGTATGAATTCTCGAAGAACAGTTTCTAGAAGGGCCGAGGAAAAAATGGCAAATATGGGAGCTCATGACAACCAAGAGTCTCCACAGGACAACCAAGTGACTCCACTTGAAGAAGTTGCTATAGGTGATCATGTTCCGGTTGTTCCTCCACCGATGACCGACAGAGAGATAAGGGCAGCCTTTGTCACTTTAACCCAAGTCATGAACTCTCAAGCTAATCCGTCACTTCATAAGTCCAAGCCATGATGGACCAAATGAATAGGGAGTTTGGACATCAAGAGCCTCAACAACTAACTATATGGCCTCTTGTTTCAGAGATTTTTCCAGAATTAATCCACCTATGTTCTTTGAGTCGAAGACGGATAAGTACCCACAAGATTTTAGTGATGAGGTATATAAGATTCTCTGTGCTATAGGTGTTACCTTAATTGAGAAAGCCGAGTTGACGTCTTATCAACTCTAACATGTGGAACAATCTTGGTACATGTAATGGAGGGATAATAGGGCAGTAAGAGGTGGTCCGGTGACTTGGGATATCTTCAAGAGGAATTTCCTTGATGGGTTCTTTTCTAGAGAGATGAGGAAAGATAAGGTGGAACAACTGTCATCAAGGAGTTACGAGTGTACTTGACTACTCTGTGAAGTTTACTAAGTTGTCTAAGTATGTTCCATCCTTGGTTTCAAACCAAATGGATGAGTTGAGTCGTTTTCCTACGGGGTATCCGATGACTTTATAGAGGAATGTCGTTCAGATATGCGTCATGACAATATGAGTATTTCTGGTCTCATGGTTCATGATCAACAAGTGGAAGAAACTAGGTTAAGGAGGAAGAATAGGGAGTCAAAGAAGGCAAGGCCTTATGAAAGTAGTTGTTACAATCAACACAAGCCTAGGTTAAAAAGAGGTTCTCTAATCAATTTCCTTCCAAATTTTAGAAGGCTCGTGATGCTAGGGTGTCTAACCCTAAATTTCAAAAAGTAAGAGGTACTAGTTCACCAACTAAGAAGCCAACTTGTGGAAATTGTGACATGAAACATAATGGTGATTGCCTTGTTGGGACGGACAATTGCTTTGGGTGTGGAAAGAGTGGAAACAAAGTTAAGGTTTTCCCTAATTTGAAAGGGAAAAACAAAGGAAGTGGGCAATCTCAATCTAGTGTTTCTAATATAGACGCTCCAAACAAGAATCACTTTTATAGTCTTCGCTCTAGGGGTGAACAATAGAGTTCTCTCGATTTGGAGACCGGTAAGTTACAAGTCTAATCTATTGATGTATATGATTTACTTTATTCGGGTACATTATCCTTTTTTACTCCCTTGATTGCTAGGAAGTTTGATGTTTTTCCCGATACCCTAAATGAACCTTTTAATGGTAACTACCCCGGTAGATGAGTTGGTGGTTGCAAAGAGGGTATATAGAAAATGTATTATAATGTTGCCCAATAGAGTTACCCATGTTGAATTTGTAGAACTTGATATGGTTGCATGATTGTTTTGCTTCCACTGGCTTTTGAAAAAGAATTGTCACGTTCAATTTTACAAATGAACCCGTATTACAGTGGCAGGGGGGAAATTCTATTCCTAGAGGTCGTATTATTTAGTTCCTAGAGGCTTGTATGATAATCTCAAAAGGGTGTTAATACCATATTGTAAGAGTAAAAGATTTAGACTCCGAAAATCCTCCCATTGAGTTAGTCCCTGTAGTGAGGAAATTTCTGGATGTCTTTCCTAATGATCTTCCCTGAATCCGTCCCAAACGGGAAATTGATTTTTGCATTGACTTGCTAACGGATACTAAACCCATTTCAATACCTCCATATCGGATGGCTCCAGTTGAATTCAAAGAGTTGAAGGCTAAACTAAAGGAATTACAAGACAAAAGCTTCATTAGACCTAGTATTTGTCCATGGGGTGCACCTCTATTATTTGTAAAGAAGAAGTATGGGTCCCTTAGAATGTTCATTGATAATCGCCAACTCAATAAAGTCACTTTTGAGAACAAGTATCCTCTCCCTCGGATTAACGGTTTTTTTGATCAACTCCAAGGGGTAAGCTACTTTTCTAAGATTGACATGATATCAAGCTATAACTATCTTATGGTGAGAGGAGAGGATATACAAAAAACATCGTATTGGACTAGATATGGCATGTACGAGTTCTTAGTAATATCTATTGGTATCACTAATGCCCCGACGGCATTTATGGATCTCCTGGATAAGGTATTTCAAAGTTACCTAGATTCATTTGTCATTGTCTTCATTGACGAAATATTTGTATATTCGAAAAATGAGAGTGAACACATGGACCATTTAAGTGTGGTATTTCAAATTTTTAAGACTAACTATTTGCCAAGTTTAGAAAATATGAGTTTTGGTTGAGGTAGGTGGGTGTTACCAAGAAATGCCAACGACCTCAACCAAAACTCATATTTTCTATAAATGGAAAATAATTGGTGTTCCTTAAATACTTGTAACACCACCCTTAAATGGTCCATGTGATCCCCCTCATTTTTCGAATATACAATGATATCGTCAATGAAGACTATGAAAAATGAATCTAAGTAACTTCGAAACACCCTATTCATCAGATCCATTAACGCCTACGGGGAATTAGTGAGACGAAGGACATTACTAGGAACTCATACTGACCTATCTAGTCCGAAATGCCATTTTTGGTATATCCTCTCACCTCTCAAGCTATGTTGGTGATACCCCGACCTCAATTCAATCTTAGAAATGTAGCTTGCCTCTTGGAGTTGATCAAACAAGTATTCAATCCGAGGGAGAGGATACTTGTTCTTAATAGTGACTTTATTGAGTTTGCGATAGTCAATACACATTCTAAGGAAACCATCCTTCTTCTTTATAAACAAAACCGGAGCACCCCATTGAGAAATACTAGGTCTAATGAAGCCTTTGTATAGTTAATCTTTGAGTAAGCCCTCAATTCTTTCATCTCGGACGGAGCCATGCGATAAGGAGGAATTGAAATGGGATTAGTATTCTGTTACAAGTCGATACCAAATTCAATTTCCCGTACGAGAGAAATACTGGGAAAATCATTAGGAAAGACCTTTATGAATTCACTCATTACGGGTACCGACTCAATGGGAGGAATTTAAGAATCTTAATCTTGGACTCTTACTATATGGTATAAATACCCTTTAGAAATTATCCTACAACCTTTCAAACAAGAAATGATACGATCTCTAGGAATAGAATTTCCCCCCTTCCACTCTAAAACGGGTTCATTCGCAAAGTTCAACTTCACCACCCTTGTTATACAATCTACAAAGGCAAAGCAAGCATGAAACCTATCCATACCAAATATGACATCAAAATCAAACATATCAAGTTCTACTAGTTCACCATGAGCAACTCTATTGGGAACATTATAGGACAATTTCTATATACCCTTTTTGCAATCACCGACTCACCTACTGGTATAGTAACAATGAAAGGTTCATTTAGAATGTTGAGAAAAATCTCAAACTTATTAGCTATCAAAGGAGTAACAAAAGATAATGTAGCGCCCGGATCAAGTAATGCATATGCATCAATAGAAAAACTTTCAACATACCAGTCACCACATTGGGAGAAGTCTCTTGCTCACCCCTTGAGCGAAGTGCATAAAAATGATTCTTCTTCTGAGCATCGTTAGAACCACTTGCTTGTACACTCTCCTTTCCTTGACCCTTCACATTTGGGAAATCTCGAACTTTGTTCCCACTTTTACCACAACTAAAACAATTATCCCTCCCCTTAAGACAATCACCATAATGCTTATTGCCACACTTTCCACAAGTTGGATTCTTGGTTGGTGAGCTAGTACCTCTACCCTTTTGAAGCTTAGGGTTAGACACCCTATTATCACGAGCCTTAAGAAATTTAGTAGGAACTTGATATGAAGACATCTTTCTAAACCTAGGCTTCTCATGGATATAGAGCTTACCAATTGAAGAACCACCTTCAAATGATCTTTTCCTTTTAGCATATCTAATATTCCTCTTAGCCCTTGTCTCTTCCACTTGGTGGTCATGAACCACAAGATGAGATATGATCATATTATCATGTAGCATTATAAATGACATTCCTCTTGAAGGATATCCGAAACGCCCGTCACAAAATGGTTTATTTCATCACTATGATCCGATATCAAAGAAGGAGCAAGACAAATTAATGAATTTCAAAGACTATTCAAGTACATTGATACCTCTTTGACGAAGGTTGATAAACTCCACCAACTTCGCTTCCCTATTCTCCATAGGAAAGAATCTATGAAGAAAAGCCTTCTTGAAAACCTCCAAAGTCACTGGTCCACCTCTTAAAGGCATATTGCTCTCCATTGGATGTACCATGTTTGGGCCACATCTTTGAGTTAGTATGTGGCTAACTCCGCCTTCTCACTAGTAGTCAACCCCATTGCATAGAGAATATTTTAGATTTGATCAATGAAATCTTGGGGTCTTCCTCAACCTTGGACCCATAGAAAGTAGGGGGATTAATTCTAGTGAAGTTCCTCAAACGGGAGGCCATGGTAGCAACTTGTTGGTATGCTCAGGGTACAATATCCCTATTAGCTTCGGACGTCATGGCTTGATATTGAGTAGTGGCGCTATGTGCCTGAGTAGTAATGACTTGGGACATGTTTAAAAGAGCAGACCTTATGTCACCATCCATGAAAGGAGGAGGATTGAATGGGTCTTTTTCATCATTAACATCTTCTTCTAGAGGACGAACTTGATTGCCTCAGGAGGATCTCCTGCGTTAGTAATGTATTCATCAAGTGTTTGTGCCGCGTTTCTTTGAATATTCATTTCCTATAATCACTATAAAAGGATTATATCCTAAAAGCACATAGAGCAAAAACTTTAGAGGCACGATATTAGACTTCCAAGAAAGTGAGAGTGTGCTAAGCATCACATAGGTTCCTATCCATATGTGTGGAGCTCTTCACAATTATGAATAAAAATCTATATCGACGTTGTTGAGAGAAACATCGACCTCGAGGATATTAAACCTAATGCTCTGATACCAAGATTGTCACAGCCGCGGAGCACCCCCTATACGTAACCGGGGTCGTCATCCTCTTTGAGAACTAATACTAACCTCTTAGCTTACATTATTACATTCATAGGTTAAAAAGACTGATTTTTTTTAAAACTTCTCATTACTTCTACATGGAGTTTTGCATAGACCTCTACATACGCATAATAATTATATCGAGTATGCATAGACCCTTGGTATAGGAAGACTACATAGTGTCTACTTTTATTGCACATAGATATACCGAATATAACATAGTCTTCATTGGAGGTGCCATCTCATAAACAATCCCATAAATAAAAATAATAAGGCCACATATAGGCTATACAATGTTTAGTATTCAAATGAAAAGGAAATAACATAAGAGCCTTAAAACTAAAACAACTTCACTACCTGGATATTGACATTACCCTCGGAAAGTGAGGACCTACCAAACTTGGATGAGTGAGAATTCCAAGTCTTCCTTCTAAGTCATCTCCAAAATCCCTTCAATGACCGGAACCTAAAATATTGTGGAGAAAAGGATAAAATGGGGTTAGTACACCTCTTCTACTAAGTATGAGACCATATGCACAGATATCATGAATCATGCTAAGAAAATTTACAATTCATAAAGTTATGTAATTTACTTTGAAAAGCCTTATGATCATTCAATAAGACCATACCAATCAATAAGACATATTCATTGAGTCCAAAGCATGTATATCACAAGACCAACAACACTAGTCTAGTAAAGTCAATATGCATATTACATAATGAAACACATAATCAAGGCAACTCTATCATCAAGTTATAATAGCAACAAGAATGGATAAGAGTTCATTACAACATAACCAAAGCTAGACAATTACCTATGAACACTCATTAAGTCAACTAGTTCAATGACCATGCAAAGCCCTATAACCTTGCTCAATCAAGTAAACCAACAAGGATCATGACAAACATCCAACTTCACATAGCATTGCATTTTAGAGTACATATCATCATACTTTATAATTAGAGACCAAACAAATATTCATAAGTGAAACCAACCATCATGCAGAGTCATCATTATGTAAGATCAGCATATTCATATCATGTACAATAATTATCATATGCATACATAAGAACATCCTACAAACACTTCCTTCAAGGCTAACTAGAGCAATGTATAGGCAGAGTCCCATACCCCTACCTAGACTAAGTTAAACCCCTTAGGCCATTTTAGTTAAAGTTCATACCTTTAGTTCATTTTTTTACCTTTCGGGGACATATTTCCTTCACCAACATAAATCACATGAGCTAATGTGGAATCGGGTGTCATGAAACCCTACACCGAAGGAAGGTGGACTAGTTGCAAAGGTAGTACCAAAATATGAACATAACAACAAGGTGGATCCACTAGCTAGTATTCCTATGGGGACAACATAGTACAAGATCTAGGAGATATAATTGGGACCCTCATTATGCTACATGGATTATAATCTCCGACCTCAATAGTACATTAGTGATCCTACCTTTCCTATGTGGGAAGGGACACTCCTCACTCTAGTTCACTCGGTGCTAAGCTATAGTTCATTTTAAATGTCTTTAATACCCTTATATATCATCATACTTAATGTAGATCATATGGTCAATCCCTTGTATAATCATCATCATTATAGATCAATAAGAATTGCATGAGTATTGTCCTTTCATTACAATTCATACATGTGAGGTTAGAACATTTACATAGTCACGTCAAACTAAGACACATTGGTAAATCATCACCATCCTTATAAAATTTACAACATAGACAACACCTCACAAAGCATAGTCAAAACATTTCAATTCAACATCACACAAACCATATCAATCTTAACATAAGGCATACTTCAATACAACATCATCACTTAATCACAATTTTTCTTAATTGAAGTAATGAATAGGGATGATAAGACTTACAAAGTCTACGTAATAATATATCATTAACGTCTTACCATAAAACCATAATTCAAACCAATATGGGTGTAATATCATCAAACATCAATAACAAACATAATAACAAGGCCAATTGAAGCACCACATTACAATTCATTACTAGTTCATATCTTAATATAAGAGACTTAGGTCAAGATCATAATCTAAGTAAATTATCCAAAAACTAGAATGATACAACTAAAATTCATCTCAATCTATTCATACATGATACAATAACATAATTTAGTAGTAATTCAATCAATAACAAAGTCAGTTGAACCAATATTACACAATTCATATGAAGATCATAACCTAGGGTTAAGTGGAATCGGACATCTTCTACAAACTAGATCAGTCAATTGAGAAATAACATAATTCAGTTATAATAAATGTTAATATATTCATAATAATACAAATAAATCATGAACAAAGTAATTCATAGAATCAACTTCGAGATTGGAAAAGACCCACTTGAATTCATGTTTTTGAAATCAATTTGATGGAATCCTTTGAGGAAAGAAGTCTCAATGGTGAAAGGAATCCCATACCTTATTGATTGAAGAATATTTATGGAAAAAAAATTACCCTTTACAGCACTTGAACCCACCTCTAGCTTAGTCTTCAATGGGGTTTCTTTGGGAGAGAGAAAGAAAAGAGAAGGAAGAGAATTTGGGTTTGTGAATTATGAGAGCTTAGGTGAATCTAATTAGGATAGGGTCTTTATATAGGTTGTTAATCAACTTAATTATACCTCCCCTAACCCCTAAATTAACCTCATAACTAAGACAACTAATTAAATGATTTAAATCAACATGTGCAACAAAAATAGTGGTCTCACAGAGGAGAGCAAGTCAACGCCTCGTTTGTCAATCTATGGGCCAAGGACCAAGAGTCCTTTTGGTCAGTCATTAAGTTCAGAGACTTTGCAAATATCAACCTTTGACAAATATTCTAAGTGTACATCGGAGGAGGAAATTGATTCCCCATCGATTGACACACGATTCGTTGATGGCAACCGTCTATGGACATTGCCTTTTGGCAGCCTCTTGCCAAATTGCAAAGGTCCTCCTCAAGGGACCTTGGTTAGTCCTTGAGAAGTTTTGCCCAGACGTTTCAAATAAAAATCAACTCTAATACCTGTTATACACCCTTCCACCAATATTCATCATTTTCTGACTCCTAAAACTTTGTCAAATAGGCTAAGGTACGCTAGCACCTTCTTTAACTAGTTTCCGGACGTCATGCACATTCTTTGATGTTTTGGTTCCCAAACGTCCTAAATGAACTATATTATTTAAAATCTAACATAAAACAATGTCTAGACCTTTTGACACATATGTTAGGCTCTAGAACACGTCTTAGACTTTATAAATGTTACGGATCAATCATTGATGGATTTTAAGAAATCGGTTCTTAGTAAGCTTAATAAGTCATTATCCTTTGTAGAGATGGTTTCTTTAGGTATCAATGAATTTTGTGTTTGCCCAAAGTTGATGAATTGTGAAACTGAATTCTTCACAATATCATGCTTCCCGTTATTCCATTCATCCGATTCTACTACGATGTATCATAACCTTAGAGAAGTGTTTGGTGGGAAGGACCAAAAGGGGAAATAGAGGAATGCAAAATGTCCAAACTTTCAATAAGTTAAATCCCAACAGCAAAAGTCGGATGATTTACTCCAAGAAATCGAAGTTCTCACATAACACTCTCAAAAAAACATAGATGAACTAGAGCTTCGTAATTTTTTCTTGAGTTAATTTTGTAATAAAATAAGTTATATTAGTGTCCTTAGGCATTATGTGACGTTTGGTTTAGTGTGGAGGTCAAATTTCCATGAACGCCCATGACGGTCAAAAGATATGTCTTAGAAAGTGTTCATGTGTCTTGATGTATTTTGATGAGTTTTACGTGTCCACTTTGTTTAAAATTGATGTGGTATGTTTCTAAGACCTAGAAGACTATGTTAAGAGGTTTAATGTCCAAGTAATACCCTACTTAGGACACACAAGGGGCCCGAGAGAAGGGCCCAAGACTTGGACCCAAAGCTAGCAAGGCAGTGTCCACCAACAAGACCAATCGACGACCAGTAGTCTAACCAACGGCCCGTCGACTTAACCCGTCGATTGGACCTGTAGGCCTGCACATTTGGAAAGTTCAGGATCAGCCAACAAACAAACATTAACGGACCGTCAATAGACAAACGGTTCGTTGGGTTGTCCCGTGAGTTACATTACCAAAAAGCTGTAGGAATGCTTCCTTGGCTTGGGGTGTTTTTGTAAATTCACCCCAAGTCTTGTAAGGTTTTTGGACTTTATTCTAGGATTTTATTAGTTATTTTAAAGTGTTGAAAACTCTAATACCTCATTTTAGACCTCATTTCCTAAAGCCCAAAACCCCTCTCTCTTCGAATTCTCTCTCAAACTCCATAGAAGCTAGAAGTCAAGAGGGAGCTAGGAGGGTTGTTGGTGGTCAAGTTCTTCATAAAAAACATTGGTTTTTATTATATTTGATATTTGGTATCCATCCTTGGACTCTCTTCCATTCAAGGAGTTCCTTTTAATGAATTTTCAAAAAGGGTTTTCAACCCTAACTTCTTCTATCTTTAACTCTGAATATAGGTCATGCATAAAAACGTTTCTAATGATTCAAAATGATGTTTTTAATGTTCGTTAAAGATTTTGATGCTAAAATTCAATGAAAATATGTCAAAGCTTTTTATCAATTTTTTTCTTAAAGAATGGCTTAAATGAGCATGAGTTGGTAGTCTTCTCGTTTTGGCTTCTTATGGTTGATATGGTTTTTTAGCTAATTCCGTAAGGGCTACATTATGATGAAATGTTGACTGAAATGTTATATGTGATGGAAGCATCGAAAAAGGGTAAGTTGGTTATGTTGTTTAACTTTAATTTAGAAATTCTCTTGAGTGGTATGGTCCACCTTCTTGGTGGCGGTGTTTATTTGAATTGTATGAATGTGAAGTTACTTGTATATTGTGAATGAGGCCATGAAGTCTTGTTATGTGAAGTAATATGATAATGATTTTATTCTTTTTAAATGTGCTTTATGAAGCTATTAGTGTGAAGTAGGCTAAATATTATGCTTAAATTAATTATATGATTATGTCACGCATGTGAAGTATATGATCTGATGAATAAAGGTCTAAGCATATGTGGAAGTTAAATGTAAATGAATTATGCTTACGTTCAAGGTGTGCTCACATGAACACACACACTCACACTTGAATGAATAAAGCTAAGTTAAGTAAAAAGGGGAGTTTTGGGGCGAACACTCTTCGTGAGTTCAGATGAAGTGTTTAGTAGCAGCCTCACACATCCTAAGAGATTTCTAAGCTAGGTTGGAGGATGAATTCCCTTCGTGAGTTGAGATGTGATGTTCACTAGTTATCCTTAACCTATAGTATATAATGTTTAAAATCCGTGGGGAGTTATGCCTAGAACTAAGAGGATAAGAAGAAGGGCTGGTTACACTTCGTGAGTTGAGATGTTGTATTCCAATGTACCTCTTGAGATGAGTACTCCTCGTTAATAGAGACTAAGTTACAAAGTAGAAATCTACTTATCCCTCAAGTATGCACCCACATAGGTGTTGCTGTAGAATGACCTTAGTCTAGGAAAGTAAGGATCGCTCTTCTGATATGGCTTAATGTCAGGATACCATGTCTAGCTCTCATAGTCTATGTCGGTTAAAATAACCCCCACAATAGTAATGAAACTGCTAAGTCTTCTAAAAGAGTGTTCTACTTAGGGTAGTCTTTGTGAGTCTTATATTAATTGAATGAACTAAGAATTCCAAAAGAACTTACTACTTAGGTTAGGTGGTGGTATGGGACACTATCTATCCATTGCACAAATTAGACCTTCAGAAAGGGGAGTCTTGGTGCTAAGCTTCTAAAAGAGTGTACCACTTAGGGTAGGTAATGGAATGGGACGCCATCTACTCATTGTACTAAGTAGACATTCTGAAAGGGAAGTCTTGGTGTCTTATTTACGTGTTTTTCTAATGTCTTGTTATTGAGTGCTGACTTGTTCTCCCGAATGGAGTAAGCTTATAATGGGTAGTCTTAAGGATATTCTTGGTGTGCGTGGAAGGAGGTGTATAGGCATTTCCCTCATGTCTTACCTTGGAGAGTCATAGGATAACCTTGTTTAGGGAAAATCTTAAGGAAATGAGATCACTTCCTCTTGGAAACACCTTGGGAGTTGTGTTTTTTAGAGTCAATTTGGTTCACTGTAATGATAAAATAGTTTACCGTAAATTTTGGGTAGTTCACTGTAAAAAGCCACTTTTTGTTAAAATTATGGAAATCCTTCTGTAAGTATTTAATGATGTTTCTTATCTTGTTTTATTTTTATATTCTTGAGTGATTTACTTAATTGGAATGAAAATGTATTTTTACTAAAATGTCCCTTTTTACGTGTTATTTTGTATGCTATACTTAGTAAATTATTTGTACTAACCCCAAACTTTACTATACTCAATGAGTATAAGTTTAGAAGAGAGAAGAAGTCTAGAAGCCGAAGCTTGGGAAATTTACTCTCTAAGGAATTGGTATGTCCGTGTATATTTGAGGACATAATCTATGTGTCTTAGTTTTGTTATTTTGACTTATTATGTATTTCTTTTAATGTAAAGGGTCGTGTCCCGAAGATATTTTGTCGTGTCTTTAGAATTGACTTGTGATGAAGAAATTCCTTAGTATTTTATGAAAAATATTTCCTTTATAAAGTTATTCATGAAAAGTGTTAATTCCGCACTACTTTTCATGCTTTATGTAATGAACGATAGTTAATGGTCTCTTACAAAACCCCAAATTGACAAGTACGCCCTGACATGACCCAAGTGTTCTCCCTAACTTCTAGGGGATTCTCTCGGGTTGCTACAGACTTGGTATCAGAGCATAATGTTAGGTTAAATAGTTTAGGGTCTAAAAGTCTCACAAGCCATGTCTAGTAGAGTCTTGGTCGTTGGTGTGAGTCACAACTTATCTATGGACATAAGCCTATAAGATGATAGATGTTTCACTTTCTTCTTTATTCTGATGTCATGCCTTAGAGTTGAGTTCTATAAGGTGTCGTATCTCAACCTCTTTGTAATGCTCCAAAATGAACTAAGGTGAACTAGAGCCTCATGGTTGTTTCTTGAGTTAATTGGAAGTTAAAATGAGTTTCTTTAGTGTTCTTAGACAGTGTGTGAATTTTGGTTAAGTTTGAAGGTAAAATGTCCAAGAATGTCCATGACATTTGGAAGGTGTCCTTAGATGGCGCTTGTGTGATTTGATGTGTTTTAAGGAGTTTTACGCGTTCGTTTTGCTTTAAATTTATGTGTGGTGTTCCTAAGACTGATACGACTTAGTTTATGGGTTAAAGTCTTGGAACGACCAAACCTATGACCTATAAAGGGCCCTAGATGAAGGGCCTAAGACATGGACAAACACTACAAAAACAGTGTCCAATCGACGGCCAATCGACAAGGCAGCAGCCCATCGATCTGGTCCGTCATTTGGACAAGAATCTCTGAAAGTTGAGGAGTTGTAGCCCCAAAAAAGGAGACCTCACCTACGGCCCATCCCTTGAAGGACGGACCATTGGTTTGTCCGTCGATGGTGGCTGTCCCAAAAGCTGCAGCGTTGTCTATTTAGTCTTGAGTCTTTTGTAAATTCACCCCAAGTCTTTTATGACCCTAGAACGTCAATTTTAGGGTTTATTAGGTATATTAATGTGTTCTAAACCGTATGACATAATTTTAATACCTCATTTCCTAAAACCCAAAACCCCTCTTGTCACATCCTTGTTTACTTCCAGACGTAATTGGCATCGTCGTCCTTTTGAAGGACTAAGACTACTCTCTTAGTTTCATATCATTGCATTCATAGGTTGAAAGGTGCGTAATATATAGTCATATCGAGTATACATAAACCCTTCATATAGGAGGGTTACATAGCCTTCTACTTTTATTGCATATACATATATGAGAATATGGAATAAAGTCTCAATGATTGTCTCATCTCATACGATCTAAACGAATATCACAATGTGGGCATAGCCCTTACATCAATTCAACAAGACCATACATAGGTCGTACAAAAGTACAATATTCAAATAACAAGGAAAGGAATGATAGAGTCAATAAGCTCATAACAAAATCCAAAGCTAAAGTATGGTATTGCCCTCGAGAGTTGAGGACCTACCCTACTTGGATGAAAGGAGAATCCAAGCCTTCACCAATGACGCCTCCCAAAATTCTTCAACGAGTGGAACCTAAAATGTTTGGGGGAAATGGAAGAAAAATGGGTTTAGTACTCAAGATGTACTAAGTATGAGATCTTATCCACATACATAAGAAAAACATACTAAAAGGGACTGTTAGTTAAATAATGTCATTTACACCTTTAAGAATTTATGCAGAACCAATAATTACGGAAGTGAAATGTATATCAAACGCTCTTGAACCCCATATATCATATACTCTATCACCAAGTAATATCATCACAAGCATGAATAAGAGTAATCACATAAATATAAAAGTAAGGTAACAAATCATAAATTCCAATAGAGTCAACAAGTGCAATGACCAAGTAAAGCCCCATAATCCTAATTAATCAAGTCACCGAACAAGAACTATAATTAGTACCATACTTCACACAACATAACTTTATACATTATAAATTCATATCTTTAGTAATTAAGATCATTAAGACAATTTTCATGTTCATAAGTATCATAATAATCATATAAAAACATTTACATTTCACACCATCCATCTACATAATATTAACTTCGCAAAGCTCCCATCAAGGAAAACTAGTGCAAGGCTTAGGTAGAGTCCCATACCCCTATCTAGGCTAAGTCAATCCCCTAAAGTCACATTAGTTAGTCTATACTTCATTCCTTCATTTTAGTTTTGGGAACACTCGCTTTAACCGATATAGAACACATGAGCTAAATGTGGAATCCGGTGTCATAAGACCTTACACCGTTGGAAGGTTTTGTACCGGCCAAGGTAAAACCAGACATAAACATAGCTTTCTAGGTGGATCCACTAGCTAGTA
Organism: Solanum pennellii; assembly: GCF_001406875.1. Taxonomy (NCBI): domain Eukaryota; kingdom Viridiplantae; phylum Streptophyta; class Magnoliopsida; order Solanales; family Solanaceae; genus Solanum; species Solanum pennellii. The sequence continues at coordinate 48,508,641 of NC_028645.1, read as the reverse complement.
TTCTATCGTGGCAACATAGTTTATGGAGTTTAGGGGACCATGGAAATATCAACTATACACCATATATTGGGTTATGAGGCAATCCACCCCGTGAAGACCGTAATGAACCCTACCTTCCCTACTTGGGAAAGTGACACTCCCTCAACTACAAGATCACTCGGTGCTAATCTAGGTCCCTTTATGTAAATGTCTTTCAGTGTTTATTAACAATAATAACTTAGTTTAAATCATAGGGTCTACCCCTTGTATAGTCCTCAGCATCAATAGCTCAATAGGAATTGTAAGAGTATAAGTCCTTTCATCACAATTCATATAAGTGAGGATAACACTTAAGCAGTTCATAACATATTAAGGCACATTGATAGTTTTCACCATCGTTATAGCACATGCACCTTAATAAACCTTAAAACATAGTCAAGACATTTCAATTCAACATTATACCACCCAATAATCCAAGTATTAGTCGTACTCCAAATAAAATATCATGACTTAACATCAAGTAATAACAATTGGAAGTAAAGATAGAGATTCTAACACATACTAAGTCTTCCTCATAGTCTATCCTCAAGGTCTTACCATCAACCAATTACACAACCCAACTTGGGGAGTAACATCATATCAGAATGATAACCAATAGAATAACAAGGCCAATTGCATCTCTAGAACACAATTCATCTTTATATCACAACTTGAGACAAGGTATATTGGCTAATTTCACATTATAATTCATAACCTAAATCACATCTCAAGAACTAGCATGATAGGCCTATAATTAATCTTAATTTAATCATAATAGCACCGTATGATAGTAATAAATTCAACAACCAACTCAATTGAATGATGACAATACAATATAGGTCAAGATCAGTAACTAGGGTTAGGGATAGAGGATCATATTCTTAAATTTATACCAAACCATCAACAATTACCATAAACAAGTTGAATTACATGTTAATCTACTCAATACAAAACCTAATAATTCATTAACAACTCAATCAATAACTTCAATTTTGTAATTCTATGAAACCCATAAGAAACTGAACTTCTTGAAATCTAGTTTGAAGGAAATCTTTGAGGAAAGGATCTCAAAGGTGAATACAACCCATACCTTAATGATTTTTTAATAACTTGATGGTGATTTTTTCCCTTTCCAGCCCCCCAAATCCTAGTTCTTGCTAGCCTTCAATGGTGAGTTCATGTAGAGAGAGAAACAAGAGAGAAGGAAGAGAGTTTATTTTGAGAGTTTTCGTTAGGTTAATGGGGGTTGAAGGTATTTATAGTGGGACTAAATCAACCTAATTTGTCTTCCTTTAATCCCCAATTAACCCTAAACCACTTAATTAATTAAGTGATTTAATTGAAAACGTGCAGGAATTTACAGACCCCATCGATGAGACTTCGATCGATGGACCGTTGGTCCACCGACGGTCTGTACTGCACATCCATAAGGTCTGTTAGAGACTTGTGCAGGCGGGGATATTCTTTATTTTTCTATGTGTGGGACAATGGTTGTATCGACGCCCTATCGATCCACACACGGACCGTAGCCTGCACCTCTGCACTCCGTCAATGAGTCCAGAGACTGTGCAGGTGAAGGGACCTTCTCCACCAGCCTATGTGTGGGATGATTGTGGCATCGTTTCCCTGTCCATCCACATACGGGCCGTCGTCTGTCCCGTCGATGCACACTGCCAAGCAGTTGGTCCTTGGGGAGTCGTACCCAGACGTTTCAACCATGGAACAAGTCAAACACCTATTAGCTACCTTTCCACCCATTTTCGTACATTTCTAACTCCTATAAGTTAGTCAAAAAGGCTAAGGCACACTAACCCTTTGAACTAACTTCCCGGATGTTTTGAACGTTTTCGTTTTTAAACCTTATAAATGACCTATATTCATTAAAAATGGACTTAAAAATAGTGTTTAGACTTTATGACACCTATGTTAGGCCTTAGAATTAAGCTTGGGTCTTCAATGTATTACATTATCCCCCCCCTTAGGAACATTCGTCCCCGAATTACACTAAAATTCTTTTGAAGGAAAGAATAGACCCAAGACTAGCAGCCCAACCAATCTACAATATCAACTCAACATAAAACGTGTCATATCAACACGAAAAATATCAAAACTCATATTACAACACATAAGGCTCAAAACACTTCATCATGAGGCATTTCCTTCTCACAACACTTATGAGCTCAACATATATTACATGAGTCAATTATCAGAAAATTCAACATAACAACATGATACCTATCATTTCTTGAAGACTCACCATATAAAAATAACAACACAATTCAAAACAAGCAAAAAGCAAAATTTCATGTTTTTAATAGCAACACTATAGTAACTTCACTGTATGTTCTTTCAAAAATGCATAATGTTCAAAGCTTTACCCTAAAATCAAGCAACGACATATCCTTGTCATAATTATATAATTTAAAAGTATGGCTGACCTTAATTCTCAAAAAAGATGAGGGTAACAGGACCCTAAACTAATTTCTCCATAACACTTTCACGAATACAACCTCATTATTCCTTAAATTCTTTACTTGCCTATCAAGAATTTGAACTGGAACTTCCTCATAAGAGAGGTTATCCTTGACACCAAGACCCACAATAAAAAGAATGAACTCGGATCACCGGTACACTTTTTCAACATAGAAACATGGAAAACCGGATGAACTGAAGCCAATTGCTTAGGAAGTTTCAATTCATAGGCAACCTTACCAACCCTTTGCAAGATTTCATAAGGAGACACATAAAGAAGACTCAATTTCCGTTTCTTGCCAAATCTAACCACCCCTTTCGTTGGGGAAATTATAAAATACACCTTATCACCTTTTTTAAACTCCAAGTCCCTTCTCCTACAATCGGCATAATACTTTTGCCGACTACACGCCATTTGCAACCGGTTCAGTATGATATGAACCTTTTCCAAAGTCTTATAAATCAAATTGGGACCATGAAGCGATGGCTCACCCACTTCAAACCATCCAATAGGAGACCTACACTTCATACCATACAAGACTTCATAGGAGCCATGTAAATGGATGTATGAAAACTATTGTTTTAGGCGAACTCCACTAAAGGTAAATGTCTATCCCAACTCCCTTTAAATAAATCATGCATGCTATAAGCATATCTTCAAGGGTTTGTATCGTACGCTCCGCTTGACCATCCATTTGGGGATGAAAAGCGGTGCTCAACTTCGCCGAAGTACCTAACCCTTTTTGGAATGACCTCCAAAATCAAGACGTGAATTGTGCGCCCTGATCCGATATGATAGATAACGGAATCCCATGGAGTCACACAATCTCATCTAGAAAGATTCTTGCATAATCCTCGCCGAATATGAAGACTTGACAGGAATAAAGCGAGCAAATTTAGTCAATCGATCCACAACCATCCATAAGGAATCATAGGACTTTTGGGTCCGAGGCAAACCTACTACAAAGTCCTTATTGATGTCTTACCACTTCCAAGTAGTAATTTCGATCTCTTGTAGTAATCCACCCAACTTCAGATGTTCGGCCTTAACTTGTTTGCAATTCGGACACTTATCGACAAATTCCGCTATGTCTCTTTTTAGACCTTCCCACCAATATATTTTCCTTAGGTGATGGTACATTTTTATCAACCCAATATGAATTGAGTAACGTGACTCATGTTCTTCTTCTAGGATTCGATACATAAACCCTACATCGGGAACACATAATCTCCCTTGGATCCTTAACACACAATCTCCCCCTTAGGAGAATGAGTCATTCAACTTGTCGAGAACTTTTTTCTTTCAACTCCATTTAGCCTAAAGCAAGATGTTGTTTGGACTTCACCTCAATCACTAAAGATGACTCAGAGTTATTATGATCTATGGAACCCCCATCTGGAGAACTCTCCAACCTAAACCCCAACCTAGCCATCCTATGTACTTCCGTTGCTAGGTCCTTTTTGGCTTCATCAAGATGGGATACATTACCCATAGTCATCCGACTTAGGGAATCAACAACTATATTATCCTTGTAGGGGTGATAAAGGACACTCATATCATAATCTTTCAGTAACTCAATCCACCTTCTTTGTATCAGATTAAACTCCTTTTGGGTAAACACATATTGTAGACTCTTCATGATCGATTAAAATATCAACATGAACCCCATACAAGTAATGGATCAAAATTTTCAAAGCAAACACCATGGCCACTAATTCAAGGTCATTAGTGGGGCAATTTCTCTCATGTACCTTTAGTTTCCTAGAAGCATAAGCTATAAATTTTCCATTTTGCATAAGCACACACCCCAAACCCACTCGCAATGCGTCACAATACACCACTAAACCATTTGTACCCTTTAATAAGGTCAACACAGGAGAGGAATTAAGCCTATCTTTATAAAATATAAAGCTCTTTTCACATGCCTATGACCACTCAAACTTTTTACTCTTTAGGGTCAAAGTAGTCAAAAGAGGTGCAATGGACGCGAAACCATCCAAAAACCTCCAATAGTAACTCGATAAACCCAAAAAACTCTTAATGTCAGTCAGAGTCAATGATCTAGACCAATTTTCAATGCTTACGTTTTTATTGGGTCTACCTGAACTCCCTCAATCAAAATCATGTACGCAAGTAAAGACAGCGACCTCAACAAGAACTCACACTTACTATATTTGGCAAACAATTGATGTTCTTTAAGGGTTTGCAATACTACCCTCAAATGACCCATATGATCATCCTCATTATTCGTATATACTAAGATATCGTCAATGAAGACAATGACAAACAAATCTAGGAAATTCGAAATACTCTATTCATTAGGTCCAAAAATTCAACCGGAGCATTAGTGAAACCAAAAGACATGACAAAGAACTCATAATGCCCATACTTAGTCTGAAAGTCCGTCTTTTGTATATCCTCCCCTCTCACCCTAACTTGATTATACCCCGACCTCAGGTCTATATTTGAAAAGTAACTCGCCCCTTGGAGTTTGTCAAATAAGTCATCAATCCGAGGGAGAGGGTAGTTATTATTAATGGTGACCTTGTAGAGTTACCGGTAAGCACTACAGATTCTCAAAGACCCATCCTTCTTTTTTCCTAATAACATTGAAGCACCCCATGGAGATATACTAGGCCTTGTAAAACCTTTTTCAAGTAAAATCTTTGATTTGAGCCTTTTACTACTTCAACTCGGCCGGAGCCATCCGACAAGGAGGGATTGAAATAGGATTTGTTTCCTATAGCAAATCGATACCAAAATCAATTTCATGTTTGGGAGGAATACCAAGAAGGTCATTAGAAAAAACCTTCGGAAATTCACTCACTCCGGGGACCGACTCAATAAGAGTAATTTCAGAATCCAAATCTTGGACTCTTACTATGTGATAGAGACAACCCTTTGAGATCATTTTACATGATTTTATACAAGATATGATGCGACCTCTAGGACTAGAATCTACCCCCTTCCACTCAACAACGGGTTCATTTGGGAAGTTAAACCTCACCACTCTTTTCCTACAATCAATGGATGTGAAACATGCATGAAACCAATCCATACACAATATAATAGAAATATCAAGCATATCGAGTTCTACTAGATCAACATAAGAAACTCTATTGGGCAATGAAATAGGACAATTTTAATAGACTCTTTTAGCAACAGCTGACTCTCCCACCAGAGTAGACACTAGAAAAGGTTCCTGCAAGATATCGGGTAAATTATCAAACATTTTAGCTACTAGAGGTGTAACAAAGGACAAAGTAGCACCGGGATCAAGTAAAGCATACACATCAAGAGTAAAGATTTTTAACATGTCGGTCACCACGTTGGGAGAGGTCTGTTGCTAACCCCTAGAAAAAAGAGCATAAAAGCAGTTCTTGTTTGGAGCCTCACTAGAACCACTTGGCTATCGAACCTTCTCTTGCCCCTTAGCATTAGGACAATCTCTCACCTTGTGCCCGACCTTTCTACAACCATAGCATTTGTCCGACCCAAAGAGGAAAGCACCAAAATGCTTCTTTCCACATTCATTACAAGATGTTTTCTCAATAGACGAACTCCCAATCTTCCCCTTTGGGACTTTCGGCCTAGGGGACTTTTCATCTCTAGCCTTAGGAAATTCGGATGGAACTTGATTTTAATATATCTTCTTGAATCTAGGCTTGTCATAAATATCAAGCCTATTCTTTGTATCTCTACCGTCAAAGAACCTTGCCCTCTTTGTATCCATATCCTTCCTCTTTTCACTAGTCTCCTCCACCCCCCTAGCATGCACCATAAGACAGGATATGTTCATATTGTCATGTAACATCGCCAAATGACATTCTTCTTGTAAGTCATCCTATACATCCGTCACAAATTGACTCATCTCATCTCTAGGATTGGAGACCAAGGAAGGAGCATATTTGGCCCATTGGATGAACTTCAAGGAGTAACCATGAACACTCATACCCCCTTGGCCTAGGTTAATGAATTCCACCACTTTGGCTTCTGTCATCTCTCTGGGGAAAAACCAGTCAAGAAATGCCTTCTTGAAGATCTCCCAAGTCACAGGCCCTCCTCCTAGGGGTCTATTGTATCTCCATTGCACATACCAAGTTTGGGCAACATCCTTGAGTTGGTATGTGGCCAACTCGGCCTTTTCACTTGTAGACACACGCATAGCATAAAGTATCTTCTATACTTGATCAATAAATTCTTGGGTGTCTTCATCAACCTTAGACTTGTAGAAGGTAGGAGGATTCATCCGAGTGAAGTCCCTAAGTCAGGAATCCGTAGTAGAAACTTATTGATGAACCCTAGTTGCAACGTCCCGATTGGCTTGGGAAGTCATAGCTCGGGCTTGAACCGTTAGGTCCTGTGCTTGAGTAGTATGGCTTGGGCCATATGAGCAATAATATCCCTCATATCCGCCTCCGTCATATGTGGAGGGTTAGCCGGGGCTTGATCAACATTATCATTGTCCTCAAGTGGAGGAACTTGCTCATCATAGGGAGAGCTCCCGCATTACTAACTTCCTCCACAAGTCTTTGAGCCGCATTCCTTTGAGCATTCATGCTTCCTATAAGCACAAAAATAGGATTAGATGCAAAAGCACACCATAAGTATCCTCTATTGGCACGATATAAGATTTTCAAAAAAGAGAGAGATTCCTAAGCATCATATAGGTTCCTACTCATAAGTGTGGAAAGCTTCATAATTACGAATACAAACCTACATATACATGGTAGAGAGAGAGGCATAACTCAACGATATTCAACCTCATGCTTCGATACCAATTTTGTCACATCCGAGTTTACCCAGCAGACGTAACTTGCGTTGTCGTACTCTTGAAGGACTAAGACTAGCCTCTTAGTTTCATGAATTCCATTTGTAGGTTGAAAAGTGCGAAAAAATTTATAACTTTTACTATCACTACTTGGAGGTTGACATAGACCTCTACATACATATAATATATATTCATATCGAGTACCCTTTATATATGAAGGAGACATGGCCTTCTATTTTTATTGGACATACATATATAAGTAGATGGAATAAAGTCTCAATAACTGTCTCATCTCATACCATCTAAACGAATATCACAATGTGGGCATAGCCCTTACATCAATTCAACAAGACCATGTATAGGTCGTACAGAAGTACAATATTCATATAACAAGGAATGATAGAGTTAATATGCTCATAACAAAATTCAAAGATAGAGGATGACATTGCCCATGAGAGTTTAGGACCTACCCTATTTGGATGAAAGGAAGAATACAAGCCTTCAACAAGGACGCCTCCCAAAACTCTTCAACGACTGGAACCTAAAATGTTTGGGGAAATGGGAAGAAAAAGGGGGTTTGTACTACACATGTACTAAGTATGAGATCTTATGCACATACACAAGCAAAACATAATAAAAGGGACTTTTAGTTACATCATGCCATTTTACTCCTTTAAGAACTTATGCACAACCAATAGTTAAGGAAGTCAAAATCAATATCAAAAACGCTTGAACCCATAATATCGTATACTCTATCACCAAGTAATATCATCACAAGCATGAATAAGTGTAATTACATAAATATAAAAGTAAGGTAACAAATCATAAATTTTCATAGAGTCAACAAGTGCAATGACCAAGTAAAGCCCCATAACCCTACTTAATCTAGTCACCCAACAAGAACAATAATTAGTATCACACATCACACAATATAACCTTATATATTCATAAATTCATATCTTTTGTAATTAAGACCATTAAGACCATTTTCATGTTCATAAGTATCATAATCATCATATAAAAACATTTGCATTTCACACCATCCATCGACATAATATAAAATTCTCAAAGCTCCCATCAAGGCAAACTAGTGCAAGGCATAGGTAGAGTCCCATACCCTTATCTAGTCTAAGTCAAACCCCTCAAGTCACTTTAGTTAGTCTATATTTCATTCCTTCATTTTAGTTTAGGGAAAACTCGCTTTAACTTACATAGACCACATGAGCTAAATGTGGAATATGGTGTCATAAGACCTTACACCGATGGATGGTGGTCTATCGGCAAAGGTAAAACCTGACATAAACATAGCTTTCTTGGTCGATCCACTAGATAGTATCCTATGGTGGCAACATAGTTAGTAGATCTTGGGGTACCATGGAAATATTAAGTGTACACTCTATATTGGGTCATGAGTATATCCTCCCCATGAAGAACGTAGTGAACCCTACCTTACCTACTTGGGAAAATGTCACTCCCTCACCTACAAGATCACTCGGTGCTTAGCTAGTTCCCTTTATTGAAATGTCTTTGAGTGTTCATTAACAATCGTAACTCAGTTTTAATCATAGCGTCTACCCCTTGTATAATAATCATCATCAATAACTCAATAACAATTGTATGAGTATAAGTCCTTTCATCACAGTTCATATAAGTGAGGTTAGCACTTTAGCATTTCATAACATATGAAGGCACACTGATAGTTTTCACAATCATTATAGAACATAAACCTCAATTAACCTTAAAACGTAGTCAATATATTTCAATTTTAACATCATACCACCTTATAATCCTTGTATAAGGCATACAATTATATAATGTCTTAACAAGAATGTATCAAAATAGAAAGTAAAGATAGATATTCTTAGACTTACCAAGTCTTCCTCATAGTGTATCATCAGGCTCTTACCATGATCCCATAACTTAACCCAACTTGGGGAGTAACATCATCTCACTATGATAACCAATAGAGTAACAAGGCCAATTGCATCTCTATAACACAATTCATCTTTAGATCACAACTTGAGACAAGCTACATAGGCTAATTTTACATTATAAATCATAACCTAAATCACATCTCAATAAATATCATGATAGGCCTATAATTTATCTTAATTTAATCATAATGGCACCATAGGATAGTAATCAAATAACCAACCAACTTAATAGAATGATCATAATACAATATAGGTCAAGATCACTACGTACGGTTAGGGATAGGGGAACATATCCTTCAATTTAGACCGAACCATTAACAATTACCATAAACAAGTTGAATTACAGGTTAATCTACTTAATATAGAACTAATAATTCATCAATAACTCAATCCATAACTTCAATTTTGTAATTGAATGAAACCTATAAGAAACTTAACTTTTTGAATTCTAGTTGAAGGAACGCTTTGAGGAAAGGATATCAAAGGTGAATAGAACCCATACTTTTATGATTTGTCAACAATTTTTATGGTGAATTTGTCCCTTTCAAGCCCCCCAAAACCTAGTTCTTGCTATCTTTCAATAGTGAGTTCATGTAGAGAGAGAAATAAGAGACAAGGAAGAGAGTTTATTTTGAGAGTTGTATTTAGGTTAATGAGGGTTGAGGGTATTTATAGTGGGACTAAATCAACTTAATTAGTCTTCCTTTTATCCCAAATTAGCCCTAAATGACTTAACTAATGAAATGAATTTAATGTAAAACGTGTAGAAATTTGCAGATCCCATTGACGAGACTTCGATCGACAGTCCGCGCTACAAATCTGTAAATTCGTTCAGAGACTGGTACAGGAGGGGCTTTTCTTCGTTTTTCTAAATATGGGATGATGGTGGCATCGACGCCCCGTCGATCCACACACATACCGTAGCCTGCACCTCTGCACTCCGTCAATGAGTCTAGAGACTATGGAGGTGAAGGGACATTCTCCACCAGCCTATGTGTAGGACGACGGTGGCATGGACGCCCCGTCATTCCACACATGGGATGTCATCAGTCCCATCGATGCACACTGCCAAGCAGAGTTGCCTCAAACTGTAGGGGTCCTCCTCAAGGGCCTTTGGTTGGTCCTTGGGGAGTCGTAACCAAACGTTTCAACCATGGATCAAATAAAACATCCATTAGCTACCTTTCTACCCATTTTCGTACATTTATGACTCCTAAAAGTTAGTCAAAAAGGCTAAGGCACACTAACATTCCTTTGAACAAACTTCCCGGACGTTTTGGATGTTTTGGTTCTTAGACCTTATAAATGACCTAGATTCATTAAAAATAGACTTAAAATCAGTGTTTAGACTTTATGACACCTACATTAGGCCTTACAATGAGTCTTGGATTTCAAGGTGTTACACCTCTCCCTTAGAATTCTCTCTCAAATCTCTTCGGAAGATAGAAGTCAAGAAGAACTTGGAGGGCTGGTTGGGACGTGTTCTTCATAAAAAATCAGCAGTTTGTATTTAATTTGAGGTATGGTATCCATCCTTGAACTCTCTTCCATTCAAGGATCCCCGTTCTAAAAGATTTCATTTTTAACCATAGTTTCTTCTATGTTAAAATCTAAGTATAGGTCTTGCATGAAAACGTTTCTAATGACTTAATAATGATGTTTCTAATTTTAATTGATGATTTTAAGGTTAGAACTTCAGGGAAATCATGGTAAAGCTTTTCATCTAATGTGGGCTTACGAAATGGGTTAAATGAGCTTAGTTGTGTAATCTTTGAACATTGGTTTACTTATGTTGTTAGCTACTGCCCTAAGGGCTAATTTCTGATGAATTATTTAATAAAATGATATGGGTGATGGAAGCTTGAATTAAAGGGTAAGTAGGTTATGTTGATTAAGCTCTATTTATAAAATGCTCTTGAGTGGTATGGTCCACCTTCTTGGTGGCGGTGTTTACTTGAATTGTATGAATGTGAAGTCACATGTTTTTTTTATGAGGCCATGAAGGCTTGTTACGTGAAGTAAGATGATAAATATGCCATTCTTTTTAAATGTGTCTTATGAAGTGATTATGCGAAGTATGGTAGGGTGTATGCTTGAATGAAGTTATTCTTGTTAATTGTTTTATGAAGTTTATTATGAGAAGTATGTTAATGATTATGTATAAATGATATATATGATTATGTGAAGTATGTAAGGGGTGTGATTTGATGAATGAAGGTCTAATAATGTATAGAAGTTAAATGTAAATAAAATGAAGAATATGTGCAAGGTGTGCTCACATGTAACAGAGTCACACTTGAATAAATGAATGAATCTAGGCTAAGACATATAGGGGAGTTTTACGGTGAACACTCTTTGTGAGTTGAGATTATGTGTATAGTAGCAACCCCACTACATTCCATGAGCTTTCTATGATAGGTTAGAGGATGAATGCCCTTCGTGAGTTTAGATGTGGTATTCACTACTTATCCCTAACTTATCTTTTAAAATTTTGAGAATCCGTGGGGAACTATGCCTAACACTGAGAGGATATGAAGGAGAGGTGGATAATACTTTGTGAGTTGAGATGTTGTATTCCAATGTACCTCTTGAGATGAATACTCCTTGTTAGTAGAGAATGAGTTACTTAGTAGCAATCTCTTTATCCCTTAACTATGCGCCCACATAGGTGTAGCTATTGGGCATGCCATGTATAAGCTAAGAGAATGACCTCATTCTACTCAAGAGATGATCCCTCATCCGATAGGGGTTAGTATCGAGATTCTATGTTTAGCTCTCATGGTCTATGTCTCATAAGCTAAATCCCACAAAGGTAATGAAAGTACTAAGTCTTATAAAAGAATGTGCTACCTATGTGAATTGAATGAACTAAGTCTTCTAGAACAACGTGCTACTTAGGGTAGATGGTGGTATGGGATGCTAACTATCCATTGCACTAGGTTGGACCTTCTCAAAGGGAAGACTTGGTGCCAAACCTTCTAAAAGAGTGAACTACTAAGGGTAGGTGGTGGTATGGGACACTATCTACTTATTGCACTAAGTAGGCATTCCGAAATTGAAGACTTTGGTGTTTTATTGGGTGTTCTTCTATTGTATTGCTAGTTAGTGAGTGCTTGTTATCCCGAGGTGAACGAAATGAGGATGTCTTGAGGGTCGCTTTGGTGTGTATTGAAGGAGGTATGTGAATACTTTCTTCATGTCTTACCTTAGTGAATTTTAGGATGACCTTCGAAGGGAAACTCCTACGGGAATGATGCTTATTCCTTATTGGCAATACTTTGGAAGTTCACTATCTTTGTAGTCTTTTTAGTTTAATGTAATGTTTGGTCTAGTTTGATATAAATTTTATTAAGTCATTGTAAACTGTTCAAATTCAAGGGAAGATATTAGGATCACAAAGTGGGAGTAGTAGTATGGGATGCTACTCTCACATTGAACTTAATGTTACCTATGAGTACTATTGGATGAGAAACTTATATGAATTTCGTAAGAATGTATGTTTGTTACTTATATAGATGAGAATATGGATTTGATTTCCCTTATGAAGTAAGCCTATGGTTTGTGGTCCTAACGACCCTTTTGGTGTGACTTGAAAAGGGTGTGTGGGCGGTCCCTTCCTGCCTCACTTTAGGGAATCCTAGGATAACTTGGGTTAGGGAAATTTCAAGGGAAAAAGGTTTCACATGACTTGCACTATGAATTCAATTTAATGTCAATTTGAGTTCACTCTGAAGTTTTGGGAACTTACTGTAAAGTGTTCATTTAGTTTAAAAATTATGGAAATACTTTTATAATGTTTAATGATGTTTCTTATGTTATTTTGATTCTAAATTCATGAATGTTTTACTTAGGTGGCATAAAATGTTATTTTACTAAAATGTCTCTTTTTGCATGTTTTTGCATATTCCATACTTAGTACAATATTTGTACTAACCCCATACTTTTCTATACTATAAGTATTTGTTGGAATCTTTTGAAGGTTTGAGCCTGAAGCTTGGGAAAGTTCCTCTCAAAAAAAATTGTGTCCTCAAAAATCTGAGGGCATAATTTCTATCTTATTAGTTTCTTTATGTTATGACTTATTATGTATTTTTCTTTTAATGGAAAGGACCGTTTCCCTAAGATATTATGTCTTGTCTTATGTTTGGCTTGTGACGATAATATTTCATAAGTATTTATGAAAGATTCCCTTTTTATTAATTTGTTCGTGAAAAGTTTTAATTCCGCATTACTTTTCATGACTTATGTAATGAACGATAGTTAAAGGGCTCTTACAAGACCCCAAAGGGACAAGTACGCCCGGTCACGAAACGAGGGTTCTCCCTAACTTCTAGGGGTACTTTTTTGTGACAAAATTGATATCTAAACATAAGGTTATGGGAAATAGTTTAGGCTCTAAAAGCCGTGACATATCCATGGACAAGAGGCTATAGAACGAAAGAGTTTCACTTTCTTCATTACTCTTGAATAATGCAAGAACTTAACTCCATAAGATCTCTCTCTCGTGTTCCCTTGTCTAGTAGTCTTCTAGGTGTGATAGCTTGAAAGTGGAGATGTTTCTATGTATGAGTGAGAGAAATGGTGAGTTTTCACGTTATGATAGTTTTGTGGCTAGATTAGTAGAGGTGAAGGTTATTATTTTTTAAAAAAATTGTTATGTCATTTATGGCTAGGTGTGAATTATGAGATTGGGAGTGTTGTGAAGAGAATGTTTGTGGTGATGTAGTTTTAAGCATGGTAAAAATGATAATGATTGAATAAGGTACCTTTGATATTAAATGAGCTATCTTGTGATTATGTTCAATGATGTTAGAAATGCTTTAAGGTGTAAATTTGAGGAATGTTTAGAGAACGTGGATATTTTATAGAAGTTGAACGCAACTCCCTTTTGTGACTAATGTTACATAGTGTTCTTGTGATTGGTTGATTTTGTGGTGTAGGCTTACACCAAGGAGGAAATGTAGTATGAATGCCTAGTAAGGGAGTTTTGTTACATTATATTGAGTTAATTGATGCTAAGTTAAATGAAGTGATGTTTAAGAGAGTTTGTTTAGGCTTGAATCCAAAAAGGGAAGAGTTATGCTTAACTTGTAAGATTGATACTTAATATTGATGTACATGAGTTTAGGGTAGTGAGAGTTCCTATATTGTGAGAGGCATAATGGTTCTTTGAAGTACAGGACCTTGGAGATGACTTTACCCTAAGTGGGGGAGAATGAATGTTGAGAAAAGTTGCATGTAAGGTACATAGTCAAAGAGAATCCTCAAGGGTCATTAAGTGGGAGTGGTTGTATGGGATTCTACTCTCACATTGCACTTAGTTAAACTTACCAAGTCTCTTTTGATTAAGTTAGTATAGTCTTGTCCATCATACTTTCATGTCGTCTTGTTAAAGATGCTTGAAAGGAGCATTATTGAAATTTTAAGCATGTGACACAGTGAAGTTTTGAGGTCATTGTAAAGGAGTCCGAAATTTTGAGAAAATTGCATTTTTCATGAATTATGGTTTTAATGTGTTATGATATGAGTTTCTATGGTATTATACTTCATATGATAATGTCATCTTGATGAATTGCTCAAAGAATGAAATCTTGAAAAAAAATTTGAACATGTTGGCAGTGAATATAGTAAATGCTCAATGTGAAATTTCTAATTTTTGAAGAAAATTGTTTTGTATTTGGTTGAAGTTTCATTGTGTGCAAAAGTTTTGTATATAAGCATGTTTAAGGTTGGAGAAGGTAGTTCCTCCATTAAAAAAAAAGTTAAAGGTGAGTTTTGAACTTGTGACGTTTTTACTAAAAGTGCTTGTGTTGCTAATTTTTTGAAAGTGTGAGATGATGCTCCTTGCTAGTTGATGCTTTGAGTTTGAGTGATCAGCCTTGATTTTTTTTGTGTTATGTGATTTAAAGTGAATCCTTGTTGCTATTAAGATGATAATGATGTTATTCTTGTTAAATGTGCTTTATGAAGCTATTATGTGATGTAGGCTAGAGAGTATGCTTAAATGAATTATATTATAATGTGAAGCATGTAAAATGTGTGATGTGATGCATGAAGGTCTAAGCATGTATAGAAATTAAATGTAAATTAAATGATGCTTATGTGCAAGGAGTGCTCACATGTACACACACACAAACACTTGAATAAAAAAATGAAGTTAAGTTAAGTCAAAAGCGGAGTTTTTGGTGAACATTCTTCGTGAGTTGAGATGAAGTGTTTAGGAGCAATCTCACTATATCCTTAGAGCTTTTTATGATAGGTTGCAGGATGAATTCCCTTCGTGAGTCGTGATATGGTGTTCATGAGTTATCCTTAACGTATGATATATAATGTTTAAAATCAGTGGGGAGTTATGGCTAGTACCGAGTGGATATGAAGAATGGGTTGTTACAATTCGTGAGTTGAGATTTTTTATTCCAATGTACCTCTGAGATGAGAACGCCTCATTAGTAGAAAATGAGTTATTTAGTAGTATTCTCTTTATCCCTTAACTATGCGCCCGCATAGGTGTAGGCATTGGGTAAGCCGTGTAAAATCTAAGAGAATGACATTACTCTAGGCAAGTGAGGATCCCTCATCAAATAGGTGTTAATGTTGGGATTCAATGTCTAGCTCTCATGGTCTATGCCAATTAAGCTAACCCCTACAAAAGTAATGAAAGTGATAAGTCTTCAAAAAAAGTGTACTCCTTAGGGTATGTAGTGGAATGTGACACTATTTATTCATTGCACTAGGTATGCATTCATAAAGGGGAGTATTGGTGAGTCTTATAAGAATTGAAAGAACTAAGACTTCTAAAAAGAACGTACAACTTAGGGTAGGTAGTGGTATGCGATGCTATCTATCCATAGCAGTAAGTAGACCTTTCGAAAGGGGAGTGTTGTTTCTAAGCCTTCTAAAAGAGTACTACTTAGGGTAGGTGGTGGAATGGGAAGCCATATACTCATTGAACTAAGTAGGAAATCCGAAAGAGAAGTCTTGGTGTGTTATTTGAGTGTGCTTCTGTGTCTTGCTATTGAGTGGTGACTTGTTCTCCTGAGTGGAATAAGCCTATAGTGGGTAGTTTTAAGGATCTCCTTTGTGTGCATTGAGGGAGACATATGGGATTTTCCCTCATGTGTTACCTTGGAGAGTCTTAGGATAACCTTGGTTAGGGAAACTTATATGGAAATGAGTTCACTTACTATTTGCAATACCATGGGAGTTCACTATTTTGGTGTCAATTTGGTTCACTGTAATCATAAAATAGTTTACTAAAAATTTTGGGTGGTTCACTGTAAAGTGCCTCTTCTTGTTAAAATTATGGAAATCCTTCTATAAGTGTTAAATGGTATTTCATATGTTGTTTTACTTCTATATTCTTTAGTCATTTAATTAGTTGGCATGAAAATGTGTTTTTACTAAAATGTCCCTTTTTGCGTGTTTTTGCATATGTCATACTTAGTACATTATTTGTACTAACCCCATACTTCTCTATACTCTATATGTATTTCATTGGAAGCAAGAAGAAGTCTAGAATGCAAAGCTTGGGAAATCTACTCTCTAAAGATTTAGTATGTCCTCATATATTCAAGGATATAGTCTATGTTTCTTAGTTTTGTAATTAAGACTTATTATGTATTTCTTTTAATGTAAAGGGCCGTGTCCTTAAGATATTACTTCGTGTCTTTAAAATTGACTTGAGACTATTAAAATTCCTTAGTATTTTATAAAAAATATTTCCTTTATTAAATTATTCGTGAAAAATTATAATTTCGCACTACTTTTCATGTCTTATGTAATGAACGATAGATAAAGGGCCTGTACAAGAACCCAAAGGGTCAAGTACGCCCTGTCATGAACCACGGATTCTCCTTAACTTCTAGGGGGTGCTTTCGGGCACAAACGTATCATGATTCTGTATACTTTGTTGTGGATAGGTTGAAAAAATCCACTCTTTTCATTCCCGTCGAGTCCACATACTCAGCAGAAGATTACGCAAGGATCTTCATAAATGAGATTGTCTGCCACCATGGAATTTCATTATGCATCATATCTGATAGGGGTACAAAATTCATATATAGGTTTTGGAGGTAACTCCAAAAAAGGTTGGGTACAAAGATGAAGATAAGCACCGCTTTTCATCCCAAACGGATGGTCAGGCGGACCATACTATTCAAAACCTTGAAGATATGCTTAGAGCTTATACAATCGACTTGAAGGGAAACAAAGATAGACATTTGCGTTTGGTTGAATTTTCATACAACAATAGTTACCAGTCATCAATATCTATGCCTCCTTTTGAGGCCTTGTATGGGAGGCGATGTAGGTCTCCAATTGGATGGTTTGAAGTGGGTGAGTCTTCACTCTTGGGTCCCGAATTCATATATAAGTCTTTGGAGAATGTTCAAATGATAAGCAACCGGTTGAAAATATCCTACAACCAACAAAAGTCTTAAGCCAACCATAGTAGAAGGGATTTAGAATTTGAAGAGTGGGATAAAGTGTATCTAAAAATTTCACCCATGAAGGGAGTGGTGAGATTTACCTAGAAAAGGATGTTGAGACATTGTTATGTGGGCCTTTATGAATTTTGGCAAAGGTTTTTCAAGGTTGCATATGAGTTGAGATTACCTAGTGTATTGACTTCGGTTCATATGGTGTTTCATGTCTCCATGCTTAAGAAGTTCATCGGTGATCCCTTATCCATTCTTCTTTGTAATACCTTGAAAATTACTTTGGTGAAGATAGAGCCTAATATTTTTTTCAGGAGTGTCTAAGGTCTTAAATTTTGTGTATAATATGGTATTGAGGCAGTGTGTAGAGTATTAGGTGATTTAGAAGTCAAATGTCAAAGGATGACCAAGACGTTCGACGACTAAGTGACCTATGTGCCTCATGTGTGAATATGTGCCGATATGTGTTTTTCAAGATTAAATTAGGTTCTTATATGAGTTATCATAGTGTTTATAGGTGGTGTGTCAAGTTTCATGAAGTTTGGAGGTCAAACATCCATGACGTTCGAAAGGATTGCCTTGAAACGACCTTGTGTGTCTATGCATGTTTCATCGAATTTTACGTGTTTATTTTGGATGATATTTATTTGAGAGGTGCTAAATTGTATAGTAATATATTTTGGGTGGAAGCATCCGGGTAAAAGTCCCCAAGTACCATCCAAGGGTCCTTGAGGAAGGACCTTCCCTTGAGCCAAAGGTTATCTTAGACCAGCCTAATCGACAGCCAATAGCCTGGTTGACGCCCCGTCGATTGAGGGCGTGGGTCAAGACTTAGGCGTGGTAGAGTAAGAATCCAATGACCAGCCTCAGTCAAAAAAACAGACCAACAAGATGTTTCGTTGGTTGGGAAACGGTTCATCGTTTGGAGTTGTCTGTGAAGATGTCTTCCTACGCAGCTTACTATAATTTCAAGGGGTGAATTGGTAAATTCACCCCACGTCCAAATAACAGAAGGAATGGTTACTAAGGGGTTTTTTAGGTATTTTAAGTGGGTTTGTATGTCCTGAATACATAGATGAATTCATTATTCCAAATAGAAACCCCAAAGCCTTATAGAATTCTTTAAAGTCAAAAATCAGGGAAGAGCTTGGATTGATGATTTTGGGTGATGTTTTAAATAAATCTTAATCAATTGCGTGGATTAATATCATTTTTGTATGGATTTTGATCATTGAAACTAAATTCATCAATGAGCCAATCTTCAAAGTGATTTTCAAAGACTTCACAAAAGATGATTTTTCTAAATTTAAATCTATCAATGGGTTCATGCATTAAAGTTTGTAAATCATTTATGTTGATTGAATTGATTTTATTTAGATTATTTTAATTCAATTAACCTATGAACCCATATATTTGAGGAACCCTTGTTTTTTGACTACTCTATGGGTTAGGTGATATTGACTAAACGCTTTTGAATCCTAGTGTAGATTTCTATGGGCTATTGATTGATGTATGAAATTTATTGAATTTATGTATAGGTTGTCTTATATTGATAAATCTAGATTGAATTTACCTAGATTCACTGAGTATTATGGTTTTTATATTGAATTGATTTTCATGGTATGGGTAAGGGCCTTATGGAATTTAAATGGAGGATTTAGCTATGGATTGAACTGTTGAGAATGGGTTGGTGGTACACTGCCTAATTCTTATTAGTTTATGTAATATAACTATTGAATTATGTTGTAATTTGTATGGTCTACTTATGCTGCTATGTGATTGATGTGGCCTCGTCCGCGTTACTCTATGTATTTTGATGATCATTTGCTTGTGGCAATTACTTGAAGTATTATGATTATTTGTGTAGTGATTTATGTGAAGTATCAGTATATCTATCTACATATGATTAAGTAAAAGTATGTGTTCTTCAATTGATGTTGTTAGGTGATCATGTTAGACTCTTACTATGTCCTTAGGTGTGTAGTCTTAGAGTTGATGAAGCATGATTATTCCTACTTGACTATATGATTCTATAATAATTATATTGATAATGTTATAGTATTGGATAGGGTGACCTAAAGATGATGTTGGTTATATCTGTGTGCTTCTAGAATTATATGCTAAATGTGCTGAAGTAAAGTATGTTGTGTCTTGTCTTAGTAGACTTGTGTCCCTTACTTCATACATGTATGAATGTGAATATGAGATGTCTTGACTTAGGATGCTAAAGCCTCTTAGTATTGTATGTATGAATGATATGAGACCTCGAATGATTCTAAGAAGGTCAGTTATGTGGAACCTTGAAACTAGTGGTAAGGTTATGAACTTTCAAGTCGAAAATCACACTGGTGTCCTTCATGTAATGAATGATGGAATTATGGTTGGTTGGCTGGAACAACATCATATCATCCTTAGGAAAGTCATTAAGAGCTATCTTTTCGCCATTGTAAGGCAGCCCAAGGGGACCTGTTCGGTAGGGTGAATGTTATTGGGTTCTGAACTTGATATGGAACCCCTTTGTATGACCATTTAATGTAAATAACTTTATTAAGAACAAAGGCTAGCATCGAGTGAGTATGGTGTTGGACGTCCCTCTAGCTAAGAACGATACTGAAGTACAAAGTGTGCCCTTCATATTCCTTAACAATGTTCCTATATGGGATTTGTCTATGTTCTACCATTAGCAAGAAGAACACCCTCCATCGGAGTACGTCACAACTCCATATTCCTTTTTTTACTTGTACGGTCTATGTCGGTTATTCCCTATTCTCATCATATGGTATACCAACTTGCATTAGAAGAGTTCTATGATGTTTAAGTGGTGATATGGGACGCTGTCTAGGCATTGTACAATAGGCTGTGAAGATGTTCGTGGGAGTCTCTAGGTCTTTTCCAAGACCATTACTTGAATGTCTTTTATGTAACAAATGAGTCTTAAGTGAACTAAGGAATGTAATGACATAAGTAAGAAAGCACATTAAATGAATAAATACTTACTAGAGTAGTTAAGGGTTGTCTAGTTAAGGTATGAATGGGGCATAGGAATGGTCACTTCATATCTTACCTAGATAAGTCTTAAGAATGACTCTGTCACGCCTCAAATCCCAATAAGACGGAAAGGAACCCGATGCCCTAAGGGCCCAAGAGAATTAACCTGTAACTTGTTCTTACTATGTATATACCTATAACAATCGTTGCAAGTTCATATAAGAAGCAGCGATACAGAAAAACATAAGTAGACCCAAAAAGTTATATACAAGACTTGGCTATTGAGGCCACAACTCTTTAAGAAACCACATAGCCATGTACGTACGTCTACAAAGCCTTTAAAAAGTTAGAAGACGTAGGGTAGGATGGGACAGAGCCCACCTTACCCTTAACTACAATACATTGCCAAAATGAATTTACCAAGGACTCAGTAAAGCTCCGAATCAACCCGGAGATCACCAAAAGTACCAGAGTGTACTGTGATCCAACTGAGAAGGTCTACTAGCTGGAGTACCTGTTCCTGCAACATAAAATGCACCGTCCTCCATGAGGGACGTCATTAAAAAGAATGTACTGAATATGTACGGTCAGCATATGTAATATGAGGGCTCAAATGAAATTAAGTACCAACATATTAGCGCATAGATCAGGAAAGAAGACCACCTTTATTTACACATCTAAGATCATGTAAGTTACATTCTTTTTTTTTACTTTTCTATACGTTATAATCTTTGTAGGGCATGTGATACAAGTGACTACCTGACCAGTGGTAGAAGAGGATGACCCATCCGAGGCATTTAACCCCTGCGATGCGGTCCTCATAATTACACAATTTTTGGGATCGACCCATTCTAAGATTTCGCCGCTGAGCTGCCACCCTTCTATACGAATAGGGATTGATCCATGCTAGGCTTTCGCCCATAAGATCAGCCCTGATGTATCTGTCACATCCCGAAACAACACACTAGAAGATATGGCATTCTCGGATTGCAACCGGCATGCTTGACCTCTTGGAGGTCTTTTACAAGACCATCCGTATCGTTCATCACATATACAAGTATGAAAAGTAGTGCGGAATTAAAACTCTAGACATGAATATCTTAAAACATATTTACATATAAAATCATAGAAGT
Organism: Solanum pennellii; assembly: GCF_001406875.1. NCBI lineage: Eukaryota > Viridiplantae > Streptophyta > Magnoliopsida > Solanales > Solanaceae > Solanum > Solanum pennellii. Next base: position 48,486,889 of record NC_028645.1, on the reverse strand, counting down.
TCTAAGTCTCAACATATGACATCTTTAGACTCAAGAATACTTGGGACACGGTCCATACAATACGAATATAAGAAGTACGTAGTCTATTCAATACTTTGAAATAAGAGACATATATACATATATATGCCCTCGAGTCGATTGAGGACATACTTCGCTTCATTTGAACAACTCTACAATCCAAGATTTCCACCTTTCACCTACACCTTTAGATATAAACAAATGTATGGAGTTAGTACAAACACTGGTACTAAGTACAACTTTATGCATAAAATAAAGTAAAACATACATTTTTATAACAAACATAATAGTTTAATTTAAACGTCATATCATATCATAATAATAACATTTAACAACTTAGAAATACATACGAAATCACTTAGCGAATTTATCACATTTTTAGGGGCCTCATTACAGTAATGTTTTCATAGCTTCACTTTAGACACCTTTTAGCATGCAATCCTCGCACTAAAAGTTATCCCAGAACTCGCTTAAGTATGACAAAGAGATAATGCCCATACATTCTCTTAGGAATACATAAATGATCCTCAAGAGAACCTATAACGAGATAAACACACACTTACAAGACACCAAACACATAAACATTACACTCTCCTTTTAAAGGCTATCAAAAGACTTAATTGTAAATCAAGAAGATAACATCCATGGTTGAACTCTTAAAGTTTACCTAAATAATCCTTATGACTACCTAAGGCTTAGATTATATCTACAAAATCAACCATCTTCCGTAACTAGAGTCATTCTTAAGACTTATCTATCTAAGATACGAAGTGACCATTCCTATGCCACATTTATACATTAACTAGAAAACCCTTAACTACTCTATATAAGTACTTATTCATCTAACATGCTTTCTTAACTTAAGCCATTACATTCATTAGTTCATCTAAGACTCATTCATCACATAAGAGACATTCGATTAATGGTTCTTGCAAAACCTAGACACTAACTAAAACCTTCAAATCCTATTTTGGAATGTCTAGATAGAGTCCCATACCACCACCTAAACTCGTAGAACTTCTCTAATTCTAGTACGTATCCCACATGATTAGAAAAGAAAATAACATACATAGACCATGATAGATATAAATGAAATGCGGAGTACTAACCTACTCCTATAATGGTGTTCTACTTGCCAAGGGTAGAACTAGGACACATCCCATGTAAGCACACAGTTAAGGAATATGAAGGGATTTTATGCACTCTAGTCTAATTCTCAAGTAGAGTTACATTGTACTCTAGTCTCCTTCTCAAGTATAGATACTTCCCATGACATAACCACTCGGTGCTTTCCTTTGTTCTCATAGAGGAATTGACACTAAACGATCACATGAAGAGGTTTACTTATCTAATTCATAACCCAATCACATTCACCCTACCAAAGAGGTCCACTAGGTCTACCTTTCAATGGCGATTAAGATAGATCATTATGACTATCCTAAGGATGATATGATGTCGTTCCAGCCAACCAACCCTTAAGTTCATCATCCTTCACATGAAGGATACCGTTACGACTCTTCGACTTCAAATTCATAACTAACCTTTTCCACGTACATGTCCTTCTTAACATCATCTAAGGTCTCGCATATCATTCATTCATACACGACAAGGGTGCACTATGCCAACCTAGTCAATACATCTCTTATTAAAATATCATTCATACGTGTATCAAGTAAGGGACCCAAGTGTACCAAAACAAGACACAACATTCTTGATTTTATCACATATAGCATATCATTCTTTTAAGCATTTATGAATGACCCTTATCATCTTTATGTCATTCTATACATTACTATATCATCATTAATATAACCATCACAAATCGTATAGTCAAGTAGGAACAGTGATGCATTACCCTCTAAGACTACACATATAAGCACATAGTCATAGTCTTACATGATCTCCAAACATACATAAAAATAACGCATACTTTCACATTACTTCACATATATACATATGCTGATACTTCACATAAATCAACTACACAAATCATCATAACACTTCAAGTAGTGGCGACAAGGCTATGATCATCATATTACTTAAAGTAACGCGGACAAGGCCACATCATTTGTAAGTAAGGCACATAGAACCGCCTCCATAAGTGGATCATACCAATCACAACATAATTGAAGTCCAATTACCATAAAATAAAGAGAATGGGGTCAGCGTAACACCACTCCATCCTCAACACTTTAGTCCAATGCTAAATCATCCAATTTAATATCATAAGGTTCAATACAATTATAATGATACTCAATTAAACTAGGTTAATTCACTACATATTCATCAATATAATACAACATAGATATCAGTTAAATGTGATTATCACATTATTCAATAGCCCATAGAAAACAACATTAGAATTCAAAAGCATTCGATCATTATCACTTAAGACATAACATAGTAAAAAGCTAGGGTTCATCATTTTCATGGGTTCATAGGTTCATTAATTTAAAATCATCGAATTAACTATAATGAAATCAATATATAAAGCTTTAAAACCTTCAATGCAAGAACCCAGGGATAGATAATGAAATTGGAGAATTCCTCTTTGAAAATATTATAAAACTTCGTTGAAAGTTGGGCTCCTTGTCGAATAGAGTTTCAAGTATAAAAAACCATACATTATAATTGCTAATACACTAATTTTATAAAAAATCTCCACTGATTTCTCCAATACAAGACCTTCCTTGAGTTTTGGCTCTAATGAAGTTCTAGAAAATTTCTAAGGGAATTTGGGTTTTGATTTTGAACAATGAAATCTTATAAGTGTTAAAGACTTATAAACACATATAAGATACCCAATAGACTCCTAAGTAACCGACCTTTCTCTTATTTGTATGTCGGGTGAATTTACAACTTCACCCCTTAAACTTAACAGTAAGCAGCACAAAGACAGTCTTCACAGATGGAAGACCATCGACGACCCGTCCCTTGACCAACGGACCGTCCTGTTGGTGTGTGGTTTGGGACATAGGCTTGTCTTTGGCTCCTCCTTCCCCATGCCTAAGTATACACCAACAGACCTTCAGCTACGGGGCGTCGACTGACCCATTGGGCGTCAATTGCCTCCGTAGGTTGGGCAGTCTTGGCCACCAACATGGGTCCTTCCTCAAGGAACCTTGCATGGTCCTTGAGGATATTTGCCCTAACGTTTCCAACGCAAATATATTTGTATACGAGGTTACGACCTCTCACATGAAATTAATCAAAAACCAACACGTATAACACGACGAAACATACATAGACACAAAAAGGTCATTTCAAGGCAAACCTTTTTAACATCATGGACGTTCTTGGACATTTGACCCCCAAACATTAAGACTCATGACACACTGCCTATATACACCATTATAAATCATTTAAGACCTCATTAACTAATAAAATACATATATATGCATATAACCACATATGAGGCACAAAGGTTACTTAATCATCGAACGTCTTGGTCGTCCCTTGATGTTTCACTTCAAAATAACCGAAAACTCTAGAAACTTCCTCAATAACACATTATAGACATTTTTAGGAAGTTATGCCATCCTGAAAAACATATTAGGCTCTAGATTCACGTAATTTTTTATTGAGGTATTACAATCTCCCCCACTTAGACAACATTCTTCCTCGAAATACACCTTGCCACTCTCCGAACATTTCCAAGAACATAGAAAACAGATCATGACCATACCATATACAACATTATACAATAGAAACATCGAAGAAAACTTCAATTTCACATAATCATGAGCATCACAACACAACAAGATACTAGCGTAAATTTTCTAATTCATTATGCTATAAAACTCACATGCTTCATTCGAAATAGTAAAAACTCATTTTATATTCAATATCATTCTCATATACATCAGTTCTAACCACATTACAACAATTTTATACCAAAGAATGAATTAGTCAATTTTTTCAAATATTTTACATTGAGTAGGCTATTGCTATAGTGAATTTTTCAACATTTTTTACAAATGCAACTTTTAGGCAATTCATGATGGAAACAGGCTACAATGCAATGTAAAACAACATAAAAACATCTTACAACATGATCATAGCTTTATAAAATGCACAATGCAAGGAATAAATAAAATTCAATTTCAACAAGACCCCTAAACACAATGCAACATGCAACAAACATCTATGACTCTCTACTCTCAAGCTTGAGTTGAATAGAAGAGATGAAACAATAAATTAAGACTCTTTTACTCACCACACTACCCCACTTATCTTGAACTCATAATACTAAAAAAGGAACTATTACTCCTATACTTTAACTTTCCCTCCTCTAACGGGGAAAGTACTTTCCAAGAAAAGCTTCCTTAAATTATTCCTACTCAGCAGGACCCGACTAAACCAACCTATTGCTTATACGTTGTGTATACCACACTTGAGCAACATCTTTCAATTGATACAAATACAACTCCACCTTCTCGATAGAGCTCACTCCCAGAGGATGATCTATCTTGTACACCTCATAAATAAAATCTTGGGGATCCTCTCCAACCTTAGAGCAAAAAAGATAGGAGGAGTCATTCGCATAAAGTCTGTCAACCTAGATGTCATAGTGCTCTCAACAATATTAATCCTAGGCACCACACTCAAATTCGCTTGAGTAGTCACGGATGGAGATAAAGAAAGCAAAGTATGTCTAATATCTCTATTACTCAACACCGGGTGAACCACCGGAACTTCATAACCTCCTTCCACAATATGGACTTTATCACCTTGGGGAGCCACTTGAGCATCTTGAGGAACTTGGTGAACTCGCTCAACTTGAGGAGGAATATCCTTATGCACATCCCTCTACTCATTTCTCTTACCCTGTGTCCTCCTCGTATTAATCTTCCTAGGCACACAAGGAAAAACCATAAGAAAAGAGTTCTCATAAATTTTAATATACGACAAAACATACGAGTAGAAATGAAGGGAAACTCTATCGTTCTATACCCTCTCGCCATACATGTGTCGCGACTTACACCGATGGTCAAGACTCTACTAGACATATCTTTATGAGACTTTTTGATTTCTAACACTACTTTCATAAACCCATTCTCTAATACCAAGCTTGTCACATCCCGAAACCACACCCTTGAAGATATGGCATTCTTTGAATTCAATGGGCTTACTTGACCTCTCGGGATCTTGTACAAGCCCTTCTGAATCGGTCATCACATATATGAATATGAAAAGTAGTGCAGAGTTAAAACTTTTCACACGAATATCTTTAAAACATCTTTTCATATAAAATAATAGAAATGTTAAGTCTCAACATATACCATCCTTAGACTCAAGAACACTTTGGACATGCGCTATACAATACGAATATAAGAAATATATAGTCTATTACAATACTTTGAAATAAAAGACATATATATATATATATATATATATATATATATATATATATATATATATATATGCCCTTGAGACAATTGAAGACATACTTCACTTCACCTGAACGACTCTAGATTCAAGCTTTCCTTCACGATCCTTCTCACCTTTAACCTACACCTTTAGAGATAAACAAATGTGTGGAGTTAGTATTAAAAGTTTTACTAAGTATAGCTTTATGCATAAAATCATGTGAAACAAATATTTTTATTAGAAACATGCTCTTTTAATTTAAAACACATTATCAAATCATAAATAACATTTAACAACTTACAAAAGCATACAAAATCACTTAGACCATTTGTCACATTTTTAGGGGCCACATTACAGTAACCCACTTCAGTGTATAGTGAACCCATTCACTGTGACAATGAATTTTTATTAGCTTCATTTTAGACACCTTCTAGCATGTAATCCTCCCACTAATAGCTATCCTAAGACTCACTTAAGTAAGAAAAAGAGAGACCTCTCATACAACCTCTCTAGGCACACCTAAATGATCCTCAAGACCACTTATAATGAGATCAACACACACTTACAGGACACCAAACACATAAACATTACATTCTCCTCCCAAAGTCTATCAAAATACTTACTTAAGTAAATCAAGAAGATAACGTCCATGGTTAAACTCTTCAAGGATACCTAAATAATCGTTAAAACTACCTAAGGCTTAGATTATATCTACAAAATCAACCATCTTCCCTAACTAGAATCACTCTTAAGACTTATCTAGGTAAGATACGAAGTGACCATTCCTATACCCCTTCACACCTTAACTACTCTAGATAATTATTTATTCAGTTAACATGCTGCCTTAAATTAAGACATTACATCCATTAGTTCATTTAAGACTCATTAATCACATAAGAGACATTCATGTAATGGTAATGAACAAGACCTAGGGACTCCAACTAACACCTTCAAAGCCTATTTTTGCATTGTCTAGATAGTGTGCCATACCACCACCAAACATCATAGAACTTCCCTATTGCTAGTAAGTATCCCACATGATGAGAATAGGCAATAACCGACATAGACCATGATATCTAGACATGGAATCTGGAGTTCTAACCTACTCCGGTAAGGGTATTATACTTGCCAAGGGTAGAACTAGGATACATCCCATGTAGGCACATGGCTATGGAATATGAAGAGATTTTATGCACTATAGTGTCATTCTCAAGTAGATCTACATTGTACTCTAGTTGGCTTCTCTAGTAGAGCTACTTTCTATGACATAATCAAACGGTGCTAGCCTTTATTCTCACAGAGTAATTAACAATAAAGGATTACATGAAGATTTTTCCTTATCTAGTTCATAACCCAATCATATTCACACTACCTAAGAGGTCCACTAGGGCTACGTTTCAATGACGACTAATATCTCTCATTATGACATTCCTAAGATTATATGATGTCGTTCCATCCAATCAACCCTAATTCCATCATCCTTTATATGAAGGATACTATTACGACTCTTTGACTTCAAATTCATAACATAACATTTTCCACGTTCTTAACATCATCTAAGGTATCACATGTCATTCATTCATACATGACAAGGGTGCACTATTCCTACCTACTCAACTCATCTCGTATTCAAATATAATTCATACATACATCAACTAAGGGATCCAACCTTAACAAAATAAGACAGAATATTCTTGACTTTATCACATATAGCATATCATTCTTTTAAACAGTTAGGAATGACCATTATCAGCTTTATGTCATCCTAATCATTACTATATCATCATCAATATAATCATTACAAATCATATAGTACAGTAGGAATAGTGATGCATCAACATCTAAGACTACACATATAAGCACATAGTCATAGTCTAACATGATCTACTAACATACATAGAAAAAACACATATTTTAACATTACTTTTCATTTATATAGATATGCTCATACTTTACATAAATCAACTACAAAAATCATTAGTTCAATTAGTGCCGCAAATACCATGATCATAATATTACTTAAAGTAACACCAACAAGACCACATCAATTGTAAGTAAGGAACATAGCACAACCACCATAAGTGAATCATTACAATAAAAACATAATTGAAGTCTAATTATCATTAAATGAAGAGAATTAGGGTAGTGTACCACCACTCCATCCTAAACACTTCAATCCAATGCTAAAGCATCCAATTCAATATCATAAGGCCCTTACCCATGGCCATAACCAATAATTCAATACAATTATAATGATACTCAACGAAACTAGGTAATTCATATTGATCAATATAATACATCCTAGATATTAATTCACTGTAATTATCACATTATTCAATAGCCAATAGAAAACTACATTAAAATTCATAAGCATTAGATGAATATCACTTAACCGATAACTTCTTCAAAAACTAGGGTTCATCAATTTCATGGATTCATAGGTTATTTGAGTGAAATAATATACTTAACTAAAATACAATCCATATATAATGATTTAAAACCTTTAATGCAAGAACCTATGGATAGATCATCAAATTGGACAATTCATATTTGAAAACTTTAGAAAACTTCGTTGAAAGTCTGGATCCTTGATGAAAAGAGTTTCAAGGAACAAAATTCATAACTTATTAATGCTAATACAATAATTTGATGAAGAATATCCACTCAATTTTCTAATCCAATACCTTCCTTATGTTTTTGCTCCAATGGAGTTCTAGAGAGTTTCTAATGGAAATTGACTTTTGATTTTGAAGAATGAAATTTTCGAAGGGTTGAATACTTATACACATGTAATACAAAAATCCACCTAAGTAACCTCCCTTTAACATATTTTGATGTTGTGTTAATTTACAACTTCAACTCTTGAACTTAATAGTAAGCTCCGCTGAGACATTTTTCACAGATGGAAGACCATCGACTACCCGTCCCTTGACCAACGGACCGTCCTGTTGTTCTGTGGTTTTACTGAGGCTTGTCTTTTGCTCCTCCTTCACCACGCCTAAGTATCCACCAACATCCCCTCACCTACGGGGTGTCGACTTACACACTGGCCGTCAATTGCCTCCGCAGGTTGGGCTATCTAGGGCAGTCTTGGCCACTAACACGGGTCCTTCCTCAAGGACCCTTGGATGGTCCTTGGGGATGTTGTTCGGGACTTTTCCAAACAAAATATGTTCGAATACGAGTTTAGGAGATCTCATATAAATATTATCTAAATTGAACAATAAAACTCGATGAAACATACATAGACACAAAAGGTCGTTCCAAGGCAAACCTTTCGAATGTCATGGACGTTTGACCTTCAAACATCACGAAACATGACACAATGACTATATACACCATAATAACTCATTTAAGACATCATTTACTCATAAAACACATGTATATGCATATAACCACATATGAGGCACATAGATGACTTAGTTGTCGAACGTCTTAGTTGTCCCTTGATGTTTCACTTTCAAATAACCTAAATCTCTAGACACGGACTTAATACCACATTATACACCAGTTTAGGACCTTAAAAAATCAGAACAAACATATTCGGCTCTAGCTTCACCGAAGTCCTTTTCGAGGTATTACAATCTCCCCCACTTTGACAACATTCATCCTCAAATGACAATTTGCCACTCTCCGAACATTTCAAAGAATTGAGATTCAACTTAGCAGATCATGAACATATCATATAACACATTATTTAATACAAACTTCTAAGAAAACATCAATTTCACATAATTATGAGCATATTAACAACAACAAACTAGAGTAAATTCTATATTTCATTAAGCTATAAAACTCAGATGCTTTATTCCAATTAGTAAAAACTCATTTTATATTTAATTTCAGGCTCATATATATCAATTCTAACCACATTTAAACAAATTTAGACCAAATAAGGAATAAGAAAATTTTCTCAAAAATATTACATTGAGTAGGCAATTTCTACAGTGAATTTTTCAACATTTTTCAAAAATACAACTTTTAGGCAATTCATGATGGAAACATGCTACTATGCAATCTGAAACCACATAAGAACATCTTGAAACATGATCATAACATCATAAAAATGCACATATCAAGGAATCAATGAAATTCAATTTTAACAAGATTCCTAAACAAAATGCAACATACAACATACTTCTATGACTTTTTACTCTCATGTTTGAGTTGAATAGAATAGATGAAACAATCAATTAAGACTCTTTTACTCACCATACACCCCCACTTTTATGGAACTCATAATACTAAAAAATGAAATATTACGTACCAACATCATCATCATCATCATCATCCGGCTTTGATCCTCTTGTCCAGAGTGCATAGAAACGAGCCTTTGCCTTTGGAATATCTTTTTTTAGAAATTAGAAGCAACATGCATACCCTCTCTTCCTGTAGACGCATTGGTAGGACAATCTCTCACCTTATGATTATCCTTCCCACAACCAAAGCAACCACTAGTACCGGCTAAACACTTCCTATAGTGCCTTTTTCCACAAGTGACACATGTAGGCTTTTCATTTTTAGAAGCACCTCCTCTCCAAAAATTTACCTTAGCACTCCTAGGTTCTTCTTGGTTCTTCTTGAATTTGAGCCCTCTTTTTGAACCTAGTTTGATCTTGGTCACTAGAAATCCTTTTCAAGTTTCTAGACATCCTATTAAGTTAGGACTCTTCAATTGACTGGGCATATATAATTTGTCTAGCTAGGGTCATATCATCATGTAGCATGGTCGTACGACATTCTTTCCTCAGTAGATCGGCGACATCCATCACGAATCTACTCATGTCATCCCTCGGAATAGCCACAAAGGATGGAGCATATTTGGACAACATAGTGAGCTTCAAAGAGTATTCCTCAACACTCATGTTGCCTTGCTTGAGATTGATAAACTCCTCTACTTTATCAACCCTTCTCTCACGGGGAAAGTACTTTCCAATAAAAGCTTCCTTAAATTCTTCCCACTCAATAGGACCTGACTCAAATGGTCTATTGACTTTCCATTATGTATACCACACTTGAGAAACATCTTTCAATTGATACGAAGCCAACTCCGCTTTCTCCTTGTAATTTACTCCCATAGCATGCACTATTTTATACACCTCCTCAATAAGCCCTTAGGGATTCTATCCCACCTTGAAGACAAGAAAGATAAGAGGATTCATCTTCACAATGTCTCTAAACCTAGATGTCATAGTGCTCTCCATGATATTCATCCTAGCTACCATACTCAAATTAACTTGAGTAGTCACTGCTCAGGCTAAAGCATGCAAAGCCTCTCTAATATCTCTATTACTTAACTCCGGGTGAACGACCGTAACATCATACTTCCTTCCACAATAGGAACTTGATCAACTTGGGGAAGCACTTGAGCACCTTGAGTAACTTTCTCAAATCGCTCAACTTGAGGTGGAATCTCTTCATGCACATCATTCTCCTCAACTCTCCTAGCCGGTGTCCTCCTTGTGTTCATCTTCATACAAACACAAGGAAAAACCGTAAGAAAAGAGTACTCATAACTTTTAATCTACGGCAAGAAAAAGGAGGAGAAAGAAGGAAAGCTCTATCGTCCTGTAGCCTCTCGCCCATAGATTTGTCTCGACTTATACCGATGGTATAGACTCTACTTGACATGGCTTTATGAGACTTTTTGATTCCTAAGACTACTTTCCTAAACCTATGCTCCGATAACAAGCTTGTCACATCCGAAAACCACACCGTAGAAGATATGGCATTCTCGGAATGCAATCAGCATACTTGACCTCTCGGAGTTCTTATACAAGGCCATCATATCGTTTATTTCATATACAAGTATGAAAAGTAGTGCGGAATTAAAAATTTTCACACGTATATCTTAAAATGCTTTTTCATATAAAATCATAGAAATTCTAAGTCTCAACATATGTCATCCTTAGACTCAAGAATACTTAGGACACGACCCATACAATAAGAATATAAGAAATACATAGTCTATTACAATACTTTGAAATAAAAGACTCCCCCACACACAACAGACACACACAAACAAAAATATTTACATATACATATATATGTGTGTGTGTGTGTGTGTGTGTGCCCTTGAGTATATTGAGGACATACTTCACTTTGATTGAACGACGCTAGATTCAACACTTTCCTTCACGATCTTTCTCACCTTTCAAATACACCTTTACAGATAAACAAATGTATGGAGTTATTACAAACACTTGTCCTATGTATGACTTTATGCATAAAATCATGTAAAATGGACATTTTTATTAGAAACATGCTCTTTTAATTTAAACTGCATATCATATCATAAGAATAACATTTAACAACTTCGAAAGACGTACGAAATCACTTAGACCATTTATCACATTTTTAGGGGCCACATTATAGTAACCCACTTCACTGTACAGTAAACCCCTTAACTGTTAGAGTGAACCCCTTCAGTGTTACAGTGATGTTTTCTTAGACTCACATTAGACACCTTCCATCATGCAAACCTCCTACTAAAAGATAATTTAAGACTCACTTAACTAAGTCAAAGAGATACCACCCATACAACCTCTCTAGGGAAACCTATATGATCCTCAAGACCAACTATAATGAGATCAACACACACTTACAAGACACCAAACACATAAAATTTACATTCTCCTTCCAAAGTCTATCAAAAAACTTACTTAAGTAAATCAAGTAGATAACGTCCATGTTTGAACTCTTCAATATTACCTATATAATCCTTAAGACTACCTTCAGCTTAGATTATGTCTACAAAATGAACCATCTTCCCTAATTAGAGTCATTCTTTAGACTTATCTAGGTAAGATACGAAGTTACCATTCCTATTCCCCCTTCACACCTTAACTAATGTAGATAAGTATTTATTCATTTAACATGCTTTATTAACTTAGGTCTTTACATTCATTAGTTCATTTTGGACTGATTCATCACGTAAGAGACATTCAAGTAATGGTCTTGGACAAGACCTAGGGACTCTAACTAACACCTTCAAAGCGTATTATACAATGCCTATATAGGGTGTCATACCACCACATAAATCTCATTGAACTTCTCTAATGATAGTAAGTATCCCACATGATGTGAATTGGCAATAACCGACATAGACCATGATAGCTAGATATGGAATCTGGAAGTCTAACCAACTCCGATAAGGGTGTTCTACTTGACAAGGGTAGAACTAGGACAAATCCAATGTAGGCAAATCGATAAGGAATATGAAGGACTTTTATGCACTCTACTCTCATTTTCAAGTAGATATACATTGTACTCTAGTCTCCTTCTCAAGTAGAGCTACTTCCGATGATATAATCACTCAGAGCTAGCCTATGTTCTCATAGAGTAATTAAATTTAAAGAATCACATAAAAAGGTTTCCTTATCTAAGTCATAACTCAATCACATTCTCCCTAACAAAGAGGTCCACTAGGGCTACCTTTCAATGACGACTAAGATAGCTCATTATCACTTCCCTAAGGATTATATGATGTTGTTCCAGCAAATCAACTCTAATTCCATCATCCTTTACATGAAGGATACCATTATTACTCTTCAACTTCAAATTTATAACATAACCTTTTCCACGTACATGACCTTCTTAATTAACATAATCTAAGATCTCATATATCATTCATTCATATATGACAAGGATTCACTATGTCACGACCTGAAAGTACCCCCTAGAATTTAGGAGGAAAACTCATTTCTTGACCGGGCGTACTTGACCCTTTGGGGTCTCGTACAAGCCCTTTAACTAGTATTCATAACATAAGACATGAAAAGTAGTGGGGAATTAAAAATTTTCACGAATAATTTAATAAAAAGGAAGTCTTTCATAAATACTTATGAAATCTCATCGTCACAAGCCAAACTTAAGATACGAAATATAATATTTTAGGGACACTACCCTCTACGTTGAAATCAAACGCATAATAAGTCTAAATAATAAAACTAGGAAACAATAGACTATGTCCTCGAATATATGAGGACATACCAATTCTTGAGATAGTGAATTTCCCCAGCTTCGCCTTCGAATCTTCCAAAAAGACTTCAACCTATACTTATAAGGTATAGAAAAGTATGGGGTTAGTACAAATAATGTACTAAGTATGGCCTATGCAAAAACATGCAAAAGGGGACATTTTAGTAAAACAACATTTCACGCAATTTAAGTAAAATATTCAAGAATATAGAAAAAAAACATCATAAGGAACATCATTTAACACTTAGATAAAAGATTCCATAATTTTAAACCAAAAGGGACCATTTACAGTAACTTCCAAATCTTTAAAATAAACTCCAATCAATATTACTGTGAACAAATTTGAACATTAACAATGAATTATTTAAGGCACTCACAATTAATTACCCTATCCTAAATGAGTTAACTTCCAAGGCCAACCGAAAGACAAAGTGAACTCATTTTCCGTAAGAGTTTCCATACCTAGGGATTATCCTAAGACTAACTAAGCTAAGACATGAAGGAAGTATGCATATGCCTTCTTCAAATCACATCAAATCAATCCTCAAGACTACCCCTTCGGCTTACTCAGCTCGGGAGAAACAAGCCCCTCAATTAACGGCAAGACATTAAAAGACACCCAACAAACCATCAAAGTCTTCGCTTTCGGACTGACTACTTAGTGCAATGAGTAGATAGAGTCCCATACCACCACCTACCCTATGTAGTATGGTTTGGCACCAAGTCTTCCCTTTCAGAAGGTCCTACCTAGTGCAATGAGAAGATAGCGTCCCATACCACCACCTACCCTAAGTACATTCTTTTAGAAGACTTAGTACAATAAATTCTTTTGTGAGGGTTAGGTTAACTTACATAGACCATGAAAGCTAGACATGGAATCCCGACATTAGCTCCTATCGGTTGAGGGATCCTCACTTGCCTAGAGTAAGGTCATTCTTTTTAGCTTTTACATGCCTTTCCCAATGGCTACACCTATGAGGGTGCACAGTTAATGGATAAGGAGATTGCTACTATGTACTCATTCTCTACTAACGGGAGTACTCATCTCAAGAGGTACATTGGAATACAACATCCCAACTCACGAAGTGTAACCACATCTTCATCATATCCTCTCTGTGCTATACATAACCCTCACGGATTCTGAACACTTTAAACTATAGGTTAATGATATCTATTGAACAACAGATCTCAACTCACGAAGGGCATTCATCTTCAAACCTATCTTACAAAGATCTTAGGATGTAGTAAGGGTGCTACTAAACACTTCATCTCAACTCAAGAAGAGTGTCCACCTAAAAACTCCTATATATACTCAATTTAACTTCATGCATTCATTTTAGTGTGTGTGTGTGTACTTATGAGCACATCTTTCAATAAGCATCATTCAACTAACATTAGCTTGTACACATTGTTTAGAGCTGCATTCATCAATTTACATACTTTACATGCTTCACAAAGTCATATATTTTACAAGGTACAATCTAAGCCAAACATGCTATTCAACTTCCCAAAACACAAGAAAAGACTCATCTTCAATATTAGTTCATTTCATATACTAGGCCTTCAAAGACACACTCACAAAACATTCTAAGTAATATAAAGTTCATAAAATAAACACCGCCACCAAGAAGGTGGACCACACAACTCAAAAGCAATTCATAATAAGAACTATACAATATAGGCAACTCACCATTTAACCAAGCCATCATCAACTATAATCAATTTCTCAATATCTCATCATAATAATTCCCTTAGGAAAGTAGCTAAGCCAAAACAACAACATAAGAAAACAAAAGTTCATACCTTTCCCAAACATGCTCATTTAACCTATTTCTTAAGGTAAATGTTTAAAATATGCATACACATGAGTTTATTAGGTTTTTAACATGAAAATCATCAATTCATACAAGAATAAGAATATTCAAATCATTAGAACACTTTTACAAGAAAACCCATGCTTAAAATCAAAGATGGAAGGAAATACAGTTTGAAAACCCTTTTTGATATCTTTTGGAAATGACTCCTCGATTGGAAGAGGGTTCAAGGATGTCTACCATACCTCAAAGAGAAGGAAACACCCTAATGTTTTATGAATAAAACGTCCAATACAGCCCCTTCTTTCCCTCCTCGAGTCTTAGCTCCAATGGTGAATTTGAGAGAGTTTTGTTTAGAGAGGGAGTGTGAATATTTGAAGTGAGGGGTCTTTTCTAGGTCTAGGGCTTAAAACTAAGCTAATTTAACTTAAAAACACAAAAATATTGACCTAGGTTTATAAAATACATGGGGTGAATTTATATAAAACACCCCAAGTGGGCAGCAGGTTGAACAAGTTTTTGGAGTGGCCAATCGACCACCCAAGCTACTAGGCATCGATAAGTCGACGACCCGTGCTACTGGGCATCGATGGCATCAGAGAATAGTTTCATGGGAGGGATGATTTTCCCATAAATTATCAGACGAAGCCACTCACTTGAGGGGGCTTTGTTTGGCGTACGCCTAGTAGACTGCTCCGTCGTTTGGGTAGTGTTCTAGGCAGTCTTGTCCAATTTATGGCCCCTTCATCTAGGGCCTCTTGTGGATCCTAGAGGGGGTTGTGCCCACTCGTTAAACCTCTAAACTAAGTCTCCTATGTCTTAGGAGGATCCCACCTTAGTTTCAAGGAAAACAAACACGTAAAACTTACTCAAACACAAAAAGACGCAAGAAACCTTTTTAAGGCACACCTTCTGAACGTCATGGACGTTCTTGAGCGTTTGACCTCCAAACATAGCCAAACATCACAGGCTTCCTAAGAGACTAATATAACTCATTTTAGCTTAAATTAACTCAAGAAACAACAATGAGACTCTAGTTCACCGTAGTTTGTTTTGGGCCGTTACATTCTCCCCCACTTAGAATAACATTCGTCCTCGAATGGCAGTAAAACATCAAGAACAACAAGGAATCTCTTAGAATAACATAATAAATTAAAATCAAGGATCAAACACTCAAAATCAAATCATCAACTAGCAAGGAGCATCAGTTCACACTTTCAAACACTTAACAATATAGGCGACTATTGTAAACTTCAACTTAACCTTCTCCTAAGGAGGATCTACCTTATCCAACATTAGACATGCTCATATACAATACTTTTGCACAATTTGTAAATTCAATTCAAGGAAAACAAATTTCTTTTCAAGAATCAAATGTTTCACAGTGAGGTTCACTGTGCTTACTGTTAAACATACAAATGTTTTCAAAAATTCAATCCTTAAACAATTTATCAAGATAAAATGATCATATGAACTATAAAACAACAAAAACTCATTTTATAAAATAAAAACAACAATCATAAAGAGTTAAGACTTACTAAGATCATTAACTCCGGACATGTTATTCTTCTTAGCTCCCATCTCATAGGAAGGGTTCTTTTTTGGAGCATTAGGATCTAGCGAAGCATGATTGACCTCTTTCCATATTGCTTTGATGTTGGGGCAATCCCTCATCTTCCGGCCCTTATTACCACATGAAAAACAACCATCCGTTCCGGCAAGACGCCTACCCACATGTTGCTTTCCACAAGTAGGGCACCTACTCCTCTCAAAAGAATATCCATCACCTTAGGAATTTTTGTTTGGATCCCTATTCTTGTTTCCCATGGAAGAATATTTGTGATAGAACCTCTTCTTAGGATTTTGGTGACTAGAATAAACCGACCTAAGCGTCTTACCCTCTCTCCTTATCTCCCTAATTTTGGACTCCTCAATTTGTTGTGCATAGACTATGAGCCTAGACATATCCATGTCATTAAGAAGCATTGTCGTACGACACTCCTTCTCCCCCAAGCTAGACACTCCCATCAAAAATTTGTTCATCATAGACCTAGGGTTGGATACCATGGTTGGGGCATACTTAGAGAGTTGGGTGAATTTGAGAGAGTTCTCTTGCACACTCATTCCACCTTGATGAAGGTTCATGAATTCAACCATCTTCTTCTCCCATGACTCTAGGGGAAAGAGCCTATCTAGAAAGCCTCTTGCAATTCTTCCCAATCAATCTGACCTCTCTCTAAGGGTCTCTCAATCCTTCATTTCTCAAACAACACTTGAGCCACATCATTGAGCTTGTACTTCGCTTTCTCCCTAGGGGTCACACCCATATGATTTACTACTTTCAAAACCTCATCTATGGAACCTTGTGGATCTTCATCCACTTTAGTGCCATGGAAAGTGGGAGGGTTCCTCCTCATGAAATCACGAAATCTAGAAGAGGGAGTACTAGTATTTGGTTGGGGTCCAACTTGTCATAACTGGAATCTAGACCCTAGACAAGGCCGGTGTCGTTGACCTCTCACAGGTCGCAGACAAGACTACATACGTCATCCTTACTTGATCTAGGTTAATTTTAGCGAAAAATTTGAGCTTTTTGTTTCGTAACACGCATGTAAGTAATTCTACTTAAATTCATATAGGTTCACCATCAACCATCTAACATTAAGGACATCAAATTAAAGAAATACTTCTATACTGCACTAAGTGTATACGTGCAAAAATGGCACCAATACAATGTATGAAATAAAAAGGGAAAGAAACGCTAGTGGAACATACTCCACTAGCTCAATCCTATAACTAAACTAGAATATAATGGTCAAGCGTCCTCGAATGCATGAGGGCCTACCAAGTCTGGATGAATGCTCCACGTCCGAATAGCTTCAACGTGGATCTGTAAGCTCTAATGTAGAGTTGTATCGGATTAGTACACAGTTGTACTAAGTATGGGTATATGCAAGAACACCCAAAATACATGAATGAGTAAGAATAGCTCTTTCCTAACAATATGATTTATGGAAAGTCAAGTCAGTGGATTACCAAATTGGAATTAGAAAAGTAAGGGGACTACCAAATTCTAATTAGGATAGTATGGGGACATGCAAAATTTGATTCAGGAAAGACAGGGGACTTGTGAAATTTGGTTTAGGAAAGTCATGCCATGAGAGTAACATGCATCATCATACGTATCATATTGTACACAACACATAACATCTTACACATAGCACATAACATATTGCATATAGCACATAACATATTTCATATCGTTCGTTCATATGTTATGAGACGTTGGAATCATGGACTTGACATTTAGACTTCCCCATTATGAGGGCTAAACATATGGGACCTCAACTAGGGAGCCTCCTTTAGCAAACACAGAGTCTACTTCATTCATTCATACGTACTTCATTTCACTCATTCAAAATCTAGTGTAAACACTATCAATACCTAGGATGTAGTTTAAGCTCTCATTGGTTTGATGTGCAATGATCAAGAAAAACCTAATGCCATTACATGAGTCTAGATCAACTCTTGATTATCGTATCCTAAAACCTTTTGTATCGTTCATTTCATTATGCTAATCATTTGAGGCTGCCCTCATCATTCTTTGGGAACTTTAACCTTAACCGACATAGATCATGTTAGAATAATTAAATCCAGTGTGTCATCCCCATACCAAAAAGAGGTGGAATAATCGGCCAAGGTGAACAAAAATATGATAGCGTATATAAGGAATTTACTAGATCCTTGTATTGACAGCGCAGGTTCAAAGATTAGGAGATATAAGGAGAACCATACCCCGCATGCCGGACAGTCTCATCTCATGAGAGATACGTGAACCTCCGCCCTTCCCGAAAGAAGACATCACCGCTCATAGATAGCCAACCGATGCTCAGTATTAAGTTACCTTACATTCAACTCATACGTCATTGAAGCTTGCTTCTAGTATAAGGACATTATACCTCAATAGATTATTTCTGATCTCATCATTAATGTTAAGTATACATTAGTCTCAATACTTTCGTTAGAGTGTTCATAGAGACTAATCTCTTCTTTAACTTTACACTCTCATACGTGAGTACGTTTTTTGTAACATTTACTTAGGCTCATTTGAGATTGCTCTCATATTTCACATTAGCCTCTTATTATGTTGTCACCACATTCATTAGCTTTAGCATATTTGCTCTTCATAATTACTCATCCCTTCTAACATAAATGTTCAGTTCATCACATGCCAATGCACTTGGCCATTTAGTATTTTTCACACTCTTACTTGAACCTTCTAGGCTTTCATCATTTCGTTACATACATCTTAGATTAACTTACTTTACACGTATGCTAGACTTATGGGTCTATACATACAAGCCATGAGGCTTCTATCATAGTTCGTTTAAGTGGTTCATATTTTCCTAAAATTATGTGGTACAAGGCTTATGAATCTTGTAATTATGACAAGACTTCGATTTCGATCTATGTAGGCAACATTATTTTTGAACATTTATTCATGTATCGACTTATGTATCAATACAGAATTTGGGAATGCGAACCCGATTTTGAATCCCTTGGACAACATTTACATTTTTAATTTATTTTTGTTTGATCCACACAGCTTGGGGACCAAAGATCGAGCCCCAACGCCTTCATTTCATTTTCCCTTGATATCTCTCTTTATTTTCGTTCATTGGACTGAGAGGATGTAGGATCGAACCACCACAACCTCATTATCTTTTATTTTCCTGTTTCTTTAAACAAATTTTTGTTTTGACAAAGATGGTGTGGGATCGAACCCATAGAGCCTCATTTCCTTTTCTCCTTAATTTCCTTTATTTTGTCGTGTGGTTGTGGTTTCGATTCCCACATGCCTCAATATTTTTTTTATTTTAATTCTCTCTAATGTTCGACAGAGGGGTTGTGGGTTCGAGCCACACACACCTCATTCTTAATTTTTTTTTCATTTTCGGTCAAGTCACACAGGTTCAAATCTCACATGCCACATTCTTTTTAACACACTTTATTTCAATGATTTTTAACATGGTTAGCTCACGGGTTCGATCCTCGGTGATCTCACTTATATTTCTTTATTTTACATAGCTTATTAAACAACTTTACTTTTCTAAAATTAATCAACATGGTGCTGGACATTTGAGTTACATTTTTCAGCTTCTTTTCATCAATATTTTTAGTTAATTCTTAGGGCATTTCGTGAATCATTTAGCTAATAGTTTTACACTCAGATTAGCCATATTATACTTCATATAAACATCACGATTTATAACAGTTTGTGCACGTAAAATACAACCTTAAAACATGTCATTCCATGCTCCAATCCGTGTCCAAGAGCCACGACAACACACACTTTGCACACATACTTATCATATAGTCTTGGAAAAACATAGTCTAATAGTCACTTAAATCCAAACACACATACATGAACATGATCATCACGAAACCACATTACATCCCTAATTTCTACAAGAAAACATATCCAACCTATGAATGACTTGGAGCTAGTGACAGAGACATGCAACGAGGAACAACCCTAGTTTTCGGAATAGATTCAACTGAGTCCTAAGGGTCTCTGGGGAAAGGGACTAAGAGCAAGAAAACCCATAACTTATTTTGAAATTCAAACCTTGAATATTCTACACAAATACCTCCTCCAAACACAAGTAAAATTCCGAAAGCTTCAACACCAAACTTCGACGGAAAAATCCATCGCTTTTGCCTAACGTTTTTGGTTATGTTTTGAAATTTTTTTTAACGTGAATGGTCTTCATGTGTGAAGAACTTTTAGTTTCTGATAATCTCTTGTGCTTAGGCAGAGAGAACGTGAAAAGAAAGAGGATATTGACATGAGAGGAATAGTTAAACGTGAAAAGTTATTTTGGCTTAGGTAAAGACTTGGTCAAACTAGAACTCTTTCAATCCTTAAAAAAATTGATTATCCTTTTTCTTAAATCAGCTAATAAATATTAATTAATTACATAATTTACCAATTTAAATAAAAAAATTTAAATCATCGCTCCCACTTAGGTTCGAACCCGGGTGCAGCAAGATTAATTTCGGCTCTCAATCCCTAAAATTCCCCTACACCTTATCAATTAAATAATTAATTACATATTTAGGGTAATTACGATACTACCCTTAGCCTAGAAAAAGACCATTTTACCCCTTGACCCTCCAAACTTAAGATTTTCCCTTTTTAAGTCCGAAAAAGACTCATTCGGGTAAATCTTCACATTTTGGATCTTTACATGGTTGGAACCAACCTTTCCTAGCTCAACTAACTCCCCAAGTTAGTTTTCTTGGTTGTCACAATGGTTCAGAGGTCAGGTTCTACGCGCATGAATCCGTGTGAACCCGGTCAAATCGTAGGAATTCTAAACACACTAAACATTACTTAGCACATTTATTTTTTACAGTTTTTACATTATCCCTCCCTTAGGAACATTCGTCCTCGAATGACACTTCTTACAATCTAGGACAACGCGAGTCATATCATAACCACTATGTACAGTCAAGCAATAGCAACAAAGAATGGAGAGATAAGGAAATTTTGACTTAAGCATAGGAAATTTAACCTCAAGGACTTAAAAGATGTGGATAGCGGGATCTCATATTATCCTCGGCCTCCAATGTAGCACCCTCTATAAGATGGTTCCTCCAGAATACTTTCACTATTTAAATCTCTTTGTTTCTCAGCCGCTTGACCTATCTGTCTGAGATCTCAACAGGTACCTTCTCATAGGACAAGTCATCATTGACCCCCAAACCTTCAACAGGTAGAATCGATGTTGGATCACCTAGGCACTTCTTTAAAATAGAGACATGAAAGGCTAGATGAACAGAAGCTAGCTCCGCAAGTAATGCCAACTCATAGGCCACCTCACCCACATATTGTATGATCTCATATGGCCCAATATACCTCGGACTCAACTTGTGCTTGCTGCCAAGCCTCATCAACCCCTTCATAGGTGATAGCATCAAATAGACCTGGTCACCAACATAAAACTCTAAGGGCCATTTTCTATTGTCTGCGTAAGACTTCTCCCGACTGTAAGTAATAGCCAACCTGTCCCTAATCACCCTGACCTTCTGTGATGCCTCATGAATGATGTCTGGACCAAAAATGGATGACTTTTAAACCTTGAACGACCCAACTTAAAACCTACACCACCTACCATACAGTTCCTGAAATAGTACCATCCCAATGCTGGACTGATAGCTGTTATTATACGAGAACTCTATCAAAGACAGATGGTCGTCCTAACTACCCTGAAGTCAATCATACACGCCCTTAACATGTCTTCCAATGTCTGAATGGTGTGTCCGCCTGCCCATTTGATTGAGGATGAAAGGCAATACTAAGCTTCATCTGTGTGCCTAAGCTCTTCTAGAAGGATCTCTAGAAATGTGAAGTTAAATGAGCTCCTCTATCAGAAATGATAGACAAAGGAATTCCATGCCATCTCACAATCTCATCGATGTAGAGGTTCGCATTATCCTCGGCTCTGTAAGTAGACTTGATAGGGATAAAGTGGGCAGACTTAGTCATCCTGTCCACAATAACCCATATGGAGTCATGCTGTCTCTTAGTCTTCGGAAGATCAAACATGAAGTCCATATTAATGTCCTCCCATTTCAATGTCGGAACCTCAATAATCTAAGTAAGACCGCAAGGCTTAAGATATTCTGCATAAACCTATTCACATTTAGGAAACTTGGCGACATATTCTGCAATGTCCTTCTTCATGCCATCCAACTAATAGATCTGCTTAAGATCATAATACATCTTGGTTGAACCTACATGTATAGAATATCTGGAACCATGGACCTCTGCAATGATCCTGGTCCACAAATCATCCTCATGTGGTACACACAGCCTATCCTGGTACCTAAGTATGCCGTCATCTCCAAAAGCACAAGACTAGTTCATCTTAACAAACACTGAGTCTTTCAGCTCCATTAACGCGGGATCAAGATGCTGAACCTTCTGGACTTCAACTAATATAGAGTAAACTAACCGCACACCCTGTCTAACCAGTCTGTGCATATCTTTCACAAACTCTTTCTTCTCATCCTCAACGTGGGATGTACTTTCCATGATCATCCTACTCAAAGCATCAACTACAACATTAGCCTTACCTGGATGGTAGTGGATATTCATGTCATAGTCCTTCAACAGCTCCAACCACCTCCGCTGACGTACATTCAAGTCCCTCTGTGTGAACACATATTGTAGACTTTTGTGGTCTGTGAACACATCTACATGCACTCCATACAAGTAGTGCCTCCACATTTAAGTGCAAACAGCACAGCTGCAAACTCTAGGTCATGAGTGGGATTATTCTTTTCATGAACCTTGAGCTGTCTGGATGAATAAGCTATCACCTTACCACCCTGCATAAGAACACACCCTAAACCAACCCTATAAGCATCACAATAAATAGTGTAATGCTCACCACACTTGGCAGTCTTGTCCAATTCTTTGACCCTTCATCTAGGGACTCTTGTGGGTCCTAGGTGGGGTCGTTCCTAGACTTTAAACCTCTAAACTAATTCATCTAGGTCTTAGGAATATCCCACCTAAGTTTCAAGGAAAACGATTACATAAAACTTACTCAAAGACAACACAATGCAAAAACACTTTCTAAGGCTCACCTTCTGAACGTCATGGACGTTCTTGGGCGTTTGACCTCAAAACTTAACCAAACATCACACACTACCTAAGAACACTGATATAAACCATTTAAGCTTAAAATTAACTAAAGAAACAACCACAAGGCTCGAGTTCACCATAGTTTATTTGGGGGCGTTACACACTTTGCCTACCTAGTCAAGACATCTCGTATTCAAATATTATTCATACATGTATCAAGTAGGGACCCATGTCTACCAAAACAAGACACAAAATTCTTGACTTTATCACGTATATCATATCATTCTTCTAAGCACTTAGGAATGACCCTTATCATCTTTATTTTATCCTATATATTACTATATCATCATTAATATAACCATAACACCTCATATATTCAAGTAGAAAAAATCATGCATCAATATCTAAGACAACACATATAAGGACATAGTCATTGTCTAACATGATCTCCTATAATACATGGACTGAACACATACTTTCACATTACTTCATATGTAGATAGATATGTTAAGACTTCACATAAACGAACAATAGAAATCATCAAAACAGTGCAAGTAGTGCCGACAAGGCCATGATTATAATATTACTTAAAGTAACGCCGATAAGGACACATCAATTGTATGTAAGGCACATAGCACCACCACCATTACTGGACCAATTTAGTATCATATGGCCCTTACCCATGACAATAACCAATAATTCAATACAATTATAACGGTACTCAATGAACCTAGGTTAATTCACTACATATTCATAAATCTAATACAACCTAGATATCAATTAAATATAATTATCACATTATTGAATAGCCCATAGAAAACTACATTAGAATCCATAAGCATTATATAAATATCCATTAACCCATAAAATAGTCAAAAACTAGTTTTCATCAATTTCATGGGTTCATAGGTTAAATGAGATAAAATTATCTAATTAAATACAATTCAGTCAATATATAATTCCTTAAATCCTTTAATGTAAGAACTCATGGATAGATTATGAAATTGGACAATTAATCGTTGAAAAGTTTAGATAAGTTTTTTGAAAGTTGGGCTCCTTGATGAATAGAGTTTTAAGGATCAAAAACCATACATTATTAAGGTTAATCCACCAATTTGATGAAGAATTTCCACTCAATTTTCAAATTTAAGCCCTTCCTTGAGTTTTTGCTCCAATGGAGTTTTAGAAAAATTTTAAGGGAATTTGGGTTTTGATTTTGAAGAATGAAATCTTCTAAGAGATAAGGACTTATAAATACATTTAAAATACCCCAAAGACCCATAAGTAACCGCCCTTGAACTTAACACTAAGCTGCACAAAGATAGTCTTCATAGATGGAAAAACATCGACGACCCGTCCCTTGACCAACGGACCATGCCGTTGGTGCGTGGTTTGGGAATGAGGCTTATCTTTGGACCCTCCTCCCCCCCGCCTAAGTATCAACCAACGGACCCTAACCTACAGGGTGTCGACTGACCCATTGGGTATTTATTACCTCCGTAGGTTGGGCTTCTTGGGCAGTCTTGGCCACCAACATGGGTCCTTCCTCAAGGACCCTTGTATTGTCCTTTGGGATGTTATCCGGACATTTCAAACCCAAATATGTTCCTATACAAGTTGAGGACCTCTCACATGAATTTCATCAAAAAGGAACACGTAAAACTCGACGAAACATACATAGACACAAAAGATAGTTTCAAGGTAAACGTTTTGAACGTCATAGACATTCTTAGAAGTTTGACCTCCAAACTTCATGAAATTTGACAGACTCACTATATACCTAATAATAACTAATTTAAGACCTCATTAACTCATAAAACGCACATATATGCATATAACAACATATGAGGCACGTAGGTGACTTAGTTGTTGAACGTCTTGGTCGTCCCTTGACTTTTCACTTACAAAATAACCTAAAACTCTAGACAGGGCGTCAATACAACACCGTAGACAATTTTAGGACCTTATACCATCATGAAAAACATATTATGCTATATATTCACTTAAGTCATGTTTGAGGTATTATAATACTAGTTTGGATCGACCCATTCTAGGATTTCGCCCGTGGACTACCACCCATAATTATACAGATTTCTTCACTTAGATTCTTTAACATTTGATATTGTTGTTTATCAGCTCATAAATCTTTTGGTACTTTTATTTGAATAATCGTAACTCTTTTGAGATGTTATTTTGGTGGCCATAATCATTTTGGAGATATGGAAGTACGGACCTGCAATAGAAGACATGAAAATAATACATCAAGACAATAACAATGGCATAAGGAGCTATCTAACATTAACACATTACTTTAAGAGATTAACTACACAATTGACTTCAAACAACAAAGGAGAGGATTCACTAGACTTGCTTTTTCAAATACCATTTCTATATCAGCATATGTCGGATAATTGCACAAGTATAAAATAGTGATAATATAATGAAGTAGTTCTATGCACTACGGAGAGAGGCAAATATTGCCAATTATTTTGAGATAGTATTCTACCATTATGCTTCCTTTTCTAGGAAAAGAACTTATGAGATTCACTTCATTGATATTAATTACAAGTATCAGATTTCATGCAGAAGGGATATAGAATAAAAGCCTTACATACCTTATCCTCTGACCGATATAACTATCACGATTCAGCCTCCCTTTTTTGGTTTTGAATTTACAATTTAAGTCTTGGTAAACTAAAAGTAGCAACTATCGCACTGTGAGACGAGAACAATAGCTAACTTTGACAAATAACGAGCCCATACAACCCTTTAAATAATTCTATCACCACACCTTCATTCTCTGTCCAACACATACATTATATATCTTTTCCCCAAGTACAACATAGTTGCGCCAACAATAATACACATCGAACAGCCCCAAATATTCTTTATCATACAACAAATTATTGAACTCACCACCCCCCTTGAGTTCTTCATGACTATACTTACATAATGAAGACAACAATGGTGCAATCAACTTACCTCAATTACTGGAACTTCTCCTTATAACTTTAATTCTTATAGAACTTCAACTTACCTTCACACTTAAACCAAACAAGAAGAAAAGGGTCTCTTAATAACTAAGGAAGTGAGCATTAGATTCTTGAAATTTTCTGCTTTTGAATTGATACTTGAGCATGAATAAAATGTTTTTCTAATCATCCATGGGAGAATTAAGAAAAATCCAAGTGTTTTCACTCACCTTGGTTTGCAGATATGAGTGTTTCTTGAAAAACCCTAAAAAAACAAAAAACTGTTCTTTTTACCTTGAACAGAAAAAAGAGAGGGAGAGAGCTCGAGATAATTCTCAATTTTACGTGTTAAAATGAATGAAAAATATCTTCTCATATTTTACGTGTTAAAATGAATGAAAAATATCTTCTCATATTTGATATATATGGAGCTTTATTTACCATAGAAATATCGTCTACAATCTCCTTTTTTTGGGGTCCATTTTCATCCACTAATTGGTCAAGTAGGTGATGCACCTACTTATTCACATCAAGCAGCTCAAAAGATCAAACTAGGTGATGCACCTAGTTGTTTTGACATTGGCTTTATCGATATTGGGCCTTGGCAGATTTGTGTGTTGGGATTTATTTCATTTTTTATTTTCTTTTTATAGGTTTGGGCTTCAAGTGAGCCCATTACAATAATCCTAAATCTGGCCGATCAAACTTGTGACCTTTAACAATATCCATATAGATCAAGTAGGTGATGCAGCAGCTAGCTTAATAAATCCAAGCAAACAGCTCAATTATTATTCCATTTTCTAATATTACATCCTTTTTCTTCAACTTAGAACTTAACTTTAAGATTTAAGCTCAATTACCACCTTACTATCTCTAGCTGAAATATTTTCGGCGGAGAAAACACGCTGAAACGTGCATGGCATGATACATCACTTTCCGGATGGGTTAAACCAACACTAATCATATGAGAAACATGGACCCTCACATATACATTAAGGCTAGTATTACAAGAATAGAAAAAGTATATGCGTAAGACAGGCTGTTAAAGATTCTAGTCAGGATAGCTGATTGATTATGTATTCATGAACCAAACTTAAGTAGTCTTAATGATTACTTAGGTAATCTAGGAGAGGTCAAGAATGAACATTCTCTTCTTGATTTACTTGAGTGTTTCTTTTGATAATCTTTGAAAGCGAGAATGTCATAGTATGTATAGGTTATTTTATAAGGAAAGAATGATCAAATCCTAGATAATCTATAGGATGTCTTTAGTGTGTGTGAAAGCGATTGTATGGGTGGTCGTTTCACAACTCACTCAAGTGAAACTTAGAATCACCTTTGGTAAAATGATCTCATGTTTATGTGTTTGTGATATTATAAGTGTATGTATCTCACTATAGGTGGTCTTAAAGGATAATTCAGATGTGCCTGGAAAGGGTGTACGGGCGGTATTTCTTTGTCTTACTTGAGTTAGTCTTAGGATAGCTTTTAGTAAAAAGATTACATGCTAGAAAGTATCCCTTCTGAAGTTGAGAAACTTGTTATAACAGTGGAAAGTAGTGCACTGTAATTTGACATAGTTTACTGTAATTGTATTAAAAATGTGATAAATTTTGTATGTGATCTCTTATGTATTTAAAAGATGTGAAATGTTGTAATTATTCTTATATTATGATAGTTAAATTAAAAGATGCATATTTCCAATAAATGTCAATTTTAATGATTTTATGCATTATGCCATACTTAATACATGTGTTTGTACTAATTCCATGCTTTTATCTATATCTAAAGTGATTCATAGGTTAAGGTGATTTAAGGAGCTAAGCTTGGATTAGAGAAATGTATATGAAAATTGAAGTATGTCCTCATTTAACTTTAAGACTTATATGTCTTTTATTTCGTATTATTCAAGTATTGTAATAGACTAAGTAATTCTATGTTTGTATTGTATGGGTCGTGTCCTAAATATAATTGTGTATAAGATGTGATGAAATGAGTCTTACTATTTCCTATAAGTTTTATATGAAAGATATTTTTAAACAGTTGTAGAATGTTGTGAAAAGTTTTAATTCTTTGCACTACTTTTCAGATGTTATTATGTGATGAACGATACGAAAGGGCTTGTACAAGACCTCCGAGAGGTCATGTACGGCGGTTGCTCTCCGAGAGTGCCATCTCTTCTAGGGTGTGATCTTGGGATGTGACAAGCATTGTATCAGAGAATAGGTTATTAATATGGTCTTAGGAATTAAAAAAGTCTCATCAAGTTACGTCTAGTAGAGTCTTGACCATCAGTGTGAGTCGCGACACATCTATAGGCGAGAGGGTGTAGGATGATAGAGTTTCCATTATTATATACTCTTATGCCATGCAGTAGGGTAAAAGTTATAACTACTCTTTTTTTTATGGTTTTCCTTGTGTTTATAGTAAGATGAATACTACAAGGATGGACGCTAAAAGGTTGGAGGAGGGAAAGGAGCATGAGGAGATTCCTCCTCAAGATGAGGAAGTTGAGAAAGTTCCTCAAATTTCTAGGGATGATCAAGTCCATATTGGAGGTCAAGGTAATGAGGTTCCTGTGGTTTCCATGGACATGACTAATAGGGAGATTAGTGAGGCCTTGATTACTTTAGCCAAAGATTTGACTACCCTTGTAAATATGGGTATGGAACCTAGAGTGAATGTTGTGGAGAGCGGTATGACATCTAGATTGAGCGACATTGTGAGGATGAACCCTCCTATCTTTGTTGTCTCTAAGGTGAGAGAGGATCCCCAATAGTTTCTAGATTGTGTGTTCAAGGTGTTGAGTGCAATGGGGGTGACTTCTAGGGAGAGGGCGGAGTTAGCTTCATATAAATTAAGGGATGTTTCTTAAGTGTGGTACACTAAATGGAAATATAATAGGTCGGTTGAGTCGGGTCCTATTTAGTAGGAAGAGTTTAAGAAAGCTTTTCTAGGAAAGTACTTTCCCCGTGAGAGGAGGTAGCTGAAGCTAGAGGAGTTTATCGATATCAAGCAAGGAAATATTAATGTTGAGGATTAATCTTTGAAGTTCTGTAGGTTGTCAAGGTTTGATTCTTCCTTGGTGTCTAACCCTAGGGATGAGATGAGTAGGTTTGTGAAGGGTGTTGCCAACCTAGTGAAAGAGGAATGTCATACGGCTATGCTACATGATAATATGACGCTAGCTAGACTCATGGTGTATGATCAATCTATTAAGGAGTCTAAACTTGGTAAGATTGCTAGAAACTTGAAGAAGAGTGGTTCTAGTGATGAAAGTCAACCTAGGTCCAAGAAGATGGCTCAAACTCCAGAAGAACCTAGGGGTTCTAAGGTGAAATTTGAGAAAGAGATGGTTCTTAAAATGGCAAGCCTACTTGTGCTACTTGTGGAAAGAGGCAGTATAGGAAATGTCTATTGGGTACCAGGAGTTGCTTTGTATGTGGTAAAGAAGGACACAAAGTGAGGGATTTTCCTAATATTTCTTCTAAAGGAAAAGAGGGTAAAGAAGTTGCTCCTAATTTTGCAAAAGATGATGTCACAAAGGGGAAGGCTCGTTTCTATGCACTCTGGGCAAGAGGATCAAAGAAGAATGAGGGTGATGATGATGATGGTAAGTTATTGTATTTATTTAGTGATATGAGTTCCTTCTAAGTGTGGGAGTATGGTTAGTAGTTGGGTTAGAAAGTCATAGAAGTATATTGTATGTGCATGATGTTTAGAATTCTTGTTAAAATTGAATTTCATTTTTTTCTTGCATTGTTTATTTTATGAAGGTATGATTATGTTGTAAAAAGTGTTTACATTGTTAATCTTGCATAAATTTATATCATGAATTTCCTAAAAGTTGAATTTTTGGATTTTTGAAGCATGATCACTGCAGCTTTGGCAGTTCACTGTATGTTTCAAAAATTGACAAATTCATTCTTTGGTTAAAATTTTTTATGATGTGGTTTGAACTGATGTATATGATCATGATATTGAATATAAAATGAGTTTGTGCTATTTAAAACGAAGGATGTGAGTCTTATTGCATGATGAGTTTTAGATTTGTTTCAAACTTCTTGTTGTGTTATGATTCTCTTGATTATTTGAGATTCTTGTTTTTTTAGATGATTGTATTGTATATGGTGTTATATTGTATGGTTATGAGCTTCTAATTGAATCTCTATTCTTGGAAGTGTTTGTAGAGTGGCAATGTCATTCGAGGATGAATGTTGTCCAAGTGGGGGAGATTGTAATACCTCAAAAGTGACTTAGGTGAAGCTAAAGCCTAACATGTTTGTAATGACTGTCTAAGGTCCTAAATTTGGTCTATAATGTGGTATTGAGGCAGTGAGTAGAGTATTAGGGGATTTGGAAGTGAAACGTCAAGGGACGACTAAGACGTTCGACGATTAAGTCACCTATGTGTCTCATGTCTGGTTATGTACCTATAAGTGTTTTTCATGATTTAATGAGGTTCTTATATGAGTTAATATAGTGTTTATAGGAAGTGTGTCAAGTTTCATGATGTTTTTAGGTCAAACGTCCAAGAACGTCAATGACGTTCAAAAGGTTTGCCATTGAAACGACCTTGTCTATCTATGCGTCTTTCGCCATGTTTTACGCATTTGGTTTTGATGTAATTGATGTGAGAGGTCCTAAACCTGTATGAGAACATATTTAGGGTGAAAACTTCCTGCCAGAAGTCCACAAGGACCATCCAAGGGTCCTTGATGATGGACCTTGCCTTGAGCCAAAGGCTGTCTTACACCAGCCCAATCGACTGACGGAATCGATGGAAAGTATCATAGTCGACACCCCGACGATTGAGGTTTTAGGTCAACACTTAGACGTATCATGTCAAGCATCCAATGACTAGCTTTAGTCTCAATCCATGGACCAAAAGATGGTCTGTTGGTTAGGAAACG
Organism: Solanum pennellii; assembly: GCF_001406875.1. Lineage (NCBI taxonomy): Eukaryota > Viridiplantae > Streptophyta > Magnoliopsida > Solanales > Solanaceae > Solanum > Solanum pennellii. The sequence continues at coordinate 48,455,166 of NC_028645.1, read as the reverse complement.
GGCTGTCATTTGGAGTCGCTTGTGAAGTTGTCTTCCTGAGCAGGTTACTGTAATACTAAAGGGTGAATTGGTAAATTCACCCTACGTCCCAATAAGAGAAGGGGTGGTTAATTAGGGGTATTTTAGGTATTTTAAATGGATTTATAAGTCCTAAATACCTAGATGAATTAATTATTCCAAATGAAAACCCCAAAGTCCTGAACAATTCTCAATAACTCCATTGAAGCCAAAACTGAAGGAAGAGCTCGGATCTAATATTTTGGTGATTTTTTCATCAAATCTTCATCAATTTCGTGGATTAACATCATTGAGTTACGATTTTTTATCATTGAAACTCTATTCATAAAGGAGCCAATCTTCAAAGTGATTTTCAAAGACTTTTGATTACATGAATTTTCTAAATTTAAATATATCAGAGGGTTCTTACATTAAATGTTTTAAATAATTGAATATTGATTGAATTGTTTTTAATTATATTAATTTAATCCCATCAAACTAGGAACCCTTGCAATTGATGATCCCTACCCTAGTTTTTTCACTACTTTATGGGTTAGTGATATTTACTTAATGCTTATGAATTCAAGTGTAGATTTCTATGGGCTATTAATTTAAATAACAATTGTATTGAATTGCTGTCTAGGTTGTCATAGATAGATAAATCTATATTAAATTGACCTAGATTCGTTGATTATTATGGTTTTTATATTGAATTAATGTTCACGGCCATGGTAAAGGCCTTATAATAATATTATATTGGGTGAAATGGGTATGGATTGAAGTGTTGAGAATGAATTGATGGTACTCTGCCCTAATTTCATTATTTTATGTAATGAAACGCTTTAATTATGTTATGATTGGTATGGTCCACTTATGGTGGCGGTGCTTTGTGATTGATGTGGCCTCGGCGGCCTTACTTAATGCATTATGATGATCATGGTCTTGTCGAGAATTACTTGAAAGTATTATGATGATTTGTGTAGTGATTTATCTGAATTATGAGAATATCGATCTACATCTAATTAAGTGAAAGTATGTGTTCTTCTATTGATGTTGTTACGTGATCATGTTAGACTATGACAATGTCTTTAGGTGTGTAGTGTTAGAGTTGATGCATGATTATTCCTACTTGACTATATAAGTCTATAATAGTTATATTTTTGATGTTATAGTAGTGGATAGGGTGACCTAAAGATGATGTTGGTTATGTCTATGTCCTTCTAGAATGATATGCTAAATGTGTTAAAGTAAAGTATGTTGTGTATTGTCTTGGTGGACTTGTGTCCCTTACTTGATACATATATGGATGTGAATATGAGATGTCTTGACTTGGGATGCTAAAGCCTCTTAGTCTTGTATGTATCAATGATATGAGACCTTGAATGATTCTATGAAGGTTATTTATGTTGAACCTTGAACATAGTGGTAAGGTTATGAACCTTGAAATCAAAAGTCGTAATGGTATCCTTCATGTAATGAATGATGAACTTAAGTTTGGTTTGCTTGAACGACATGATATCATACTTAGGAAACTCATTAAGAACTATATTTTCTCCTTTGTAAGGCATCCCTATGGGACCTCTTTGGTTCGGTGAATGTAATTGGGTTATGAACTTGATTTGGAATCCCTTTGTATGAACATTTAATGTAAATTACTCTATGAGAACAAAGGTTATTACCAAGTGAGTATTGTTTGGGAACTAGCTCTAGCGAAGAACGAGACTAGATTACAAAGTAAGACCTTCATATTCCTTGACAATGTGACTACATGGGATGTGTATTAGTTCTACCATTGGCAAGTAGAACACCCTCCATCGGTGTAGGTTACAACTCCGGATTCCTTGTTCTTTTTACCTTGGTCTATATAAATTATTGCCTATTCTCATCATATGGGATACCTACTAGCATTAGAAGAGTTCAATGAAGTTTAGGTGGTTGTATGGGACGCTATCTAGACATTTCACAATAGGCATTGATGATGTTAGTTATAGTTCCAAGGTCTTTTCCAAGACCATTACTTAAATGACCTTTATGTAAGGAATGAGTCTTAAATGAACTAAGGAATGTAATAACATAAGTTAGAAAGCATGTTAAATTAAATAAGTACTTATGTAGAGTAGTTATGGGTTGTCAAGTTAAGAGGATCTCATGTTTATGTGGTTGATGTATTCTAAGTGTGTATATCTCACTATAGGTGGTCTAAGGATCATTTAGGTGTTCCTTGAGAGGGTGTATGGGCTGTCTCTCTTTTTATTACTTAAGTGAGTCTTAGGATAGTTTTAGTGAGAAGATTGCATGCAAGAAAGTATCCCTTCTGAAGTTGAGAAACTTCACAATAACAGTGGAAAGTAGTGCAATGTAATTTTACATAGTTTACGATAATGGTATTAAAAATGTGATAAATATTGTATGTGATCTCTTACGTATTTATAAGACTTGAAATGTTTTTATTATGCCTATATTAGGACAGTTCAATCAAAAGATGCATATTTCCAATAAATGTTCATTTTCCGGATTTTTATGCATTATGCTATGCTTAGTACATGTGTTTCTACTAATTCCATGTTTTTTATCTAACTCTAAAGTGATTTGTACGTGAAGGTGATTTTGGGAGCTAATCATAGAATTGAGGATTGTTCAATCAAGTTGAAGTATGTCCTCATTTTACTCGAGGGCATAGATGTCTTTGATTTTTTATCATTGAAATATAACAATAGACTAAGTAATTCTATATTCATATTGTATGGGTTGTGTCCAAGTAGTCTTTTGTTTAAGATTTGATTAAATGAGACTTAGTATTTCACATGAGTTTTGTACGAAAGATATTCTTAAAGACATAGAATGTTGTGAAATGTTTTAATTGCGCAGTACTTTTCATAAGATTATATGCGATGAACGATACGGAAGGGCTTGTACAAGACCTCCGAGAGGTCAAGTATGCCGGTTTCACTACGAGAGTGCCTTATCTTATAGGGTGTGATCTTTTAATTTGACATTCTTTTTGAAGGTTTTAGTGTAGAAGAGAACCTCTCCTATGAGGAGGTTCCGGTTGAAATCGTTGATAGACAAGTAGAGAAGTTGAGGAAAAAGGAGGTGGCTTAAGTAAAGGTGTTATGGAAGAAGCACCTAGTTGAGGGATCAACATGGGAGGTCGAGGTCGACATGAAGATCATGTTACCTCAGCTATTTTTTATTAATGTTAGTCGTTCTTATTTATAGTGAATATAATGAGTTTACTTTAAGTTTATTTTATTTTGATAAAATTTAAAGATATATGCATTATTATAGTGAATAAGCGTTCCTAAAAAAATGAAACTTATTTGAAAAATGCTCTTTGTTTTGATTTGCACCTAATTTTGTGTACATGGTATGTTGTTGCCTCTATGAAAAGATATTAAGCATATTTGATGTTTTTAGTGTTGGCATAATTAACTCGTTAATAATATGTGAGCTCAAGTTGTTGTGAGAAGGAAATTCCTCATGTTGTGATTTTGAGTCTTAGGTGTAGTAATTGAAGTTGTAAATTTCTATATGTAAAGGATATGTTGAGTTGTAACTCATGTTGTTATATGTTGTTGTTCGTTGGACTGCCCCGCTTGATTTTCCTTTGAGAGATTTTTAGTGTCATTTGTGGATTAATGTTCATAAGGGGAAATAATGTAATACTTCGAAAGTCTAAAGCCTAATCTAGATCTTAGCATAAGATTCTAAGGGTTGTAACACTATTTTAAGTCCTAATAAAATGCATATAATTTATTTAGGAAGTATTAGAGTCAAAACGTCAAGAAACGTTTATGACGCCCGAAAATTAGTTCAAGACCTAGTAGTGTGCCTTAGCCTATTCGACAATGTTTTAGGGGTCAGAATTTGATGGAATTTAGTAGTATGGTGTCTTATACGTATTAGAGTTAGTTTATTGTCGAAATGTCCGGTTTACGACTCCCCAAAGACCAACAAAAGGATCCTTGAGGAGGACCCTTGCTTTTTGGCTAAAAGTTGTCTAAGACAATAGCCATCGACGAGAGGCAGGCTAGGAGGCGTGGTCCAATCAACAGCGCGTCGATGGCGACCATCGATCTACACTTATTCATTTTGGAAAAGGTTCCATTTAGGACTCACTTTGACCAAAACGACAATTGTACAGTACGGTAGGGGTCCTGGTCGTCGATTGATCTACGACCCGTTGATCGGGGTGTCGTAGCGTCACATCCGGGTTTACCCCATGGACGTAACCGGTGTCGTCGTCTTTTTTAAGGACTATGAATATCCTCTTAGCTTATGTCATTACATTCATAGGTTTAAAATTGCGGAGAAATTTAAAACTTTTATTTTCTCTAGTTGGAGGTTTATATAGAACTCTACATACACATAATACATATTCATATCGAGTATACATAGACCTTTCATATAGGAAGGTTACATAGACTTCTACTTTTATTGCGCATATATATAAAAATATAGAAATAGTTTAAAATGTTGTCTTATCTCATACCATCTAAACGAATGTCACAATTTGGGCATAGCCCTTACATCAATTCAACGAGACAATGTATAGGTCATACGAAAGTACAATATTCAAATAACAAGGAAAGGAATGATAGAGTCAATAAGCTCATAAAAAAGTCAAAATCTAGAAGATGGCATTGACCTAGAAAGTTCAGGACCTACCCTACTTGGATGAAAGGAGAAATCCAAGCCTTCAACGATATCGCCTTCCAAATTCTTAATGACCGCAACCTAAAATGCTTGGGACAAGGGAAGAAAATTGGGTTAGTACTCTACATGTACTAAGGATGAGATCTTATGCACATACATAAGCAAAACATGCTAAAACAAACTTTTTATCAAAAGATGCCAATTTACCCCTTTTTGGTGCTTAATGCAGAGTCAAGTAAGTCACATTAATCAACCAAAAATACTGACTACCTCAACAAGTAACACTTATCCCCACACACATAGAATCATGATTTACTATAACCCTAACATCAACGAATAGTATCACAAGAATGAATAAGGTTAAACATATCAAAATAAGCAAGAAGACTACTCAAAAGTACTTATCAATTTAACACGTGCAATGACAAAGAAAACCCCCATAACCTTACTCAATCAAGTATCCTCAAACAAGAAATCATGACTAATGTCCATGGCATTTAGGCTTACATTTAATCTTATATTATCATTATAATCCAAGGCATATTCATAAATGAACAAATCAATATATAGTATCAACAATAGGACATGGTTATCATGTATATACACATCATATATTATCATAACATAAACATGTAAGAACCTCCTCCTAAGACATCCCTCAAGACTAACTTTTGCAATATCTAGGTAGAGTCCCATACCCCTAACTAAACTAAGCTAGACCCCTTAGCTTATCCAAGTTAGAGTTCAAGTCCTTTAATTCGTTTTACCTTTTGGGAATATCTTTCCCTAGCCGAAAAAGACCACATGAGCTAGTGTGGAATCCGGTGTCATAAAACCCTACACCGAAAGAAGGCGGACTACTTGCCAAAGTAGTACAAAAACATAAAACATAGCAACTACGTGGATGCACTATCTAGTATTCCTATGGGGGCAACATAGTTCAAGAACTAGGAGATTTAGTTGGGACCCTCTTTATGCGCCATGCATTATGATCTCCACTCTCAAGAGTGATGTAGTGCTCCTACCTTCCCTATGTGGGAAGGGACATTTCTCTATCTAGTTCACTCGATTCTATGCTAGAGTCCATTTTTGAAATTTCTTTAAGCCTTTAATTATAAATAATAACATAGTTTAGACCTTAGGGTCTACCCCTTGTATAATCATCACCATCAATAGCTCAATAAGAATTGTATGAGTATAAGTCCTTTCATCACAATTCCTATAAGTAACATCACAATTCCTATAAGTGAGGTTTACACATTAGCATTCCATAACATATTAAGGCACATTTATAGTTTACACCATCCTTATACCACAAACACCTTAATCAACCTCACAACATAGTAAAGACATTTCAATTCAAAATCATAACACCCTATAATACTAGTATAAGGCATACTCCAATGTAATATCATGGCTTAACTACAATTAATCACAATTGGAAGTAAAGATGCAGATTCTAAGACTAACCAAGTCTTCCTCATAGTATATCGTAAAGGTCTTACCATAAAACTGTAACTCAACCCACCTTGTGGAGTAATATCATAGCACAATGATAACCAATAGAATAACAAGGCCAATAGCATCTTTATAACACAATTCATCTTTAGATCACAACTTGAGACAAGATACATAGTCTTATTTCATTTATAATTCATAACCTAAATTACATCTCAAGAACTAGCATGATAGGCCTATAATTCATATTAATCAACCATAATAGAACCATAGGATAGTAATCTAATCAACATCCTACTCAATTGAATGATAACAATAAAATATAGATCAAGATCACTACATAGGGTTAAGGATAGAGGATCATATTCTTTAATTGGAACAACCCATCAACAATTTTCATAAACAAGTTGAATTCCATGTAAATCTACTCAATATAACAATAAGAATTCATTTAAAACTCAATCCAATACTTATATTTAGTAATTGAATGAAACCCATAAAAAATTCAACTTTTTGAAATATTTTTTGAAGGAAACCTTTGAAGAAAGGATCTCAAAGGTGAATATAACCCATACTTTAATGTTTCCCAACAATTTTATGAAGAATCCACCCTTAACCAGCACCCAAACCCTAGTTATTGCTAGCCTTGAATCATGAGTTCATGTAGAGAGAGAAATAAGACAAAACGAAGAGAGTTTATTTTGAGAGTTGTCTTTAGGTTAATGAGGATTAAGGGTATTTATAAAGAGTCTTCATTATTTTTATAATTTTCGTTTTAATCACTAACTAATCCCTAAGCCACTTGATTAATCAAAAAAAATCATTTAAAATTTATCAGTGAAATTCGACCCTCACTGATAACACCCCGTCGATTGTCCGTTGGTGGGTAGACAGACAAGCCCCACTCCTTCCTACACTTCCGTCGTCTCTATAAGAGAGTTTGCTAGCGAGGGATGCCTCAAATTTTTCTAAGTATGGGGTGACGGTGGCCTCGATGCCCCTTCGAGCCCATGACGCCTCGTCAAACCCTTCCGTCGCATGTAACAGGAGCTAGGTAAAAGTGTGCCTTCACAAATCTTTCTAAGTATGGGACGACCATGGACTCGATGCCCCGTCAAGCCACTTATAGATCATCGTCTGCCCCATAGATGCACTGTGCCAGGCAGTGCTGCATCAAGCTGCAGGGGTCCTCCTCAAGCGCCCTGGTTGGTCCTTGGGGACTCGTACTCAGACATTTCAATCATGAAACAACTCAAACACCCATTAGCTAAGTTTCCACCTATTTTTCGTATATTTATGACTCCTAAAAGTTAGTAGAAAGGCTAAGGCACACTAAAATCTCTTGGGACCAACTTCCTAGATGTTTTTGGACGTTTTTGTTCTTAAACCTTATAAATGACATATATTCATTAAATAGGACTTAGAAACAGTGTTTAGACTTTATGACTCCTATGTAGGCGTTACCATGAGTCTTGATTTGCAAGGTGTTACATTATCCCCCCTCTTAGAACATTTGTCCCTGAATGACACTACAACTCTTTTAAGGGAAGGAATAGACCCAAGACTAGCAGTCTAACAAATCAACAATATCCATTTAACAAAAATCATGTAACTTCAACAAGGTAAATATCAAAACGTATATTAACATACCTAAGGCTCAAAACACTTCATCATGAGGCATTTTCTTTCTAACAACAGTTATGAGCTCAACATACATCATATGAGTCAATTTGCACCAAGTTAAACTTAACAACATTATAGCTATTATTTCATGACGACTGTCACAATAGGAATCTAGACCCCAGACGAAACCAGCGTCGTTGACCTCTAAGAGGTCGCAGATAATCCTACATACGTCATTCTTACTTCATCTAGGTTAATTTTAGAGGAAATTTTGAAACTTTTTTGTTCCTAACATGCTTACTAAACATTCTATTATATATATAATAATTCACAATCAACCATCTAACATTAAGATCATCAAATGAAAGAAATAGTTCATAGTTGCATTAAATGTGTACTTGCCCAAACGTCACCAATACAAAGTCTGAAATTAAATGGGAAATGAAAAACTAGTGGAACATGCTCTACTAGCTAAAGACTACATCTAAGCTAGATACTAACTGTAGATATCCTCGAAAGCATGAGGAACTACCAAGTCTGGATGAAACCTCCACGTCCGGATAGCTGCAACGTCAACTTGTAACCTCCAGCATCCACCTATGCGTGCACCTAAAAATATAGAGTTGTATGGGATTATTACACACTTGTACTAAGTATTGGTATATGCAAGCACAAACAAAGGACACACATGAGAAAGAATAGCTCTTTCCTAACAACATATTTTATGGAATGTCAAGTCAGTGGACTTTCCAGATTTGAATTTAGAACGTCCGGCCATGAGTGTAACATGCATTATCAAACGTATCATTTTGCAAACAACACATAACATATTTCACATAGCACACATAATAATTCATATAACACATAACATTGTTCATATCATTCATTCGTATGCCAAGAGACCTTGGAATTATGAACATGACATTAAGACTTCCAAAAAATGAGGACTCAACATATGGGACCCTAACTAGGGAGTCTGCTTTAGCAAACACAGAGTCTGCTTCATTCGTTCATACGTACTTCATTTCATTTCTTTCATGGGCTAGTGTAAACACAAGCTATGCCTAAGATATAGTTTAAGACTTTCAATGGGTTCGTTGTGCAATGACCAAGAATAACCTAATGTCATTACTTGAATCTAACTCACTTCTTGATTATTCTATCCTAACACCTTTAGTATCATTCGTTTTATTATGTGCATCATTTGAGTCAGGCCTCATTCATTCGTTGGGAACTTTAACTTTAAGCGACATAGATCATGTGAGAATCGTGACATCCAGTGTCATGAAACCCCACATTGAAAAAAGGTGGAATCACCGGCTAAAGTGACCCAAAACATGCTAGCGTACATGGGAATTGAACCTTGCCAGATCCCTATATTTGATGTATAGGTTTAAAGACTAGGATATATAAGGAGACCCATACAAGGCATGCCAAACAGTCTCATCTCATGAGAGTTACGTGAACCTCCGCCCTTCTCTAAAGAAGGCATCACCGCTCATAGCTAGTCTTTAGGTTCTCAGTATAAAGTTCCGTTACATTCAACTCATACGTCATGGAAGCTGGCTTCTAGTATGAGGACATCATAGCTCAATACATGATTTCTTATCTCATCATTAATATTAAGTTTGTTAATCTCAATACTTTCATTAGAGTGTTCATATATACTGGTCTCTTCATTAACTTTACACTGTCATAGGTGAGTACGTTTTTGGTAACATTTACTTATGCTCATTTGAGAGTGCTCTATCTTTTATATTAGCCTCATTTCATGTTGTCACCACCTTCATAAACATTAGCACATTTGCTCTTCATAATTACTCCCCTCTTTTTACGTGAATGTTCATTTCATCATATGCCAATGCACTTGGCCATTTGTGTGTTTCACACTCTTACTTAACCCTTCTAGGGATTCATCGTTTCGTTGTTCATTTCATCATTTCATTGTTCATTTCATCATATTCCAATGCACTTTGCCATTTTGTGTATCTTACACTCGTATGTAACCCTTCTAGGGTTTCATCATTTCATTACATACATCTTAGGTTCACTTGTTTTTAATCGTATGCTAGACGTATGGGTCTATATATACAAACAATGTGGCTTCATTCATAGTTTGTTAAGTGACTCCTATCTTCCTATGTTATGTGTTACAAGACTTATGTATCTTCTATCTATGCCAAGATTTCGATTTCGATCTAAGTAGGTGACATTATTCTTGAACGTTTAATTCACGTATGATTTATTTATCAATAAGGAAATTTGGGCAAGCGAACCCAAGTTCGAACCCCTTTGACAATACTTACATTTTTCCTTGACTTTATTTTTAGTCTTTATTACGTTGGGACCCTAGATCGCGCCCCAACATCACCATTCTATCTCTATTTTTCTCCTTTGATTCTCCTCTTATTTGGCCGAAGGGTTGTGTGATCGAATCCCCACAACCCTTTTTATTTTTCCTTTAGAAATTTTAATTCCTCTTGTCCATTTTCGCATAGACCATGAGGTTGTGGGATCAAACCCCCACAACCTCTCTTGAATTATTCTTTAATTCGCTCGGGACTATAAGGTTGTGGGTTCGAACCCCCACGACCTCCTTATTTTATTTTTATTTAAAGTTTGACTTAGCTATGTATTGGATGTGAGGTTTTGGGATCGAGCCCCCACAACCTCACTTAATTTTTTTTTATTTCTCCCTTTTTCCTTTACAACCTTGAGGTCGTGGGTTCGATTCCCACGCCTCACACTTTGTTTCTTTTATTTTTCTTTCCTTCCATTCGATGCCTGGAGGTCGTGGGTTCGATTCCCACTCCTCCCATTTTATTTTATAAATTTTTTGCGCTCTACGCTTTCAGCCAGTATCGCCCATTTCGATCCACCCTTACCCCATATCTTTCCTTGCAAATTTAAGGCATCACATGGATGAGGTCACAATTTCGAATCCTGCTGCCCTCGTCCCTTTTAAAACAAATTATATTTCCAGATTACTCCTCTATACTTTATTCTAAACGAAACTTGTTGTTTTTTCATGAAAATTTGTCTTTTTCTTACCTTATTTTAACCAATATTTTCACTTGAAAACTTAGGAAAAGTCATGGATCATTTAACACCTTTTTTGGGTAGATTTCAGGGATTCGTTTAACACATTCTTAGCGGTGTAGATTAATTGTTTTATTAGCTGCAACTTCCCACTTAAAATCAGTCACATACAACTCATATGAACATCACGAATTACACATTTTATGAAAGGTAATTTCAGCCATCAAATTAACCATTTTAAGACTTCAAAACAGATAACAACAACACCAAACATTACATATTGCACCACATCATTTTCGGTTGACATCATTGAACATGCTTGCTATTTCCAAACACAAAATCACAAAGAATATCACATTTCACACTTATCTACAAGAAACCATACCAACAACATGATTTCTAATCTAATTTAGATTGAAATCCTATGGAGACTAGGGACAAGGAGTTCAACATTCAAGGGGACAACCCTAGTTTCATACGTTTGAATTTTGTAGAATGAAATTTATCTTGGAGAAAGTAATCCAAGAGATCAAACCTATACCTTTTTTACGTTAAAATCTTAAATTTCTGCCCGAACCAAGAACACGCCTAAACCTCCTCAATATCAGCTCCACTCGAATGACAACCTCTGTTAGCCTTGTGTGCGATTAATGTTTGTTTTCTGGTGACTTGGTGTGACTTTTTCAAGTGTGAAGAACTTGGATTATTTTTATGCTTTTGAATCTTCTTTTTGCAGAGAAATTTCGTGTGAAAGAGGAAGAGAGATTGATCGTGTGAATGGAGAGATAAACTTGAGAGAGTATAGGGTTATATTAGGCTTAGGAGTCTAGTTTAGGACTTAGTCAAATAAGGTTTGCTTAATTATTAAAAATTTGATTTTTATTTTATTTTAAATAATCTAATGAATAATAATTATTAATTAATTATATTAATTCAATAGCTTAAATAAAAATCACATTAATTCCTTGCTTCCACCTAGGTTTTAACCAGGGTGAAGCAAGACTTCACTTCAAGATCTCAATTTCGGCTCTATCTCCCCAAATGGCCCCTCCACCTTATCAATTAAATAATTAATTATATAATATGTGTAAGTACGATATTACCCTTAGCCTGGAAAAAGACCATTTTACTCCTAGACCCTCCAAACCTAAGATTTCCTATTTTTAAGTCTCGTAAAGACTCCTTCGAGTAAATCTTCGTATTCGAGAGCCCTAAATGGTTGGACCCAACCTTTCCTAGCTTAACTAACTCCCCAAGTTAGTTCGCTTGGATGTAGCAAGCGTTCCGAAGTCTGGTTCTATGCGCATCAATCTGTGTGAACCCTGGTCAAATCATAGGCATTCTTGACAAATTAAGTATCACTTAGTATATCCATTTTAAGGGTTGTTACAACGACTCACCATATAAAAATGCACAACATAACTCAAAGCAAGAAAAAAGCAAAATTTCAAGTTTTTAATAGCAATACTACAATGACTTCACTGTAAAACTTACTGTGAGGGTTTCAAAAATGCCATTTTTGCAATACTTCACCCAAAAATCAAGAAACACAAATCTTTGTCGTGTTTATAAAATTAAAAAGAATGGCTAACCTTAATTCACAAAAAGATGAGGATAATGGGACTGTATATAGTCCTCAACCTCTCCATGTAGCACCCTCAACTAATTGATTTTTCCATAACACTTTTACGGATACTACCTCATTATTCCTCTACTTCTTAACTTGCCTATGAAGAAGTTGAATAGAGCTTCCTCATAAGAGAGGTTATCCTTAACACCAAGACCCTCAATAGTAAGAATGGACTCGGGATCACCTATACCTTTTTTCAACATAGAGACATGGAAAACCAGATGAACCGAAGCTAATTAACTAGGTAGTTTTAATTCATAGGCAACCTTACCAACCCTTTTCAAGATTTCATAGGGATCCACATAACGAGGAATCAATTTCCCTTTGTTGCAAAAACCTAACCACCCCTTTCATTGGTGAAATTTTTAAATACACTTCATCACCTTCTTCAAACTCCAAATCCCTTCTCCTATTTTCGGCATAAGACTTTTGTCGACTATAGGTTGTTTGCAACCGGTTCCTTATGATATGGACCTTTTCAGAAGTCGTATAAATCAACTAAGGACCAAGAATTTATGGCTAACCCACTTAAAACCATCCAATAGGATACCTACACCTCCTAACATACAGGTCTTCCAAGGGAGCCATGGAAATGGATGAATGAAAACTGTTGTTGTAGGCAAACTCCACTAAAGGTAAATGCATATCCCAACTCCCTTTATAACAATAATGCAATATATAAGCATCTCTTAAAGGGTTTCTATCATACTCTATACTTGACCATCCATTTGGAGATGAAAAGCGGTCCTCAAGTTAACCGTAGTACCTAACCCTTTTTGAAACGACCTCCAAAATCTAGATGTGAATTGTGCGCCCCGATACGATATGATGGATAACAGAATGCCATGGAGGCAGAAAATCTCATCTAGGAAGATTATTGTATAATCTTCTCTCGAATATGAAGACTTGATGGGGATAAAGCGAGGGGATTTAGTCAATCGATCCACAACCACCCATATGGAATCATTGGACTTTTTGGTCCAGGGTAAACCTAGTACAAAGTTCATATTGATGTCTTCCCACTTCCAAGTTAGAATTTTGATATGTTGTTGTAAGCCACCCAACTTTAGGTGTTCGCCTTATACTTGTTTGCTATTCGGACACTTAGCGACATATTCCGTTATGTCCCTTTTTAGACCTTCCCACTAATATAAATCCCTTAGTTCATGGTATATTTTTGTCGATAGCAAATAAATTGAGTAGAGGGACCCATGTGCTTCTTCTAAAATCCAAACCCTTAACCCATCTACATCGGGAACACATAAAATCTCCCTTGGTACATTAACACACCATCCCCCATAGGGGGAATGATTCATTAAACTTCGCAAAAACTGATTCTTTCAACTCCATCAAGGATAAGTCAAGGTGTTGTTTTGACATCAACTCAAGCGCTAAAGATGAATCATAGCTAAGACGAACTAAGGCACCCCCATCCGGAGCACTCTCCAACCTCACCCCCAACCTAGCCAACCTAGGCACTTCCCTTGCTAGGTCATTTTTAGCTTCATCAAAATGGAATACCCTACCAATTATCATCCGACTTAGGATATCCACAACTACATTATCCATGTCGGGGTGATAAAGGACACTGATATCATAATCTTTCAACAACTCAAGAAAATTTATTTTGGTAGGAGATTTAACTCTTTTTGGGTAAACACATATTGGAGACTCTTATCATTGTTAAAACATCCACATGAACCCCATACAAATAATGCGTCCAAATTTTAAAAGAAAACACCACGACCGCTAATTCAACATCATGGGTGGGGTGATTCCTCTCATGTACCTTTAGTCATCATGATGCATTGCATATGCACACACCCCAAACCCACTCGAGATGCATCACAATACACCACAAAATCCTTTCCGTTCGGCACATCCTCCCAACTCACCTTGAGTTGATGATACCCTAATCTCAAGTCTATCTTTAAAAAGTAACTATGCCCTTGGATTTGGTCAAATAAGTCATCGATCCGAGGGAGAGGACACTTATTCTTAATGGTGACCTTGTTGAGTTGGCGGTAGTCAATACACATTCTCAAAGACCCATGCTTTTTTTTGACAAATAACACTGGAGCACACCGTGGAGATATACTAGGCCTTATAAAGCCTTTGTCAAACAAATCATTGGGTTGAGCCTTGAACTCTTTAAATTCGGCCGGATCCAGCCTATATGTAGGGATTGAAATGGGATTTTTGTCCGGTAGAAAATCAATACCAAAATCAATTTCCCATTCGGGAGGAATAGCGAGTAGGTTATCAGGAAAAACCTCTGGAAATTCATTCACTACAGGGACCGACTCAATAGGAGAAATTTTGGAATCCAAATCTTGGACTCTTACAGTGTGATACGGACAACCCTTTGAGATCATTTTACATGCTTTTAGACATGATATGATGCGACCTCTAGATTTAGAATTTCACCCCTTCCATTCAACAATGGTTCATTTGGGAAGTTAAACCTCACCACTCTTTTCCAACAATCAATGGATTCAATAAATGCATGCAACCAATCCATACCTAATATAACATAAAAATCAAGCATATCGAGTTGTACTAGAACAACATAAGAAAATCTATTGGAAAATGAAATAGAACAATTTCAATATACTCTTTTAGCAACAACTGACTCTCCCACCGGAGTAGACACTAGAAAAGGATCATGCAAAATATCGGGTAAAACATCAAAGTTTGTAGCTACTAGTGGTGTAACAAAGGACAAAGTAGCACCCGAATCAAGTAAAGCATAAACATAAAGAGTAAAATTTTTAACATACCGGTCACCAAATCGGGAGAGGTTTCTTCCTCACCCCTAGAACGATAGCATAGAAGCGGTTCTTCTTTGGAGTATCACTAGAACCAATTGTTTGAGATTTTCCACTACCCTTGTCATGACTCTTCAAGTTTTAACAAACTCTCATTTTGTGACCATTATTGCCACAACTAAACCAATTATTCTCCCCTTAAGGCACTCACCATAACTCTTGTTACCATACTTTCTACAAGTTGCCTTCTCCTTTGGTGATTTAGAACCTCTTCCGTTCTTAAATTTAGGGTTACACACACGATCACCACCAGCTCTTGGGAATTTGGTACAGACTTGATTTGAATCCGACTTCTTAAATTTAGGCTTATCTTGTATCTAAAACCTATTTCTTTTGGAGCCTCGACCAAATGACCTAGACTTCTTAGCATCTCTACTTTTTCCCTTAGATCATGCCTCCTCAACCCTTTTTGCATAAACCAAAAGACGGAAAACATTCATGTTTTCATGTAGCATGGAAGATTGGCACTCCTCTTGTAAGTCCTCCGACACCCCCGTCATAAAATGTCTCATTTGGTCTCTTCGGAGACTAAAGAAGGAGCATATTTGGACAACTTAACAAATTCAAAAGAGTATTCATGAACACTCTTCCCTCCTTGGCGAAGATTGATGAACTACGTCACTTTCTCCTCCCTCATATCTCTAGGGAAGAATAGATCTACAAAAGCCGCCTTAAAGATCTACCAAGTTACCGGACCACCCCTCAATGACCTATTGTCCCTCCATTGCACATACCAAGTTTGAGACACATACTTGAGTTGATATTAGGCCAACTCTACCTTCTCACTTGAAGTCACCCCCATTGCATATATCACTTGGTAGACCTTATAAAGGAATTGTTGGTGGTCTTCATACACCATAGACCCATAGAAAGTAGGAGGGTTCATCCCAGTGAAGTCCCTTAGACGGGAAGCCATAGTAGTGACTTGTTGATGAAGATGAGGAGCAACATCCCGATTGGCTTGAGCCGTCACAGCTTGGTCTTGAACCATTGCGGCTTTCGTTTGGGTAGTCATAGCTTGGGCCATTTGAGCAAGAATATCCCTCAACTCCGCCTACGTCATAGGTGGAGGGTTAGGAAGGGCTTGATCAACATTAGCTTTTTCCTCAAGTGGAAGAACATGCTCATCATGGGGAGGAGCTCCCGTATTAGCAACTTCCTCCTCAAGTCTTCGAGCCGCATTCATTCGAGTGTTCATGCTTCCTATAAGAACAATTGTATGATTCAATGCAAAAGCACACCAAAATTATACCCTATTGGCACGATATAAGATTTCAGAAAAAGAGAGTGATTCCTAAGCATCATATAGTTTCCTACTCATAAGTCTGGCGCGCTTCACAAATATGAATAGAAACCTATATAGACGTGGTAGAGAGACATAACTCAACGGTATTCAATCTCATTCTCTGATACAAACTTTCTCACATCCTGGTTTACCACATAGACGTTATTGGCATCGTCTTCATTTTTAAGGACTATGACTAGCCTCTTAGCTCATGTGATTACATTCATAGGTTGAAAATACGGAGAAATTTAAAACTTTTATTTTCTCTACTTGGAGGTTTACATAGACCTCTATATACACATAATATATATTCATATCGAGTATATACAGAGCCTTCATATAGGAAAGTTACATAGCCTTCTACTATTAATGCACATATATATAAAAATCTAGAAATAGTCTCAATGAATGTCTCATCTTATACCATCTAAATGAATGTCACAATATGGGCATAGCCCTTACATCAATTCTACAAGACCATGTATAGATCATACGAAAGTACATCATTAAAATAACAAGGAAAGGAATGAGAGAGTCAATAAGATCATAACAATGTCCAAACCTAGACGATGGCATTGCCCTCGAAAGTGGAGGACCTATCCTACTTGGATGAAAGGAGGAATCCAAGCCTTCAATGATATCTCCTTCCAAAAACTTCAACGACCGGAACCTAAAATGTTTGGAACAAGGGATAAAAATGGATTAGTAGTCTACATGTACTAAGTATGAGATCTTATGCACATACACAAGCAAAACATACTAAAAGGAACTTTTTAAAAAAACATGCCATTGTACACCTTTTTGGGGGTTAACGCAAAGTCAAGTAAGTCACATTAATCAACCAAACATACTTACTATCTCAACAAATAACTCTTATCCCAAAACACCTAGAATCATGATTTACTACAACCCTAACATGAAGGAATAATATCACAAGACTGAATAAGATTTTAACATATCATATTAAGCAAGACAACTACTCACAAATCCTTATCAAGTCAACAAGTGCAATGACCAAGCAAAGCCCCATAACCTTACTAAATCAAGTATCCTCAACAACAAAACATGACTAATGTCCAACTTTACATATCATAGCATTTAGGCTTACATTTCATCTTACATTATCATTATTATCTAAAGCATATTCATAAATTAACGGATCAAAATAGAGTATCAATAATATGACATGGTCATCATAGATATATATACATCATATATTATCATAACATAAACATATAACAACCTCCTCTTAAGACTCCCCTCAAAACAAACTTGTAGAATGTCTAGGTAGTGTTCCATACCCCTACCTAAACTAAGATAGACCCTTAGGTTATCCAAGTTAGAGTTCAAGTCCTTCAATTCGTTTTACCTTTAGGGAACATATTTCCCAAACTAACGTAAACCACATGAGCTAGTATGGAATCCGGTGTCATAAAACCCTACACTGAAAGAAGGCGGACTACTTTACAAGGTAGTACCAAAACATAAAAAATAGCAACTATGTGGATCCACTAGCTAGTATTCCTATGGGGGAAACATAGTTCAAGAACTAGGAGATTTAGTTGGGACACTCTTCATGCGCCATGCATTATGATCTCCAATCTCAAAATTGATGAAGTGCTCCTACCTTCCCTATGTGGGAATGGACACTTCTCTATCTAGTTCACTCGTTGCTAAGCTAGAGTCACTTTTTGGAATGTCTTTAAACCTTTAATTATCAATACAAACTTAATTTAGGCCATAGGGTGTACCCCTTATATAATCATCATCATCAATAGCTCAATAAGAATTGTATGAGTATAAGTCCTTTCATCAAAATTCATATAAGTGAGGTTAACACATAAGCGTTTCATAACATATTAAGTCACATTGATAGATTTCACCATCCTTATACCACATACACCTTAATCAACCTCACAACATAGTCAAGACATTTCAATTCAACATCATACCACCCTATAATCTTAGTATAAGGCATACTCCAATGTAATATCATGGCTTATAAATAATTAATCACAATTGGAAGTAAAGATAGAGATTCTAAGACTTACCAAGTTTTCCTCATAGTCTATCATAAAGGTCTTACAGTCAACTAATAACTCAATCCAACTTGGGGAGTAACATCATAGCACAATGATAACCAATAGAATAACAAGGCCAATACCATCTCTATAAGACAATTAATTTATAGATCACAACTTGAGACAAGATTCATAGGCTAATTTCACATTATAATTCATAAACTAAATTACATCACAAGAACTTGCATGATAGGCCTATAATTCATCTTAATTCAACTATAATCACACCATAGGATGGTAATCTAATCAACAACCTTCTCAATCGGATGATAACAATACAAAATAGGTCAAGATCACTACCTATGGTTAGGGATAGAGGATCATATTCTTCAATTAGAACAACCCATCAAAAATAATCATAAACAAGTTCAGTTACATGTAAATATACTCAATATAACCCTAAGAAATCATTAACAACTCAATCCATAACTTCAATTTTGTCATTGAATAGTGAGCTATATCACTGTTATAATGAAGTACTTTAACTTCACATAGAGCAATTTCTAGCATGTAATTCTCTCACTAAAAGATATCCTAAAACTCACTTTAGTAAGACAAAGAGAGACCTCTTATACACCCTCTCTAGGCACACCTGAATGATCCTGAAGACCACCTAATAAGGTACACACACTTACAATATATCAACCACATAAACATGAGATCTTCTTAACAAAGGTGGTTATAAGGTTCACTTGAGTGTGTTGCGAAGCGACCACCCATACTATCCCTTTCAGACACACTTAGGAGATCCTATAGATTCCTATGCCTCCTTCAGACCTTAACTAGACAACCCTTAACTACTCTACATAAGTACTTATTCAGTTAACATGCTTTCTTAACTTAAGTCATTCCATTCATTAGTCCATGTAAGAGACATTCATCACGTAAAGGACATTCAAGTTATGGTCTTAGAGAAAACCAAAGGACTCTCACTAACATCATGAAAGCCTATTGTTATATGTCTACTTAGCGTCCCATACCACCAACTAAACCTCATAGAACTTTTCTAATGCTACTAGGTATCCCATATGATAAGAATATTCAATAATCTACATAGACCATGGTATCTAAACATGGAATCAAGAATTGTGACCTACTCATATAGGGGGTATTCTACTTGCCAATGGTAGAAGTTGGACACATCCAATGTAGGCCCATGGTTAATGAATATGAAGGGCTTACTTTCTACTCTAGCCTCAACCTTTAACAAGAGCTACTTCCCTTACCATACTCATTTAGTGATAGACTTTGTTCCTATAGAGTAAATTACATTAAAGGATCCCATGAAGAGGTTCCATATCTAGTTCATAACTAAATTAAATTAACCCTACAAAATAGGTCCCCTAGGGATGCCTTACAGTGGCGACAAGATAGCTCTTAATGACTTTCCTAAGGATAATATGTTGTCGTTCCAGCCAACCATTCTCAAGTAGATAATTAATTACAAGAAGGATACCATTACGACTTTCTACGTCAGTGTTCATAACCTTACCACTAGGTTGAAGGTTTCACATAATGACCCTCATAACATCGTTCAAGGTCACATGTCATTTATGCATACAAGACTAAAGTCCTTATAATGCTAAGTCAAGACATCTCTTATTCACATTCATACATGTATGAAGTAAGGGACACAAGTCTACAAATGCAAAAGGCAACGTATTTCACTTTATCAAATATAGCATATCATTATAAAAGAACATACGAATAACCATTATCATCTTTAGGTCACCCTATCCACTACTATAAAATTATAAATATAACCATCATAGACTCATATAGTAAAGTAGGAATAATCATGCATCAATTGTAAGACTACACACAAAAGGACATAGTCATAGTCATACATGATCACCTTATATCAATAGAAAAGCACATACTTTCACATTAATCACATGTAGAGAGACTTGATCATACTTTACGCAATTCACTATAGAAATCATCCTAGTATATAAAGTAGTTTTATTACAAGGACATGATCATCATAATACATAAAGTAACGCCTACAAGGGCACATCAATTGAAAGTAAAGCACATAGCACCACCACCATAAGTGGACCATACCAATCACAACATAATCCATGAGCTAATTAACATAAAATTAATATACTTAGGGAAGCGTAGCAACAAAAAATAAATGAAATTATGGAATCGAACCACCAATCCATTCTCAACATTTCATTCCAAAGCTAAATCATCCAATTCAATACCATAAGACCCTTACCCATGGCCTTGAACTCAATTCAATAAAAAACTATAATACTCAGTGAATCTAGGTCAATTCAATATCAATTTATCAATATAATACAAACTATACGTCAATTTAATACAATTCTTACATCATTCAATAGCCCATAGAAAACTACACTAGAATTTATAGGCATTAATACATTATCACATAACCCATAAAGTAGTAAAAAACTAGGGTTCATGAATTACATGGGTTCATAGTTTAATTGAGTTAAAATCATAAAATTTACAACAACTCAATCAATATACAATGCTTAAATACATTTAATGGAAGAACACATGTATAGATCATAAAATTGGACAAGTTCATATTTGAAAACAATAGAAATCTCTTTGAATTTTTGGCTCCTTGATGAAAAGATTTTAAAGGATAAAAGAAAATACCTCAATAGTGTTAATACACGAAATTGGTGGAGAATCACCACTCTAATCTCCAATCCAAGCTATTCCTTGAGTTTTGGATTCAATGGAGTTCTAGAGAATTTCTATGATATTTTGGGTTTTGATTTTGAAGAATGAGTTCATCTAGGTATTTTGGACTTATAAACCTACTTAAAATACCTAAAATACCAATAAGTACCCACCCGTTCTGTTAATTTAACGTTACCAATTCACCCTTGCATTTACTAAGAACCTGCGCAGGAACACAACCCTCATAAACGACTGCCCATCGACGGGGCGTTAGTCCACAAACGAACCGTCCTGTCCTCTGTCGATAGGTCCATAGCCTTGAAAATGGTAGATTATATCCTTAGTCTAATTACCCATTGACTTCCTCCACCCACAGGTCATCGACAAGGCACGAACCAACGTTTTCCATCAAAAGGTGGGCTGCCTTGGGCAGTTTTGGCCAACAACATTGGTCCTTCCTCAAGGACCCTTGGATTGTCCTTGGGGATGTTTTCACGGACTTTTCAAACTTGTATAAGTTAGTATATGAGTTGAGAACCTCCCATATCAATTTCATCCATAGCTAACATGTAAAACTCGATAAAACATGCCAAGACACACAAGGTCTTTTAAAGGCAAAGCTTCCGAATGTAATTGATGTTCTTGGACGTTTGACCTCCAAACATCATGAAACAAGACATACTGCATATAAAAACTATAATAACTTATATAAGGACCTCATTAAGTCATGTAGGACACATAAACACATAAAATAACATATGTGGCAAATCAGTGACTTAGTCGTCGAATGTCTTGATCGTCCCTTGATGTTTGATTTCCAATGCACCTAAATCTTTAGATAATAACTCAATACCACATTATAAGCCATTTTAGTACCTTATATTCTCATGAAATACATGTTAGGCTCTAGCTTCACCTATGTCATTTTTGAGGTATTACAATCTCCCCCATTTGGACAACATTCATCCTCATATGACACTTGCCACTCTACGAACACTTCCAAGAATAGAGACTCGTCTTAAAAGCTTATGGACATACAATCTAATACCTTATACAATAAAAAAATCTAGAAGAACATGAATTTTAGGCAATCAAGAGAATCACAACACAACAAGAAACTAGAATAAATTCTACCACTCTTCATGCCACAAAACTCACGTCCTTCATTCTAAATTGCAAAAACTCATTTTATATTTATTATCATGATCATACACATCAGTTATAACCACATTACAACAATGTTCAACCAAAGAATGAATCAGTCAATTTTTGCAAAATCTCACACTGAGAAGACAATTCATGATCATACACATCAATTATCATGCTAAAGTGATCATGCTTCAAAATCTAAAAATGCAACTCTTAGGCAATTCATGTTGGAAATATTCTAATATGAAAGATAAATAATATAAACACATGATACAAAATAACCATAAATTCATAAAATACACAATGCACGAAATCATTTAAATTCAATTTCGACAAGACTTCTAAACAATATGCACAAGCAACAAGCTTCTATGACCTTTTAGCCCATCTATCAACTATATTTCCCCACTTATAAGGAACTCATATCACATAAAAAGTGAAAAACAATAACTTAACAGCCTTCTCATCATCATCCAGCTTTGCTCCTCTTGCCAGGAGTGCATAGAAATGAGCCTACGCCTTTGGAGCATCATCTTTCGAAACATTGGAAACAACTTGCTTACCATCTCTAGTAGGACAACAACTCACTTTGTGTAAATATTTTCCACCTCAAAAGTTCCTCCCGGTACCATTTAGACACTCAACATAATGTTTCTTTCCACAAGTAGCACAAGTAGGCTTGCCATTTTGACAACCACCTCCTTTATCGAATTTCACCTTACCACCCCAATGTTCTTCTTGAGTTCAAGCCGTGTTTTTGGACATAGGTTGACTTTGATCACTCTTCTTTATGTTTCTATCAATCCTACTCCTCAATTGATTGAGCATACAATATGAGTCTAGAAAAGTTCATATCATCATGTAACATGGTCGTACGACATTCTTCTTTCACTAGATTAGCGATCCTAGTGACAAAACTACTCATATCATCCCTAGTGTAAGACACAAAGGATGGGGAAAATCTAGTCAACCTAGAGAACTTCAAAGATTACTCACACCTAAAACCAGAAGAAAGAAAATACCTAGCGCCCCGGTCCCTCCATTTTGCGCCCACATGTTTGAATTTGAGGGTAAAGAGCTCGCTTGTTATACGGGATCCGACGCATCCAACCCTACCTGTGGTAGCTTACGAGTTTACGTCCATCCCTGGTCGGGTACTATTTCCTTTCAATTTCTCCCTTGTAGACGTTACCCGAATTCGCATTTAAATCTTATTCTTCCAATTCTAATCCCGAAAAATCCGTCAATAAATGACGAACTATGTCTTTTGGCCAAGCCCAGGGATTGACAAATCTATTGTGGCGGTCTATCTTTTTCTGGGTGAGCTGCGGAGCACTTCAACTAGTACCGATTGATGGGAAAGAAACATATGTGGATTATTATATTTCATTATTTATTGGCATATTTAGGAATCCAAGAGAGGCTCAATTTGCTTGCTGGAGATTGAAAAACTCCTCTACCTTCACCTCCCTCATCTCACGGGAAAAGTACTTTCCCTGAAGAGGTTCCTTAAATTCCTCCTACACAATAAGACCCGAATCAACCGATCTATTATCTTTACATAGAGTGTAACACACCTGACCAACCTCCCTTAATTCGTACGACGCTAATTCCGCCTTCTCCCTAGAAGTCACCCCCATGAATCTCAACACCTTGTACACACAATCTAGGAACTCCTAGGGATCCTCTCCCACCTTAGAGACAACAACTATAGGAGGATTCATCCTCACAAAATATCTCAATCTAAATGTCATTGTTGTCTCCACAACATTCACTATAGGTACACCCATATTCACAATAGGTAGTCAAAGCTCGGGCCAAAGTAAGTAAAGCCTTTCTAATTTATCCATTAGTCATTTCCGGGGGAACCACCGGAACCTTATTACCTGGACCTTCAGTAGGGACTTCATCACCTTGAGCACCTTAAGGAACTTGCTCAACTTGAGGAGGAATCTCCACATTCTCCCTTCCCTCTTCCAACCTTTTAACGGCCATCCATCTAGTCTTCATTTTTGTATAAACGCAAGTAAAACCAATAGACAATAGTACTCATATCTTTTACTCTACGGCACAACGTAGGAGTAGAAAATAAGGGAAGCTATATCGTCCTATAACCTCTCGCCCACAGATGTGTCGCGACTCACACAGATAGTCAAGACTCTACTTGACTTGGCTTTATGAGAGTTTTTTATTCCTAAGACAACTTTCATAACCTATGCTCTGTTATAAGTCTTGTCACATCTCGAAACCACACCATAGAATATAGGTCCAATATAAAATTGTGGCACGGTGTACTTGGCCTCTCGGAGGTCTTGTACAATCCCTTCTCTATTGTTAATTGCATACAAACATATGAAAAGTAGTGGGGAATTAAAACTTTTCACACGAATATCCTAAAACATATTTCATATAAAATATGTAGGAAATACTAAGTCTCATTTCATCAAATCTTAGACACGAGAATACATGGGACACGGACTATGCAATACTAATATAGAAATACTTAGTCTCAATACTTTGATAAGAGAAATAAAAGATATATATGCCCTCGAGTCAAATGAGGACCTTCTTTAACTTTCTTGAACGATCTTGATATCAAAACTTAGCTCCCAAAAGCACATTCACCTATGACTAACTTTTGAGATAGATAAAAGCATGGAATTAGCACAAACACATGTACTATGTATGACATAATGCATAAAAATCTTGAAAATTGACATTTCTTGGAAATATGCATATTTTGATTTAAATATCATAATATAAGCATAAGAAAAACATTTAACACCTTCGAAATAGATAAGAGATCACATAAACATTTTATCACATTTTTAAGCATCATTTTACAGTTAGATGTATCACTGTTACAGTGAATTCCTCACTGTTACTGTGAAGTCCTTTAACTTCACATAGGTAATTTTCTAGCATGTAATTCCCTCACTATAGTTATCCTAAGACTCACTTAAGTAAGACAAAGAGTGACCTCCCATACACCCTCTCTAGGAACACCTAAATTATCCTCTTACCGAAGGTTGTCCTAAGGTTCACTTGAGTGAGTTGAGAAGCGACCGCCCATACAATCCCTTTAACACATACTTAAGAGATGGTATAGATTACCTAGGATAAGATCATTCTCACTTAATACACAAACAGACATATAACATGACATTCTCCCTTCCAAAAGTTATCAAAAGACTTACTCAAGTAAATAAAGAAGAGAATGTCCATGCTTGATCTCTCTAACATTACTAATATAATCCTTAAGACTACCTAAGTTTTGATCATGTCTACTTAATACCCCAACTTTTCCTAACTAGAGTCATTCATGACTTATCTAGGTAAGATACGAAGTGACCATTCGTATGTCCCCTTCACACCATAACTAGACAACCCTTAACTACTCCATATAAATACTTATTTGTTTAACATGGTTTCTTACCTTAAGTCATTAAATTCATTAGTTCATCTAAGATCCATTCATCACATAAAGGAAATTCAAGTAATGGTCTTTGAGAAGACCTGGAGACTCTCACTAACTTCTTGAAAGCTATTGTGCAATGTCTATATAGCGTCCCATACAACCACCTAAACTTTATAGAAAATCTCTTATGCTATTAGGTATCCCATATGATGAGAATAGGCAATAAACGACATAGACCATTGTAGTTAAACATAGAATCAAGAGTTGTAACCTACTCGGAGGGAGGGTGTTCTACTTGCCAATGGTAGAACTTTGACATATATTGTGTAGGCATATGGTTAAGGAGAATGAAGGGCTTATTTTGTTCTCTAGCCTCACCCTTTAACTAGAGGTACTTCCATTGCCATACCCACTCGGTGCTATCCTTGTTCCTCTAAGACCCCAAAAATGACATAGGTGAAACTTGAGACTGACATGGTTGTCGTTATGGTCTAAGATTATAAAATGTTTTTTTAATTTGGGTTTGAGGTAGTGTCAAATATTTTAGGTTCTTTGGAAGTTAAACGTCAAGGGATGACCAAGACGTTCGACGACTAAGTGACCTATGTGCCTCATATGTGGTTTTATGTGTTTATATGTGATTCATGAGGTTATTAGGTACTTAAACGAGTTATTATAGCTTATATAGGTAGTTATTCAAGTTTTATGAAGTTTGGAGGTTAAATGTCCAAGTATTTCGATGACGTTTGGAAGGATTGCCTTGAAATGACCTTGTGTGTCTATGTATGTTTCATCGAGTTTTACGTGTTCGTTTTAGATGAAACTTATGTGGTCGGTCCTAAACTCATATACGATCATATTTGGGTGGAAACGTATGGGTACGACTCCATGTAGGACACGCAAGGGGCCCTAAAAAAGGACCCCAACATTGGAGTTCAACACTGCCAGGCAATGGTAATCGACGACCCAAATGACGGTCTGTCGACAAGGAAACGGCCCGTCGATAGATCATGTCGATTGATCCAGTTTTTCTGCAGGTCGGGGAGTTGCAGGTTCAACCCACGAGACACCCATCGATGGGACGTGGGTGAGACCACGGACCGTCGATGCATCCGTCGATGGGTCTGCCTGTTTTCTGCCGGCTTTCTATTAACTTGAGAGGTGAAGTTATAAATTTACCCAAAGTCTTATTATGTGTGAGGATGGTTGTTTTGAGTGTTTATGGGTATTTTAGGAGTATATAAGTCATTAAACTCTCATTTATAACCCTAACACTTGAATCAAAACATATTCCCTCCAAAAGTTTCTCCATAAACCTCCATGTCAGTTCAAAGTGAAGATGTAGCTTGAAGATGGGTCATTAATGGATTTTCTTCTTCAATTAGCTTTTGATTCTTCAAAAATGTATTGAAGTTCTTCATTTAAAGCTTTATATCACCTTAGACACAATTTTGAAAGATAATTTTCAAAGATATCAAAAAGATGAAAAAGTCCAATTTCTACTCGAAGTCTTGGGTTCTTGCACAAATTGTTTCCAAACGTTTATATATGATAAAATTGATGTATAATTGACGTTTCCCAATGAAATTCTCCATGAACCCTTGACCTTCACAAATCTCTCCATTTGACTAAAATATGGGTTAAGTGATCATGCTTTGATATTCATGGATTCATGTGTAGATTGTTATGGATTTTTGAATCATATATAGATTATGGTTAATTGGTTTATAGGATGTTAAAATTTGATCAATTAAGTATTGAATATTCTTAGATCTATTGAATTTTAGACTAATTGAATTGATATTGACTTAATGTTTATGATTCCTAATCTAATTTTCTATGGGCTATCTAATGATGCTATAGTATATTCAATTGATATTATGTTGTATTAGATTGATAAGTATGTAATGCATCGACCTAGTTTCATTGATTATTGATATATTGTATTGAATGGTTAGTTATGGCCTTGGGTAAGGGCCTTCTGATATTGAATTGGATGATTTTGCTTCGGAATCAAAGTGGTATGACGGAGTGGAGGTATGTTGCGCTAATTCCTTTTATTTTATATTAATTAAACTTCAATTATATTGTGATTGGTATGATCCACTTATGGTGGAGGTTCTATGTAAATTGATGTGGCCTTGTCGGAGTTACTTTATGCAATATGATGATAATGGCCTTGTCGGCACTACTGGAAGTATTATGATGATTGGGTTAGTTGATTTATGTGAAGTATGAGCATTTCTATCTACATGTGAAGTAATGTGAAATTATGTGTTCTTTCTATGTATGTTAGGAGATCATGTATACAATGACTATGTTCTTATGTGGGTAGTCTTAGATGTTGATACATGATTGTTCCTATTTTACTATATGAGTTGTGATGGTTATATTTCTGATTATATGATAATGTAGGATGACATAAATACGATAAGGGTCATTACTAAGTGCCTTAAAGAATGATATACTATATGTGATAAGGTGAAAGAATATTGTGTCTTATGTGGTACACTAGTGTCCCTTACTTTATACATGTATGAATGATATGTGAATATGAGATGTATTGACTAGGTAGTCTTAGTGAACCCTTGTCATATATGAATGAAAGACATCTGTGACTTAGAGGATGTTAAGAATGTCATGTACGTGGAAAAGGTTTTGTCATGAATGTTGAAGTTGAGANAGGTAGTCTTAGTGAACCCTTGTCATATATGAATGAAAGACATCTGTGACCTTAGAGGATGTTAAGAATGTCATGTACGTGGAAAAGGTTTTGTCATGAATGTTGAAGTTGAGAGTCGTAATAGTATCCTTCATGTAAAGGAATGTTGGATTTAGGATTGATTGGCTGGAACGACATTATATCATCCTTAGGAAAGTCATATTGAGATATCTTTGTCGACATTAAAGGGTAGCCCTAGTGGACCTCTTTGGTAGGGTGAATGTGATTGGGTTATGAACTAGATAAGGAACCCTCTTTATGTGATTCTTCAATGTCAATTACTCTATGAGAACCAAGGCTAGCACCGACTGATTATTTAAAGGGAAGTAGTTTCACTTGAGAATAAGACTAGAGTACAATGTACCTCTACATGAGAATGAGACTACAGTGCATAAAAGCTCTTCATATTCCTTAACCATGTGCCTACATAGGATGTGTCCTATTTCAACCTTGGCAAGTAGAACACCCTCATCGGAGTAGGTTAGAACTCTAGATTCCATGTCTAGCTATGATGGTCTATGTTGGTTATTGCCTATTCTCATTTTGTGTGATATTTAGTAGCATTAGAGAAGTTCAATGATGTTTTGTTAGTGGTATGGGAAACTATCTTGACATTGCAAAATAGGCTTTGAAGGTGCTTGTTAGAGTTCCTAGGTCTTGTCTAAGACCATTACTTGAATGTCTTTTATGTGATGTATGAGTCTTAATGATATAATGACCTAAGTTATGATGTATGTAACTGGAATAAGTACCTATCTAGAGTAGTTAAGGGTTGTCTAGTTAGGGTGTGAAGGGGGAATAGAATGGTCAGTTCGCATTTTACCTAGATGAGTCTTAAAAATGATTATAGTCAGGGAATATGTTTATTATGTGGACATGATCCAAAAAAATAAGTATTAAGGATTAATTAGGTATTCTTGAAGAGGTCAATCATGGAAGTTATCTTGTTCGTCTTCTCAAGTAAGTATTTTGATACCCTTTTATGAGGAAATGTCATATCATCATCATATTGGTGTAATGAGTGAGTAGGATTCTATCTTAGGTAGTCTATAGGATCTCCTAAGTGTGTGTGTAAGGGATTGTATGGGCGGTCGATTCACATTTCACTCAAGTGAGATATAGAAGTACCTTTGGTTGGAGACTCACATTTTTTATGTTGATATCTTGTAAATATATATGTGACTCATCATAAGTAGTCTTGAGGATCATTTAGGCATGCTTAGAGAGATTGTATGGGAGGTCTCTTTTTGTGTGATATAAGTGAGTCTTAGGGTAGATTTAAGTGAGAAATATTACATGCTAGACGATGTCTAAGGTGAAGTAGAAGAACTTCACTATACAGTGAAGTGAGATCACTGGAAAGTGTTCTTAAAATGTGACGTTTTGCTTAAATGACTTCTTATGTGTTTTCTATGTTGTTAAATGTTATTCTTATGATTAAATTATGATGTTTTAATCTAAATTCATGAAGGGCATATTGTTAACTAAATGTCCCTTTTTCACGGTTATTGCATGTCTTCCAGACTTAGTTCATGTACTGCTAACCCCTTCTATTTCCTTTATGACAAATGTGTAGGGAATTTGAAGTCTTGATGTGCCATGGAGGATGGATAGGTTTCTAAGGCTTGAATATGAAGTATTGGTGAGTTCTCATCGATTCGAGGGAAATATCCACTTGTCCCTTATGTCATAGGCTATATTTTATTGTCTTGTATGGGGTTAGTCCCAAGTGTTGTATACTCTAAAGTTTAGATTGTTCAAGTAGATGTTGTAAATATGTAATGTTTTAAATAATAATCTTCCGCTTGTGTAATGTTTATGAAAGAGTTCTTTGTGTGTGAAGAATTATTTAAATTCTTACTCATTTGAGAAATTTTATTATGCAATTAATTATACGCGGGTCTTAGATGAGACTTCTTGAAGCCTCATTTGTCTTGTGACGACACAAGGATACCATAACTTATAGGGTGTACTTGCAGGACTTGATAGTTCCCATAGAGTAATCTACATTAAAAGATCACATGAAGAGGTTCCATATCTAGTTCATAAACCAATCACAGTCACCCTACCAAAGAGGTCCCCTAGGGATGCCTTACAATGTCGACAAAATAGATCTTAATGACTTTTGTAAGGATGATATGATATTCCATCCAACCAATGTCAAGTCCATCATTCATTACCAGAAGGATACCATTACGACTTTCGACTTCAATTTCATAACCTTACCATTAGACTGAACGTTTCACATAAAGACCCTCTTAACATCATTCAAGGTCACATGTCATTCATACATACAATACTAAGAGGTTTTATCATCCTAAGTGAAGACATCTCTTATTCACATTCCTACATATATCAAGTAATGGACACAAGTCTACCAACACAAGACACACCATACTTCACTTTATCACATATAGCATATCATTCTAGAAGCACATAGGAATAACCATTATTATCTTTAGGTCGCCCTATTCACTACTATAACATTATCAATATAACAATCATAGACTCATATAGTAATGTGGGAATAATCATGCATCAACTCTATGACTACACACACAAGGACATAGTGATACTCTGACATGATCACCTAATATCAATAGAAGAACAAATACTTTCACATTAATCACATGTAGAGAGATATGATAATACTTCACACAAATCACTACACAAATCATCCTATTATATCAAGTAGTTTGCAGTCAAAGACATGATCATCATAAAACATAAAGTCACGCCGGCGAGGCCGCATCATCTCCAAGTAACGAACATTGCGCCGCCACCATAAGTGTATAGCACCAATCACAACATAATTAATGAGCTAATTAATATAATAAAGAGAATTAGGGCGGCGTACCATCAATCCATTCTCAACACTTAAGGTCATCCAATTCAATACCATACGGCCCTTACCTATGTCTATGAACATCAATTCAATACAAAAACTATAATACTCAACGAATCAAGGTCAATTCAATATATATATTTCAATATAAGAAAACCTATACATCAATTGAATACAATTCATACATCATTCAATAGCTCATAGAAAGCTACTCTACAATTCATAAGCATTAATACATTATCACTTAACCAATTATGTAGTCAAAAACTAGGGTTCATCAATTACATGGGTTCATAGGTTGATTGAGTGAAAACCATCAAATTTAACAACAATTAATTCAATATACAATGCTCAAAAACCTTTAATTCAAGAACCCATGGATAGATCATAAAATTGGACAAGTTAAACATTGAAAACTTTAGAAATCTCTTTGAATTTTGGGCTACTTGATGAATAGAGTTTCAAGGATCAAAAACCATATCTTAATGTGGTTAATCCACGAAATTGATGGAGAATCACCACTAAAATCTCCAATCCAAGCTTTTCCTTGTGTTTTGCGTTCAATAGAGTTCTAGAGAATTTCTAAGATATTTTGGCATCGAATGAGTTCATCTAGGTATTTAGGACTTATAAACATACTTAAAATAACAAAAATACCCTGAGTAAATTTACTTTTTACCATTGCATTTACAGTAAACACGTGCAGGAACATAGCCGTCACAGAAGACTGCCCATCGATGGGCCGTTAGTCCACAAATCGACGCCCTACTCCTACAGGGTGTCGACAAGACCACGAGCCGTCGTTTCCCATCAATAGGTGGGACTGCCTCGGGAAGTTATTGCCACCAATATTGGTCCTCCCTAAAGGACCGTTGGATGTACCTTGCGGATGTTTGCCCAGATGTTTCCAACATAAATATGTTTGTATACATCTTTAGAACTTCCTGCATCAATTTCACCAAAAACAAACACGTAAAACTCGATGAAACATGCCAAGACACACAAGGTCGTTTCAGGGCAAACCATTCAAACGTCATAGACATTCTTGGATGTTTGACCTCAAACATTATGAAACTAGAAAAAAGGCCTGTAAAACAATAATAACTCATACAAGGACCACATTATCTAATTAAACACACATAAACAAAAAACAAAACATATGAGGCACATAGGTGACTTATTCGTCGAACGTGTTTGTCGTCCCTTGACGTTTGACTTCCAATGAACCTAAATATTAAGACACTGCCTCAATACCACCTTATAAACCATTTTAGGACCTTAAACCCTCGTGAAACAAATGTTAGTCTCTAGCTTCACCTAATTCATTTTCAAAGTATTAAAAACACCATAAGTTGACCATTCCAATCATAATCACAATAAAGAGAGTTAGGACAACATACCACCAATCAACTCTCACAGCTTAAATCCTTAGCCAATTAAACTAACATAATACCCAAAGGCCCTTACTAATGGTCATGATTACCAATTCGATGCAATAATCATAATATACAATGAATTAAAGGCAATTCAACATGAATATAATCTAAGACAGCCTACACAGGATTCTAACATAATTCTTCCATAATTGAATAGTCCAAATCACACTATGCAACAATTCAATAGTATAGAGAAATGATCACTTCAGCCATTAAAAAGTCAAAAATAGGAGTGCATGGGTTCAGAGAGTTTTAGGGTTAAAATCAAAAAATTAATAACAATTCAATCATAGTACAATGTTTTAAAAAAATTTATGCCAGAACCCATGCGTAGATGTTAAATTAGAAGGAATCATATTTTGATCATTTTTAAAAAATCATTGAAATTGAATCCTTGAAGAAAGAGGATTCAAGGATGAAAAATCATACCTTAATTGTGATTAAATGCCATGAAATTGAGGGAGAAAAAATTGTAAAATCTGTCTTCTTCCTCTGAGCTCCCAAGCTTCAACAATGAAGGTTTTGGAGTGAACAATGGAGAGGTTTTGTTTTAAGTTGAGGGTTTTGCCTTAATTGGTATTTTAGGGGTATATAAAGACTAAATAACCGTAAATAAGTCATTCCCAAACTACCCAAAAGACCCTTACTTATTAGACACTTTAACCAATTCTATTTTGACTTAAAAATGACGCAACCGAATGTAGGAGTGTACTGCGTGTCGCAGATTTATTTTCATATCTTGTTTCTGAGAAATTTTGAGTAAGAAAAGTTTGTGAAAGACCCACGTTGTAAGATTTTTGACAATTTAGTGTAAGCTGCGTGATACTAAGCCACTACCAGATCTTGGGTGGCGCAGCAGCTTCGCAGTTTCATGTTTGGTTCCTCTCTGGGGACCCTTAGGCTGGTCCCCTGGTCCTTGTTGTCGGACTTTTTTTTAAACTGGTATGAACCATCGATATTCAATTTCACCCTGAAACTATCCCATAAAACATCATTACAAAACACTACGACACACTAGGTAAACTTTTACTAGTTTCTAACGTCATGGACATTTGACCTCTAAAGGCTTCCAGACGTTATAAACTGCATACAAAAACCATTTTAAACAATTTATGACTTTAAAACTTCATGACACACATGTTATGCTCTAGTTTGACCTAGATCATTTTTAGGGATATTACACTCTCCCCCACTTGGACAACATTCGTACTCGAATGACACTTGCTACTCTTTTGGCACTTTCAAGAGATAAGAAACTACAGACTATCATAAAAAAACCATACCACACAATATACAAATACACATATATAGGTGAACAATCAACTCCACATAATTACGAGACTAAAACACAACAACAAGATACAAACTACATCTAAAACTTGTCATGCAATAAGACTCACATTCTTTGTTTCGTATTGGAGGAACTTCCTTCTCCACACATAATCATGATAATATGCATCAGTTCTATGCAAATTATAACCTATTTTATTCCATGAAAGACAATTTAGTCAAATCTTGAAAATCTATACAGTGAGCACCAAATTCTTTACTGTGAAACATGCTCAAAATTCAAAAAATGCAACTCTTAAGAAATTCATGATGGCAGCATGACAATACGAGATATAAACCATATAAAATCATATTAAAACACAAAATAACTTAACAAAATGCAAAATGTAAGCAATAAATGAAATTTAATTAAAACAAGACTCCTAAACAAAATGCAACATCCAACATGCTATTATGACATTCTATATCTCAAGCTTGAATAGAACAGAAGAGAATACACAACAATCTATAATCCAACTACTCACCATACTCCCCCACTTAGAGGAACCCATAACAACTAAAGAGAGATATTGAAACCTACGGGCATGATAACCCAAACTTGCTCCATTAGCTTGGAGATAATAGAAACGATTCCTCTTTGGTGAACCACCATCTGGAGCATAAGGATTAACTTGCTTGAACTATCTTCCTCTAGCCGCAATAGTAGGACAATCTCTAACCTTGTGATCATCCTTACTACACCAAAGCATCCGGTAGTACCGACTAGATACTTCCCAAAGTGATTCTTCCCACAAGTAACACAATTATGCTTAACAATTTGGAACCACCACCTCTCTTATAGTTGGCCTTAGGAGCACTAGATCCATTTTGAATTTGAGACCTCTTATTAAAATTAGATTGAACATGCTCATCAGTTCTTCCCCTCTTAGAATATCTACTTCTCCTCCAATGTTTAGACTCTTCAATGGCTTGCGCATGAACCATAAACCTAGAAAGAGTCATGTCACCATGGAGCATAGCTGAACGACCCTCTTTCTTCAAAATATCCAAAAAACCGATCAAGGATGGAGTATACTTAGACAATTGGATAAACTTTAAGGAATACTCCTCAACACATGTTACCTTTCCTAAGGTTTATAAACTCCTCAATCTTAACCTCCCTCATCTCACGGGGAAAGTTCCTTTCTAAGAATGCTTCCTTAAACTCTTCCCACTCTAATGGACGCTATTAAAATAACCTACTATCCTTCCATTGAGTGAACAAAACTTGAGCAACGTATTTCAATTGGTAGGAATCTAACTCCGCCTTCTCCGTAGAAGTCACTCCCATTGCATGCACTATCTTATAAACTTCATTAAAAAATGCTTTGGGGATCCTCTCCGACCTTAGAACCAATAGCGATAGGAGGATTCATCCTCACAAAGTCCCTCGTTCTTGAGGTCATATTACCCGCCATAACATTAACTCTAGGCCTAATGTCTCTACTCACTTGTGTAGTCATAGCTCGGGCTAGAGTAATGATTGCCTCTTTAATCTCTCCATTAGCCATTACCGTGGGAATAAACGAAACCTCACTACCTCTACCTACAATAGGGACTTGATCACCGCGAGGAGGAACTTGAGTATGTTGGTGAAAATGTTGCACTTGCTCAACTTGCTTACCTCGGGGAGGAACTCTCCCAATCACCACTCCCTCATAAACCCTCCTAGACGGTCTTGTTCTCGTATTAATCTCCTAGAAACATAAGACAAAACATTAATAAAGGACGCTTCTAACTTAAAATTGTATGGCACGACATAAGAGTAGAGAAGAAGAGAAACTCTATCGTCCTATATCCTCTCGCTCATTGTTGTGTCGCGACTCACACCAACGAACAAGACTATGCTAGATGTGGATTTTTGAGAGTTTTTGATTCCTAAGTAAGACTATATAACCAATTCTCTGATACTATGTTTGTAATGACCCGAGAGTACCCCCTAGAAAATAGAGAATTCTCAAATTGGAAGACGGCGTACCAGCACTTTTACATCCATCATTGCATACACGTATGAAAAGTACTACATAATTAAACGTTTTGCACGAAATAGTAATACTTCAAAATATCTCTTTTATATAAAAACATTATGAAAGGCTATGTCTCAAAGTCTCCATCTAAGACACACGAATATATTGGGAAACTGGCCATACTTCCATGTATAGAAAATAACTAAGTCTATGACAGTACTTTCAATCATGAAATCTAAGTATCATGATGTCCTCGAATCTAGTGAGGACATACAAACTTTTGCATGAATTAAATTCTAATCAAAGCTTCACTTTGAGACTCCACTCAAATTCCACCTACACCTTTAGTAATAAATAAAATATGGAATTTAAACATTGTATATACTATGAATGGCATAATGCATAAAATAATGATAAAGGACATTTGTATAAAACATGTTCTTATGAGTAAAACTTCATATC
Organism: Solanum pennellii; assembly: GCF_001406875.1. Classification (NCBI taxonomy): domain Eukaryota; kingdom Viridiplantae; phylum Streptophyta; class Magnoliopsida; order Solanales; family Solanaceae; genus Solanum; species Solanum pennellii. The sequence goes on along the minus strand of NC_028645.1, from coordinate 48,418,580 downwards.
ATAAGTATGAGAATCACGTATAACACGAACACCACATATATTACACAAGTTAACTTCCACACACATGAGAATGAGACCCGCTTTCGAAAGGGGATTCTAATGATCATTTTAGTGAGTTATGAAGCGATCGCCCATATATTCCCTCCACCAAGACCAAAGAGATCCTTTAGATTATATAAGATAAAATTATTCCCATTTCATTAATTAAACACTCTACCTAGAATTACTGTAAGACTTACCTAAGTAGACATGAAGAGACAACCCATATAGTCTTTTGAAGCCTACTTAAGCAATTCTTAAAACCACACTAGTTAAGTACCTTTTCATTAACATACGTCATTATTTACATTAGAACTTTTAAGATACATTCACCAATTAAGGACTTTAACATAATGGTCTTGGTGAAGACCTACGGACTCACATACTAACATCTTCAAAGTTTTGTCGTACAATATCTAGATAGCGTCCCATTCAACTACTTAAACTTTGTAGTACTTATCAAACTCTAGATATATCTCACATGATGAGAATAGGCAATAAGCTACATAAACCATACTAGCAAGGCATGGCATCTGGATTTTACAAACTCATAATATCTTTGTCATACAAACTCATAATACCATTACAAAAAATGGGTCCGCTAAGGCTGCAACTCAAGTTCCATAAGGATAGCTCATTCTTAACCTTCTTTTTTTAGAAGGTTCCACGTATTAGTCATGCTTAGAAGGGAACCATCTTAGGTCTACCGGTCCTAGACTTTCATTCAACATTCATTCATACATAAAAAAGATAAAGGTGCATAAGCTTACTATTTCAATATGCTCATACACATATTGTCCATGTATCAAGTAAGGGACATCGGTCTACCAAAGAAAGAAATACTTCCCTGTCATCTTATCACATATAGCAAAACATTCAAGAAACACATAGAGACAACTAAGTATACTTGCTAGTCATTCTACTCACTTGTAAATAATCATTAATGTAAACCATCACAAGCCTAATATAAGTCATCAAGAAGCATAACATTATCAACTCATTCACATAAAGATTCCACTATAGCGTACTAGTGACACCTATCATCAAATAAGAGAACTCATGTCTTAATATGCATAACACATAAAGTATCAAAACCTTCCTCTTACTGACATAATCTAGTTATAACATGATAATATCATTATAAATGAAGTAATGTAGACGAGGTCATATAGTTCACAAGTATAGAACATAAGCATCACCATTGTAAGTGGACCATTTCAATCATAGTCACAATTCAAGACCTGTATAACAAAATATGAAGAGAGTTACGGCAGCATTCCACCAATCCACTCTCACAACTTCAATTCATTGCCAATTTAACAAACACAATGCCTAAACGCCCTTACCAATGACCATGATCACCAATTCGATCCAATAATCATAATGTACAATGAATTCAAGGTAATTCAATATGAATTTATCAATATAAGACAATCTACACGTGATTCTAACATAATTCATCCATAATTCAATAGCACAAATCAAACTACACAACAATTCAATAATATAGGGACATGATAACTTAACCCATAAAATACTCAAAACTCGGAGTGCTTGGTTTGCATGGGTTCATAGAGTTTTAAGGTTAATATCATAAAATTAACATCAATTAAATCAAAACAGAATGTTTTAAAACATTTTATGCAAGAACCCATCGCTAGATGTTAATTTAGAAGGAATCATATTTTGATAATCTTTGAAAAATCATTGGAATTGACTCCATGAAGAAAGAGGTTTCAAGGATGAAAAACCATACCTTAATTGTGGTTTAAAACACAAGAAATTGAGGGTGAAAAGCTTGTAAAATATTTCTTCTTCCTTGGAGCTCTCAAGTTTCAACAAGGGAGATTTTTGAGAGAACAAAGAAGAGGTTTTGTTTCGAGTTGAGGGTTTTTCTTTTATTGGTGAGTTAGGGGTGTAAAAGGACTCAATGATTGTCAATAATTCATCCCCAAATTACCCAAAAAGATCCCTGCACTTATTAAACAATTTAACAAATTCAAATTTGACTTAAAAACGATGCAACGAAATATGGGAGTTTACTGCGTGTCCCAGAGGCATTTTAAAATCTTGTTATGGGAAGATTTTAAGACAAAATGGTTTGTGAAATGCCCGCATTGCAGGGAAAGATATTTTCCCATTCGGTTCCAGCTGCGCCACGCGCAACCACTGCCTGATATTGGCTGGCGCAACAGCTTGGATGTCCCATGTTTTGGTCCTCTTTGGGAACCCTTAGGCTGGTCCCCAAGGCGTCATTCTCAGACATTTAGACCCTTTACATGTGTGTTTATGTGTAAGAACCATATATACTCAATTTTAACCTCAAACAATCCCCCAAAACATCACCACAAAACACTACAACACACTAGTTCAACTACGACTAGTTTCCGAACATCTTCAACGTTTGACCTCAAAACATTTACAAACTTTATATACTTCCTAAAAACACTATTTTTAACAATTTTCGGATGTTAAAACTTCATTACACACATGTTAGGATCTAGTTTTAATTAGCTCATTTTTATGGATGGTACCGTCTCCCCCACTTGGACAACATTCGTCCTCGAATGACACTTGTTACTCTTTAGACACTTTAAAGAGATTAAAACTCAGGACTATAAAAGCATAACCATACCACACTATTTACAAATACACATATATAGTTAGAACAATAAACTCCACATAATTAAGAGACTCAAACACAACAAGAAGAAAGAAACTAGATTAGAAACTTTTCATGCAATAAGACTCATTTTATTCATTTCGTATAAGAGGAACTTCCTTCACTTGCACATAATCATAATCATATACATCAGTTCTATTAAAATTATAACCTTTTTTTTTTTCATGAAAGCACAATCTTGTAAAATTTCCATAATCTTTACAATTAGCACCAAATTCTTTACTATGAAACATACTCAAATTTCCAAAAATGCATTTCTTAAGAAATTTATGATGGAAGCATGACAATACAATAGAAACCAGATAAAATCATACTAAAACACAATATAACTTCATAAAATGGACAATGCAAGGAATAAATTACATTCAATTTCAACAAGAGCCATAAACAAAATGCAACATGCTACTATGACACTCTATAGCTCAAGCTTGAATAGAATATAAGAGAAGATACCACAATCTACAATACAACTACTCACCATACTCCCTCACTTATAAGGAACACGTAACAACTAAAGATAGAAAGTAAAACTTACCGGCATAATAACCAGAATTTGCTCCCTTAGCTTTAATAGCATAGAAACGATTCGTCTTTGGTGCACCACCATCAAGAGCGTTAGGAGGAACTTGGTTGGCCTCATTTCCTCTAGCCGCAATAGTAGGACAATATCTCATCTTGTCATTATCCTTACAGCATCAAAAGAATCCACTAGTATTGGCTAGACATTTCCAAAAGTGATTCTTCCCACATGTAACACAAGTAGGCTTTACCATTTGGGAACCACAACCTCTCTCATACTTAGTTGTAGGTGCACTAGAACTATTTTAAATTGGAGCCCTTTTTTAAACGTAGGTTGAACTTGCTCATCGGTTTTTCCCCTCTTAGCATATCTACTTCTCCTCCCATGTTTAGACTATTGAATTGATTGAGCATACACCATAAATCTAGATAGAGTCATTAAACCATGTAGCAAAGACGTACGACACTCTTTCTTCACAATATCTAAAACACCGGCCAACAACTTATTCATCTCATTCCTATGGTTAGACACAAAGGATGGAGCATAAGTAGACAATAGGATAAACTTTAAGGAATACTCCTCAGCACTCATGTCACCTTGAATAAGATTTATAAACTCCTTAATATTAAACTCCATCTTTTCACAGTGAAAGTACCTTTCTAAGAATGCTATCTTAAAATCTTCAAACTCTAGGGGACAAGTTCAACCGGCCTACTATCCTTCCATTGAGTGAGCCAAACTTGAGAAACGTCTTTCAATTAGCACAAAGATAATTCCACCTTCTCCCTAGAAGTCACTCTTATACACGTCATCCAAGAAGTCTTATGATCCTCTCGAACCTTAGAACCATGAAAAATAGGAGAATTCATCCTCACAAAGACCCTCAATATTGAGGTCATAGTAATCTCCTTTGCATTCACTCTAGGCCTAATGCCTCTATTCACTTGGGTACTCATTGCTCGGGCTAGAGTAAGGAGATCCTCTCTAATCTCCCCATTAGACATAATTTGGGGAACCACCAGAACCTCATTACCTCCACTCACAATAGGGACTTGATCACCTTGCGGAGGAAATTGAGGACCCTGGGGAACTTGTTCCACATTCTCAACTCCAGGAGGAACTCCCCCATCACCACCTTCTCATCAACACTCCTAGACAGTTTCCTTCTCGTATTCATCCCCAATAAACATAAGAGAAAAAATTAAGAAACGACACTGATAACTTTTAACTCTACGACACAACAAGAGTAGAGAAGAAAGGAAAATCTATCATCCTATAGCCTCTCGCTCAGGGTTGTGTCCTGACTCACACCAATGAACAAGACTCTACTAGATGTGGCTTTTTGAGACTTTTAAATTTCTATGTACTACTTTATAACCTATGCTCTTATACCATGTTTGTAACGACCCGAGAGTACCACCTAGAAGTTACGGTATTCTCGAATCGTAACACGACGTATTTGACCTCTCAAAGATCTTGTACAAGCCCTTTCACATCCTTTGTTGCATACACATATGAAAATTAGTGTGGAATTAAAACTTTTGACACGAAATAGTAATACTTCAAAATATCTCTTTTATAGAAAAAAATAAAGTAAGGCTAAGTCTCAAAGACGCCATCTGAGACACAAGAATATATTGGGACACTACCCATACTTCAACGCAAAGAAAATAGTTGAGTCTATTACTATACTTTCAATAAGGAAATATAAACATTATTATGCCCTAGAATCTAGTGAGGAAAAACAAACTCTGGCTTGAATGAAATGCTATTCCAAGCGTTACTTCAAGACTCTTCTCAAATTCCACCTACACCTTTAGACATAGATAAAATATATGGAATTAGTACTTTGAATGTACTAAGTATGGCATAATACATAAAATCGTGATAAAAGTACATTTGTATAAAACATGATCTTTTGAGAAAAGCTTCATATAATAAGTTTAAAAATCACATAATACACTAACCCACATAAATTCACAAGTTCACTTCAAAACACATAATCATGAGACTATCCTACCAAAGGTGATTCTAAGGCTTATTTGAGTTATTTATAAGACACCAAATAAATCCTTTATAATACCTATGATAATAAAATTCCCATATAATTAATTAAACTCCCTACCTAGAATTACTCTAAGACTTACCTAAGTAAGACATGAAGAGACCGACCATACTCTAGGTAATTACCTTTTCAATAACATACCTTTACTTAAGTCATTATGTCCATTAGACATTTTAAGATACATTGAGCAATTAAGGACTTTCACATAATGGTCATTGAGGAGAACTAGGGACTCACATACTAACACCTTTAAAGCCTAATCGTGCAATGACTTTATAGCATCCCATTCAACTACCTGAACTTTTATGTACTTTTCCAACACTAGCATGTATCCCACATGATTAGAATAGGCCATAACCGACATAGACCATATTATCTAGGCATGGAAATGTGGAGTCTACCCTACTATGATGGAATGTGTTTGTCACGACCAGAATTCTGGTATCTGCATCGCAACCGGCGTTGTTGAACTCTTAGAGGTCGCAGACAAGCCTCATCTTGTATTCATCACATTCATCTAGATAAATTTGCGAAAAATTTAAAACACTTTATATGTATGAAGTATACATAGACTTCATATAATTATTAACTATAGACATCATATACTATGCTCAACATAAGAGAACAACCATCTAACATAAAGAATCAATTCGAAATTCAAGATTAATATATCATAAATAGTTTTCCAAACATGGACTTATCAAAATGCTTGGAAATGAAGGTGCAAAAGAAACTCTAGGGATAACATCCACTAGCTATGTATAAAACTAAGGATAGACTAAATCTATAGCATCCATGAAATCATGAGGACCTACCAAATGGTTTGGAGTAACGCTAAAGTCCAAATTGCTGCAAGTGTCGTCAACCTGTCCTCTGACCTGCACCTATAAAAATAGTAAATAGTATGGGGTTAGTACATGACTTGTACTAAGTATGGGTGTATGTACACAGACATATAAAGCTATGCACGATCAATGAAAGATCTTCCTAAACGACATGCTATTTTTGGAAAGTCTAGTCACTAGCCTTTCTTAATTCATTGGTTGTGAATTGTGGTATGAATATGATGTATTATAATGCATTCAAAGCAAACAACTCATTTCTTTATGATTATAATATATTAATATCATCAACGTAATTTTCGAACAACTCAGGCGAAGATTTGAGATTTTGATCCTCTTAGGCCGAGAGCTCCTCTTTTTATTTTAATGCATTCAAAGCAAACAACTCATTTTCAATATGATTATAATATATTAATATCATCAACATAATTTTAGAACAACTCAGGCGAATATTTGAGATTTTGATCCACTTAGGTCGAGAGCTCCTCTTTGTACAAATAGATTATTTTTCAGTCTTTTTCTTCTTCTTGTTGTGTAGTTCAATTATTCCTTTGGTCCTATGTTTTACATACTAGTGCAATGATTCAATGTAGTCCCATACCCACAATAAAACGATCTAAGTAATCCAAGGACTAAGGAATGATTTCCCTACCTTATAGTGTGTCATTCTTTACACTATATATTCATTACCTTTCATAAGAAATTCTCTACATGCCATTGATTTCATTACTTTCATGTTTTATATATTATACATTTCATATACATGAGACTTTGGAATAGTTGATGTAGCATAAGAATCTCAAGTGAGTGCCCAACATATGGAACCTCAACCCAAGGGCCTTCTTTAGCAAACACAAAGTATGCTTCATTCATTAATTTTTACTTGACATTATTCATTTCATTCATTTGTAGGCTGATGTAAACACAATCTATACCTAGGATAAATTTTAAGACTCTCATCGGGATCATGAAGTGAATGACCAAGAATGACCTAATGTCATTATCTGAATCTGATTTCACTTCTTGATTATCTTGCACAAATACTTTTTGTATCGTTCATTTCATTATCTTCCATAAATTTAGGAACTACAACCTTAACCGACATAGATCATGTGAGAATCATGAAATATAGTGTCTACCCCACACTGAAAAAGGTGGAATCACCGGCCAAAGTGACCCAAAGCATGCTAGCATACATGGGAATTGAACCCGCCAGATCCCTATGTTGACAGTATAGGTTCGAAGAATAGGAGATATAGAGAGAACCATACCCGGCATGCCAGATAGTCTCATGTCATGAGAGTTACGTGAACCTCCGCCCTTGCCGAAAGAAGGCATCACCGCTCATAGCTAGCCTATCGGTGCTCAGTATAAAGTTCCATGTCATTCAACTCATACGTCATGGAAGCTAGCTTCTAGTATGAGGAAATCAAAGCTCAATAGAACATTTCTCATCTCATTATTAGTATTAAGTATACATTTGTCTCAATACTTTAATTCGAGTGTAGATAGAGATTGGTCTCTTCATTAGCTTTACACTCTCATAGGTGAGTACGTTTTTGTAACATTAACTTAGGCTCATTTGAGATTGCTCTAATCTTTCACATTAGCCTCTTATCATATTGTCATCACATTTATTATCATTAGCACATTTGCTTTTCACAATTACTCATTCCTTTTACGTGAATGTTCATTTCATCAGAAAATGAGTTGTTTGCTTTGAATGCATTAAAACACATCTTAATTACTAAAATAACCCTAAGTTGTTAGGACTATAACTAACCTTTTGGAAAATACTAGGTTAGGTACTAGGTTGTCTCTTGAACTAGGACTAGATTAGTTTCAACCCGGTTTTGGTCCTAGGTTGTCGGGTGCACTAATGGGTCCAATTCGATTAGTCCTAGGTTAGTTAGATATTTTGGTAAGTAGGTTAGAGTCTAAAATTTGTTAGGAAGTTATTTCCCACATGGAGTGGTCCCTTATGCACGTTTTTGTCCCCTTAACTACTCTAATCGAATTCGGTTAGGGTGGTCCCATCCTTTGGTGCTTCTTCACATGTCTTGCACATGTGCTTGCACATGGGTTGGTTGTAATTTCATAAATAACTATTAATTTATGGTTCCTTTGGGAATGTTTACTTATTGTACCAAGGACCCTCAATATGTCCTTGGGCACTGCTTAATTTACACGATCATTTTAAATGGTCATGTGGAATGAATGATATTAGGCTTGACAATTGGATGCCTAGTACTTTGTGTGAAACTATTCATAACGGATTTTCTTTTATCTAAGGGTCTTCATTGCAGGTACGTTTATTGAACATCAATCATGTATTGGGGTATGACGACCCACAAAGTATATTTCTTATTTGTATATAGAAAATTGGCTTATATCCCTTAGCTAATTTTTCTATACTATGCCCAATATTTCTCAATATTGGGCATTGGGGTGCAGATGTACCCCTAATAGCCTATCCTAAAGGCATAGTGGCTTTTCATTAGACAAATGATTTTCCAGACTGTTACATTATCCCCCCCCCCTTATGAACATTCGTCCCCGAATGACACTTACACATCATATAAACAAAGAGGGTGATTTTCGAAAGTTACATTATCACGCTTAATCTTTTCTCCTTTGTTAATATCTTATTCACACACATTTGGATTATGCATACCATTAAAGATTATCTTAAGCTTCATAATTGAGATTGAGGAATTTCCTTCTCAATGACACTTAACTTAATGAACATCACAAATCATGCAACACAAAAAACATGCCTATGCTACACAACAACAACAACAAAAAATGCAAGATAACTACTTTTTAACTCACATAGTTCTATTATAAGGCATATGATTAGGGACTTACCTCACCAAATCCACTAAAACACCAAATATTTCTTATTCATATACAGAAAATTGGCTAATATCCCTTAGCCAATTTTTTTATACTATGCCCAATATTTCTCAATATTGGGCATTGGGGTGCCTATGTACCCCTAACTATCCTCAGGGCATACTAGCTTTTCATTAGACATATGATTTTCAAGAATGTTACAGTGTTCTACTTGCCAAGGGTAGAACTAGGATACAACCCATGTAGGCAAATGGTTAAGGAATATCGTAGGTTTTATGAACTATAGTCTCCTACTCAAGAAGAATAAATTGCACTATAGTATCCTTCTCAAGTAAAGCTACAACAATTAACATATTAACTCGGTGCTAGCCTTTGACTTCATATAGTATGTTCATTTATCTAAAGATATATGAGGAGGTACCATCTCTTTCTACTACCATCTCATAATACCCATACCAAGAATGGGTCCACTAGGGCTGCCACTCAAGGTCTTTAAGCATAGCTCATTCTTCACCTTCTTTTTATTTAGAAGGTTCCTATTAATCATGCGTAGAATGGCACCATCTTAGGTCTACTTTTCCTAGACTTTCATTCAACAGTAATTCATACACATACAAAACAAAGGTGCATAAGCCAACTAAGTCAAGATGTTCATCCACATATTCTTCATGTTTCAAGCAAGGGACATAGGTCTACCAATGAAAGAAACACTTAATTATTATCTTAGCACATATAGCATAACATTAAAGAATCACATAGAGACAACAAAGTATAACTGCTAGTCATTCTACTCACTTCTATGGAATCATCAATATAAACAATCACAAGACTCATTTAAGTCATCAAGAAGCATCATACTTTAGTATAAGGTCATTCACATAAAGACTTCCCTATAGCCTACTAGTGACACCTATCATCAACTATAGAACTCATGCGTATACTTCACATAACAATAAGTCATAACGACCTTCCTATTACTCACATAATCAAGTTGCAACATTATTATATCAAAATCCTTTAAGTAATGCCGACGAGGCAACATAATTCACAAGTATAGCGGTAAGCACCGCAACCATAAGCGGACCATTCAAATAATAGTCACAAATCAAGACCTATTTTACATAATATAAAGAGATTTAGGGCAGCATTCCACCAATCCACTCTCACAACTACAATCCGTAGCACATTCAACCAACACCATACCCAAAGTCCCATACAAAAGTTCATGATCACCAATTCAATCCAATAATCATAATGTAAAACGATTTCCATGTAATCCAATATAAATTCATCAATATAAGACAACCTACAAATGATTCTAACATAATTCTTCCATATTTCAATAGCCCAAAAAAAACTAACACAAGAATTCAATAGTACAAAGACATGATCACTTCAACCATAAAATAGTTAAAACTAGTAGTGCATGGTTTGCATGGGTTCATAGAGTTTTAAGGTCAAAATCATAAAATTAACATTAATTCAGTCATAATACAATGTTTGAAAATATTTAATGCAAGAACCCATGGCTAGAAGTAAATTAGAAGGATTTTATTGATCTTTGAAAAATCATTGGAATTGACTCCCTAAAGAAAGCGGATTCAAGGATGAAAACACATACCTTAATTGTGATGAAAAACCCAAAAAAATTAGGGAGAAAAACATGTAAAATTTGTCTTCTTCCTTGGAGCTACATAGCTTCAACGATTGAGGTTTTGGAGAGAACAATAGAGAGGTTTTGTTTTGAGTTGAGGGTTTTTCCTTGATTGGGGAGTTTAGGGGTGTAAAAAGACTCAATAACAATAAAAAATTCATCCCCAAACTACCCAAAGTAACCCTGCACTTATTAGACAAATTAACTTATTCATATCTGACTTAAAAATGACGCGACCAAATCTGGGAGTTCACTGTGCATCACTTAGGCATTTTCAAATCTTGTTTTTGAAAAGTGGTATGACGGAGTGGAGGTATGTTGCGCTAATTCCTTTTATTTTATATTAATTAAACTTCAATTATATTGTGATTGGTATGATCCACTTATTGTGGAGGTGCTATGTAAATTGATGTGGCCTTGTCGGAGTTACTTTATGCAATATGATGATCATGGCCTTGTCGGCACTACTGGAAGTATTATGATGATTGGGTTAGTTGATTTATGTGAAGTATGATCATTTCTATCCACATGTGAAGTTATGTGAAATTATGTGTTCTTTCTATGTATGTTAGGAGATCATGTAGACAATGACTATGTTCTTATAAGGGTAGTCTTAGATGTTGATACATGATTGTTCCTATTTTACTATATGAGTTGTGATGGTTATATTTATGATTATATGATAATGTAGGATGACATAAATACGATAAGGGTCATTACTAAGTGCCTTAAAGAATGATATACTATATGTGATAAGGTGAAAGAATATTGTGTCTTATGTGGTACACTAGTGTCCCTTACTTGATACATGTATGAATGATATGTGAATATGAGATGTATTGACTAGGTAGTCTTAGTGAACCCTTGTCATATATGAATGAAAGACATCTGTGACCTTAGAGGATGTTAAGAATGTCATGTACGTGGAAAAGGTTTTGTCATGAATGTTGAAGTTGAGAGTCGTAATAGTATCCTTCATGTAAAGGAATGTTGGATTTAGGATTGATTGGCTGGAACGACATTATATCATCCTTAGGAAAGTCATATTGAGATATCTTTGTCGACATTAAAGGGTAGCCCTAGTGGACCTCTTTGGTAGGGTGAATGTGATTGGGTTATGAACTAGATAAGGAACCCTCTTTATGTGATTCTTCAATGTCAATTACTCTATGAGAACCAAGGCTAGCACCGACTGATTATTTAAAGGGAAGTAGTTTCACTTGAGAATAAGACTAGAGTACAATGTACCTCTACATGAGAATGAGACTACAGTGCATAAAAGCTCTTCATATTCCTTAACCATGTGCCTACATAGGATGTGTCCTATTTCAACCTTGGCAAGTAGAACACCCTCATCGGAGTAGGTTAGAACTCTAGATTCCATGTCTAGCTATGATGGTCTATGTTGGTTATTGCCTATTCTCATTTTGTGTGATATTTAGTAGCATTAGAGAAGTTCAATGATGTTTTGTTAGTGGTATGGGAAACTATCTTGACATTGCAAAATTGGGTTATGAACTAGATAAGGAACCCTCTTTATGTGATTCTTCAATGTCAATTACTCTATGATAACCAAGGCTAGCACCGACTGATTATTTAAAGGGAAGTAGTTTCACTTGAGAATGAGACTAGAGTACAATGTACCTCTACTAGAGAATGAGACTACAGTGCATAAAAGCTCTTCATATTCCTTAACCATGTGCCTACATAGGATGTGTCCTATTTCAACCTTGGCAAGTAGAACACCCTCATTGGAGTAGGTTAGAACTCTAGATTCCATGTCTAGCTATGATGGTCTATGTTGGTTATTGCCTATTCTCATCTTGTGTGATATTTACTAGCATTAGAGAAGTTCAATGATGTTTTGTTAGTGGTATGGGAAACTATCTTGACATTGCAAAATAGGCTTTGAAGGTGCTTGTTAGAGTTCCTAGGTCTTGTCTAAGACCATTACTTGAATGTCTTTTATGTGATGTATGAGTCTTAATGATATAATGACCTAAGTTATGATGTATGTAACTGGAATAAGTACCTATCTAGAGTAGTTAAGGGTTGTCTAGTTAGGGTGTGAAGGGGGAATAGGAATGGTCACTTCGCATTTTACCTAGATGAGTCTTAAAAATGATTACAGACAGGGAATATGTTTATTATGTGGACATGATCCAAAAAATAAGTATTAAGGATTAATTAGGTATTCTTGAAGAGGTCAATCATGGAAGTTATCTTGTTGGTCTACTCAAGTAAGTATTTTGATACCCTTTTATGAGGTAATGTAATATCGTCATCATATTGGTGTAATGAGTGAGTAGGATTCTATCTTAGGTAGTCTATAGGATCTCCTAAGTGAGTGTGTATGGGATTGTATGGGCGGTCGATTCACATTTCACTCAAGTGAGATATAGAAGTACCTTTGGTGGGAGACTCACATTTTTTATGTTGATATCTTGTAAATATGTATGTGACTCAGCATAAGTAGTCTTGAGGATCATTTAGGATTGCTTAGAGAGATTGTATGGGAGGTCTCTTTTTGTGTGATATAAGTGAGTCTTAGGGTAGATTTAAGTGAGAAATATTACATGCTAGACGATGTCTAAAGTGAAGTAGAAGAACTTCACTATACAGTGAAGTGAGATCACTGGAAAGTGTTCTTAAAATGTGACGTGTTGCTTAAATGACTTCTTATGTGTTTTATATGTTGTTAAATGTTATTCTTATGATTAAATTATGATTTTTTAATCTAAATTCATGAAGGGCATATTGTTAACTGAATGTCCCTTTTTCATGGTTTTTGCATGTCTTCCATACTTAGTTCATGTACTGCTAACCCCTTCTATTTCCTTTATGACAAATGTGTAGAGAATTTGAAGTCTTGATGTGCCATGGAGGATGGATAGGTTTCTAAGGCTTGAATATGAAGTATTGGTGAGTCCTCATCGATTCGAGGGAAATATCCACTTGTCCCTTATGTCATAGGCTATATTTTATTGTCTTGTATGGGATTAGTCCCAAGTGTTGTATACTCTAAAGTTTAGATTGTTCAAGTAGATGTTGTAAAGATGTAATGTTTTAAATAATAGTCTTCCGCTTGTGTAATGTTTATGAAAGAGTTCTTTGTGTGTGAAGAAATATTTAAATTCTTACTCATTTGAGAAATTTTATTATGCAATTAATTATACGGGAGTCTTAGATGAGACTTCTTGAAGCCTCATTTGTCCTGTGACGACACAAGGATACCATAACTTATAGGGTGTACTTGCAGGCCTTGATAGTTTCCATAGAGCAATCTACATTAAAAGATCACATGAAGAGGTTCCATATCTAGTTCATAAACCAATCACAGTCACCCTACCAAAGAGGTCCCCTAGGGATTCCTTACAATGTTGACAAGATAGATCTTAATGACTTTCGTAAGGATGATATGATATTCCATCCAACCAATGTCAAGTCCATCATTCATTACCAGAAGGATACCATTACGACTTTCGACTTCAATTTCATAACCTTCGCATTAGACTGAACGTTTCACATAAAGACCCTCTTAACATCATTCAAGGTCACATGTCATTCATACATACAATACTAAGAGGATTTATCATCCTAAGCGAAGACATCTCTTATTCACATTCCTACATATATCAAGTAATGGACACAAGTCTACCAACACAAGACACACCATACTTCACTTTATCACATATAGCATATCATTCTAGAAGCACATAGGAATAACCATTATTATCTTTAGGTCGCCCTATTCACTACTATAACATTATCAATATAACAATCATAGACTCATATAGTAAAGTGGGAATAATCATGCATCAACTCTATGACTACACACACAAGGACATAGTGATAGTCTAACATGATCACCTAATATCAATAGAAGAACAAATACTTTCACATTAATCACATGTAGAGAGATATGATAATACTTCACACAAATCACTCACAAATCATCCTATTATATCAAGTAGTTTGCAGTCAAAGACATGATCATCATAATACATAAAGTAACGCCGGCGAGGCCACATCAACTGGAAGTAACGAACATTGCGCCGCCACCATAAGTGTATAGCACCAATCACAACATAATTCAAGAGCTAATTAATATAATAAAGAGAATTAGGGCGGCGTACCACCAATCCATTCTCAACACTTAAATCCAAAGCTAAATCATCCAATTCAATACCATAAGGCCCTTACCTATGTCTATGAACATCAATTCAATACAAAAACTATAATACTCAACGAATCAAGGTCAATTTAATATATATTTTTCAATATAAGAAAACCTATACATCAATTGAATACAATTCATACATCATTCAATAGCTCATAGAAAGCTACTCTACAATTCATAAGCATTAATACATTATCACTTAACCAATTAAGTAGTCAAAAACTAGGGTTCATCAAATACACGGGTTCATAGATTGATTGAGTGAAAACCATCAAATTTAACAACAATTTATTCAATATACAATGCTCAAAAACCTTTAATTTAAGAACCCATGGATAGATCATAAAATTGGACAAGTTAAACATTGAAAACTTTAGAAATCTCTTTGAATTTTGGGCTACTTGATGAATAGAGTTTCAAGGATCAAAAACCATATCTTAATGTAGTTAATCCACGAAATTGATGGAGAATCACCACTAAAATCTCCAATCCAAGCTTTTCCTTGTGTTTTGCGTTCAATAGAGTTCTAGAGAATTTCTAAGATATTTTGGCATCGAATGAGTTCATCTAGGTATTTAGGACTTATAAACATACTTAAAATAACAAAAATACCCTGAGTAAATTTACCTTTTACCATTGCATTTACAGTAAACACGTGCAGGAACATAGCCGTCACAGACGACTGCCCATCGATGGGCTGTTAGTCCACAAATCGACGCCCTACTCCTACGGGGTGTCGACAAGACCACGAGCCGTCGTTTCCCATCAATAGGTGGGACTGCCTCGGGAAGTTATTGCCACCAATATTGGTCCTCCCTAAAGGACCGTTGGATATTCCTTGCGGATGTTTGCCCAGATGTTTCCAACATAAATATGTTTGTATACATCTTTAGAACTTCCTGCATCAATTTCACCGAAAACAAACACGTAAAACTCGATGAAACATGCCAAGACACACAAGGTCGTTTCAGGACAAACCATTCAAACGTCATAGACATTCTTGGATGTTTGACCTCCAAACATCATGAAACTAGAAAAAAGGCCTGTAAAACTATAATAACTCATACAAGGACCTCATTAACTCATTAAGCACACATAAACAAAAAACAAAACATATGAGGCACATAGGTGACTTATTCGTCGAACGTGTTTGTCGTCCCTTGACGTTTGACTTCCAATGAACCTAAATCTTAAGACACTGCCTCAATACCACCTTATAAACCATTTTAGGACCTTAAACCGTCGTGAAACAAATGTTAGTCTCTAGCTTCACCTAATTCATTTTAAAAGTATTAAAAACACCATAAGTTGACCATTCCAATCATAATCACAATAAAGAGAGTTAGGACAACATACCACCAATCCACTCTCACAACTTAAATCCTTAGCCAATTAAACTAACATAATACCCAAAGGCCCTTACTAATGGTCATGATTACCAATTCGATGCAATAATCATAATATACAATGAATTCAATGTAATTCAACATGAATATAATCTAAGACAACCTACACAGGATTCTAACATAATTCTTCCATAATTGAATAGCCCAAATCACACTATGCAACAATTCAATAGTATAGAGAAATGATCACTTCAGCCATAAAAAAGTCAAAAATAGGAGTGCATGGGTTCAGAGAGTTTTAGGGTTAAAATCAAAAAATTAATAACAATTCAATCATAATACAATGTTTAAAAAAAATTTATGCCAAAACCCATGCGTAGATGTTAAATTAGAAGGAATCATATTTTGATCATTTTTAAAAAATCATTGAAATTGAATCCTTGAAGAAAGAGGATTCAAGGATGAAAAATCATACCTTAATTGTGATTAAAATGCCATGAAATTGAGGGAGAAAAAATTGTAAAATCTGTCTTCTTCCTCAGAGCTCCCAAGCTTCAACAATGAATGTTTTGGAGTGAACAATGGAGAGGTTTTGTTTTAAGTTGAGGTTTTTGCCTTAATTGGTATTTTAGGGGTATATAAACACTAAATAACCATAAATAAGTCATTCCCAAACTACCCAAAAGACCCTTACTTATTAGACACTTTAACCAATTCTATTTTGACTTAAAAATGACGCAACCGAATGTAGGAGTGTACAGCGTGTCGCAGATTAATTTTCATATCTTGTTTGTAGAAAATTTTGAGTAAGAAAAGTTTGTGAAAGACCCACGTTGTAAGATTTTTGACAATTTTGTGTAAGCTGCGTGATACGAAGCCACTACCAGATCTTGGGTGGCGCAGCAGCTTGGCAGTTTCATGTTTGGTTCCTCTTTGGGGACCCTTAGGCTGGTCCCCTGGTCCTTGTTGTCGGACTTTTTTTAAACTGGTATGAACCATCGATATTCAATTTCACCCTGAAACTATCCCATAAAACATCATTACAAAACACTGTGACACACTAGGTCAACTTTGACTAGTTTCTGAACGTCCTGGACATTTGACCTCTAAAGGCTTCCAGACGTTATAATCTGCATACAAAAACCATTTTAAACAATTTATTACTTTAAAACTTCATGACACACACGTTATGCTCTAGTTTGACCTAGATCATTTTTAGGGATATTACACTCTCCCCCACTTGGACAACATTCGTACTCGAATGACACTTGCTACTCTTTAGGCACTTTCAAGAGATAAGAAACTATAGACTATCATAAAAAAACCATACCACACAATATACAAATACACATATATAGGTGAACAATCAACTCCACATAATTACGAGACTAAAACACAACAACAAGATACAAACTACATCTAAAACTTGTCATGCAGTAAGACTCACATTCTTTGTTTCGTATAGGAGGAACTTCCTTCTCCACACATAATCATGATAATATGCATCAGTTCTATGCAAATTATAACCTATTTCATTCCATGAAAGAACAATTTAGTCAAATCTTGAAAATCTATACAGTGAGCACCAAATTCTTTACGGTGAAACATGCTCAAATTTCAAAAAATGCAACTCTTAAGCAATTTATGATGGAAGCATGACAATACGAGATATAAACCATATAAAATCATATTAAAACACAACATAACTTATTAAAATGCACAATGTAAGCAATAAATGAAATTTAATTAAAACAAGACTCCTAAACAAAATGCAACATCCAACATGCTATTATGACATTCTATATCTCAAGCTTGAATAGAACAGAAGAGAATACACAACAATCTATAATCCAACTACTCACCATACTCCCCCACTTAGAGGAACCCATAAAAACTAGAGAGAGATATTGAAACCTACGGGCATGATAACCCAAACTTGCTCCCTTAGCTTGGAGAGAATAGAAACGATTCCTCTTTTGTGAACCACCATCTGGAGCATAAGGATTAACTTGCTTGAACTCTCTTCCTCTAGCCGCAATAGTAGGACAATCTCTAACCTTGTGATCATCCTTACTACACCAGAGCATCCGCTAGTACCGACAAGATACTTCCCAAAGTGATTCTTCCCACAAGTAACACAATTATGCTTAACAATTTGGAACCACCACCTCTCTTATAGTTGGCCTTAGGAGCACTAGATCCATTTTGAATTTGAGACCTCTTATTAAAATTAGATTGAACATGCTCATCAGTTCTTCCCCTCTTAGAATATCTACTTCTCCTCCAATGTTTAGACTCTTCAATGGCTTGCGCATGAACCATAAACCTAGAAAGAGTCATGTCACCATGGAGCATAGCTGAACTACCCTCTTTCTTCAAAATATCCAAAACACCGATCAAGGATGGAGTATACTTAGACAATTGGATAAACTTTAAGGAATACTCCTCAACACATGTTACCTTTCCTAAGGTTTATAAACTCCTCAATCTTAACCTCCCTCATCTCACGGGGAAAGTGCCTTTCTAAGAATGCTTCCTTAAACTCTTACCACTCTAATGGACGCTATTAAAATAACCTACTATCCTTCCATTTAGTGAACAAAACTTGAGCAACGTATTTCAATTGGTAGGAATCTAACTCCGCCTTCTCCGTAGAAGTCACTCCCATTGCATGCACTATCTTATACACTTCATTAAAGAATGCTTTGGGGATCCTCTCCGACCTTAGAACCAAGAGCGATAGGAGGATCCATCCTCACAAACTCCCTCGTTCTTGAGGTCATATTACCTTCCGTAACATTAACTCTAGGCCTAATGTCTCTACTCACTTGTGTAGTCATAGCTCGGGCTAGAGTAATAATTGCCTCTTTAATCTCTCCATTAGCCATTACCGTGGGAATAAACGAAACCTCACTACCTCTACCTACAATAGGGACTTGATCACCGCGAGGAGGAACTTGAGTATGTTGGTGAAAATGTTGCACTTGCTCAACTTGGTTACCACGGGGAGGAACTCTCCCAGTCACCACTCCCTCATAAACCCTCCTAGACGGTCTTGTTCTCGTATTAATCTCCTAGAAACATAAGACAAAACATTAATAAAGGACGCTTATAACTTAAAACTGTACGGCACGACATAAGAGTAGAGAAGAAGAGAAACTCTATCGTCCTATATCCTCTCGCTCATTGTTGTGTCGCGACTCACACCAACGAACAAGACTATGCTAGATGTGGATTTTTGAGAGTTTTCGATTCCTAAGTAAGACTTTATAACCAATGCTCTGATACTATGTTTGTATTGATCCGAGAGTACCCCCTAGAAAATAGAGAATTCTCAAATTGGAACACGGCGTACCAGCACTTTTACATCCATCATTGCGTACACGTATGAAAAGTACTACATAATTAAACGTTTTGCACGAAATAGTAATACTTCAAAATATCTCTTTTATATAGAAACATTATGAAAGGTTATGTCTCAAAGTCTCCATCTAAGACACACGAATATATTGGGAAACTGGCCATACTTCAATGTATAGAAAATAACTAAGTCTATTACAGTACTTTCAATCATGAAATCTAAGTATCATGATGTCCTCGAATCTAGTGAGGACATACAAATTTTTGCATGAATTAAATTCTAATCAAAGCTTCACTTTGAGACTCCACTCAAATTCCACCTACACCTTTAGTGATAAATAAAATATGGAATTTAAACATTGTATATACTATGTATGGCATAATGCATAAAATCATGATAAAGGACATTTATATAAAACATGTTCTTATGAATAAAACTTCATATCATAAGTATGAGAATCACGTATAACACGAACACCACATATATTACACAAGTTAACTTCCAAACACATAAGAATGAGACCCGCTTACGAAAGGGGATTCTAATGATCATTTTAGTGAGTTATGAAGCGATCGCCCATATATTCCCTCCACCAAGACCAAAGAGATCCTGTAGATTATATAAGATAAAAATATTCCCATTTCATTAATTAAACACTCTACCTAGAATTACTAAAAGACTTACCTAAGTAGACATGAAGAGACCACCCATATAGACTTTTGAAGCCTACTTAAACAATTCTTAAAACCACACTAGTTAAGTACGTTTTCATTAATATACGTCATAATTTACATTAGAACTTTTAAGATACATTCACCAATTAAGGACTTTAACATAATGGTCTTGGAGAAGACCTACGGACTCACATACTAACATCTTCAAAGTTTAGTCGTACAATATCTAGATAGCGTCCCATTCAACTACTTAAACATTGTAGTACTTATCAAACTCTAGATATATCTCACATGATGAGAATAGGCAATAAGCTACATAGACCATACTAGCAAGGCATGGCATCTGGATATTACAAACTCATAATATCTTTGTCATACAAACTCATAATACCATTACAAAAAATGGGTCCGCTAAGGCTGCAACTCAAGTTCCATAAGGATAGCTCATTCTTAACCTTCTTTTTTTAGAAGGCTCCACGTATTAGTCATGCTTAGAAGAGAACCATCTTAGGTCTACCGGTCCTAGACTTTCATTCAACATTCATTCATACATAAAAAAGATAAAGGTGCATAAGCTTACTATTTCAATATGCTCATACACATATTGTCCATGTATCAAGCAAGGGACATCGGTCTACCAAAGAAAGAAATACTTCCCTATCATCTTATCACATATAACATAACATTCAAGAAACACATAGAGACAACTAAGTATACTTGCTAGTCATTCTACTCACTTGTATATAATCATCAATGTAAACCATCACAAGCCTAATATAAGTCATCAAGAAGCATAACATTATCAACTCATTCACATAAAGACTCCACTATAGCGTACTAGTGACACCTATCATCAAATAAGAGAACTCATGTCTTAATATACATAACACATAAAGTATCAAAACCTTCCTCTTACTCACATAATCTAGGTATAACATGATAATATCATTATAAATGAAGTAATGTAGACGAGGTCATATAGTTCACAAGTATAGCACATAAGCATCACCATTGTAAGTGGACCATTTCAATCATAATCACAATTCAAGACCTGTATAACAAAATATAAAGAGAGTTACGGCAGCATTCCACCAATCCACTCTCACAACTTCAATTCATTGCCAATTTAACCAACACAATGCCTAAACGCCCTTACCAATGACCATGATCACCAATTCGATCCAATAATCATAATGTACAATGAATTCAAGGTAATTCAATATGAATTTATCAATATAAGACAATCTACACGTGATTCTAACATAATTCATCCATAATTCAATAGCACAAATCAAACTACACAACAATTCAATAATATAGGGACATGATAACTTAACCCATAAAATAGTCAAAACTCGGAGTGCTTGGTTTGCATGGGTTCATAGAGTTTTAAGGTTAATATCATAAAATTAACATCAATTAAATCAAAACACAATGTTTTAAAACATTTTATGCAAGAACCCATCGCTAGATGTTAATTTAGAAGGAATCATATTTTGATAATCTTTGAAAAATCATTGGAATTGACTCCATGAAGAAAGAGGTTTCAAGGATGAAAAACCATGCCTTAATTGTGGTTAAAAACCCACGAAATTGAGGGTGAAAAGCTTGTAAAATATTTCTTCTTCCTTGGAGCTCTCAAGTTTCAACAAGGGAGATTATTGAGAGAACAAAGAAGAGGTTTTGTTTCGAGTTGAGGGTTTTTATTTTATTGGTGAGTTAGGGGTGTAAAAGGACTCAATGATTGTCAATAATTCATCCCCAAATTACCCAAAAAGATCCCTGCACTTATTAAACAATTTAACAAATTCAAATTTGACTTAAAAACGATGCAACGAAATATGGGAGTTTACTGCGTGTCGCAGAGGCATTTTAAAATCTTGTTATTGGAAGATTTTGAGACAAAATGGTTTGTGAAATGCCCGCATTGCAGGGAAAGATATTTTCCCATTCGGTTCCAGCTGCGCGACGCGCAACCACTGCCTGATATTGGCTGGCGCAACAGCTTGGATGTCCCATGTTTTGGTCCTCTTTGGGAACCCTTAGGCTGGTCCCCAAGGCGTCATTCTCAGACATTTAGACCCTTTACATGTGTGTTTATGTGTAAGAACCATATATACTCAATTTTAACGTCAAACAATCCCCCAAAACATCACCACAAAACACTACAACACACTAGTTCAACTACGACTAGTTTCCGAACGTCTTCAACATTTGACCTCAAAACATTTACAAACTTTATATACTTCCTAAAAACACTATTTTTAACAATTTTAGGATGTTAAAACTTCATTACACACATGTTAGGATCTAGTTTTAATTAGCTCATTTCTATGGATGGTACCGTCTCCCCCACTTGGACAACATTCGTCCTCGAATGACACTTGTTACTCTTTAGACACTTTAAAGAGATAAAAACTCAGGACTATAAAAGCATAACCATACCACACTATTTACAAATACACATATATAGTTAGAACAATAAACTCCACATAATTAAGAGACTCAAACACAACAAGAAGAAAGAAACTAGATCAGAAACATTTCATGCAATAAGACTCATTTTATTCATTTCGTATAAGAGGAACTTCCTTCACCTGCACATAATCATAATCATATACATCAGTTCTATTAAAATTATAACCTATTTTTTTTTCATGAAAGCACAATCTTGTCAAATTTCCATAATCTTTACATTTAGCACCAAATTCTTTACTATGAAACATACTCAAATTTCCAAAAATGCATTTCTTAAGAAATTTATGATGGAAGCATGACAATACAATAGAAACCAGATAAAATCATACTAAAACACCATATAACTTCATAAAATGGACAATGCAAGGAATAAATTACATTCAATTTCAACAAGAGCCATAAACAAAATGCAACATGCTACTATGACACTCTATATCTCAAGCTTGAATAGAATATAAGAGAAGATACCACAATCTACAATACAACTACTCACCATACTCCCTCACTTATAAGGAACACGTAACAACTAAAGACAGAAAGTAAAACTTACCGGCATAATAACCAGAATTTGCTCCCTTAGCTTTAATAGCATAGAAACGATTCGTCTTTGGTGCACCACCATCCAGAGCGTTAGTAGGAACTTGGTTGGCCTCATTTCCTCTAGCCGCAATAGTAGGACAATATCTCATCTTGTCATTATCCTTACAGCATCAAAAGAATCCACTAGTATTGGCTAGACATTTCCAAAAGTGATTCTTCCCACATGTAACACAAGTAGGCTTTACCATTTGGGAACCACAACCTCTCTCATACTTAGTTGTAGGTGCACTAGAACTATTTTAAATTGGAGCCCTTTTTTAAACGTAGGTTGAACTTGGTCATCGGTTCTTCCCCTCTTAGCATATCTACTTCTCCTCCCATGTTTAGACTATTGAATTGATTGAGCATACACCATAAATCTAGATAGAGTCATTAAACCATGTAGCAAAGACGTACGACACTCTTTCTTCACAATATCTAAAACACCGGCCAACAACTTATTCATCTCATTCCTATGGTTAGACACAAAGGATGGAGCATAAGTAGACAATAGGATAAACTTTAAGGAATACTCCTCAGCACTCATGTCACCTTGAATAAGATTTATAAACTCCTTAATATTAAACTCCATCTTTTCACAGTGAAAGTACCTTTCTAAGAATGCTATCTTAAAATCTTCAAACTCTAGGGGACAAGTTCAACCGGCCTACTATCCTTCCATTGAGTGAGCCAAACTTGAGAAACGTCTTTCAATTAGCACAAAGATAATTCCACCTTCTCCCTAGAAGTCACTCTTATACACGTCATCCAAGAAGTCTTATGATCCTCTCGAACCTTAGAACCATGAAAAATAGGAGAATTCATCCTCACAAAGACCCTCAATATTGAGGTCATAGTAATCTCCTTTGCATTCACTCTAGGCCTAATGCCTCTATTCACTTGGGTACTCATTGCTCGGGCTAGAGTAAGGAGATCCTCTCTAATCTCCCCATTAGACATAATTTGGGGAACCACCAGAACCTCATTACCTCCACTCACAATAGGGACTTGATCACCTTGCGGAGGAAATTGAGGACCCTGGGGAACTTGTTCCACATTCTCAACTCCAGGAGGAACTCCCCCATCACCACCTTCTCATCAACACTCCTAGACAGTTTCCTTCTCGTATTCATCCCCAATAAACATAAGAGAAAAAATTAAGAAACGACACTGATAACTTTTAACTCTACGACACAACAAGAGTAGAGAAGAAAGGAAAATCTATCATCCTATAGCCTCTCGCTCAGGGTTGTGTCCTGACTCACACCAATGAACAAGACTCTACTAGATGTGGCTTTTTGAGACTTTTAAATTTCTATGTACTACTTTATAACCTATGCTCTTATACCATGTTTGTAACGACCCGAGAGTACCACCTAGAAGTTACGGTATTCTCGAATCGTAACACGACGTATTTGACCTCTCAAAGATCTTGTACAAGCCCTTTCACATCCTTTGTTGCATACACATATGAAAATTAGTGTGGAATTAAAACTTTTGACACGAAATAGTAATACTTCAAAATATCTCTTTTATAGAAAAAAATAAAGTAAGGCTAAGTCTCAAAGACGCCATCTGAGACACAAGAATATATTGGGACACTACCCATACTTCAACGCAAAGAAAATAGTTGAGTCTATTACTATACTTTCAATAAGGAAATATAAACATTATTATGCCCTAGAATCTAGTGAGGAAAAACAAACTCTGGCTTGAATGAAATGCTATTCCAAGCGTTACTTCAAGACTCTTCTCAAATTCCACCTACACCTTTAGACATAGATAAAATATATGGAATTAGTACTTTGAATGTACTAAGTATGGCATAATACATAAAATCGTGATAAAAGTACATTTGTATAAAACATGATCTTTTGAGAAAAGCTTCATATAATAAGTTTAAAAATCACATAATACACTAACCCACATAAATTCACAAGTTCACTTCAAAACACATAATCATGAGACTATCCTACCAAAGGTGATTCTAAGGCTTATTTGAGTTATTTATAAGACACCAAATAAATCCTTTATAATACCTATGATAATAAAATTCCCATATAATTAATTAAACTCCCTACCTAGAATTACTCTAAGACTTACCTAAGTAAGACATGAAGAGACCGACCATACTCTAGGTAATTACCTTTTCAATAACATACCTTTACTTAAGTCATTATGTCCATTAGACATTTTAAGATACATTGAGCAATTAAGGACTTTCACATAATGGTCATTGAGGAGAACTAGGGACTCACATACTAACACCTTTAAAGCCTAATCGTGCAATGACTTTATAGCATCCCATTCAACTACCTGAACTTTTATGTACTTTTCCAACACTAGCATGTATCCCACATGATTAGAATAGGCCATAACCGACATAGACCATATTATCTAGGCATGGAAATGTGGAGTCTACCCTACTATGATGGAATGTGTTTGTCACGACCAGAATTCTGGTATCTGCATCGCAACCGGCGTTGTTGAACTCTTAGAGGTCGCAGACAAGCCTCATCTTGTATTCATCACATTCATCTAGATAAATTTGCGAAAAATTTAAAACACTTTATATGTATGAAGTATACATAGACTTCATATAATTATTAACTATACACATCATATACTATGCTCAACATAAGAGAACAACCATCTAACATAAAGAATCAATTCGAAATTCAAGATTAATATATCATAAATAGTTTTCCAAACATGGACTTATCACAATGCTTGGAAATGAAGGTGCAAAAGAAACTCTAGAAATAACATCCACTAGCTATGTAAAACTAAGGCTAGACTAAATCTATAGCATCCATGAAATCATGAGGACCTACCAAATGGTTTGGAGTAACGGTAAAGTCCAAACTGCTGCAAGTGTCGTCAACCTGTCCTCTGACCTGCACCTATAAAAATAGTAAATAGTATGGGGTTAGTACATGACTTGTACTAAGTATGGGTGTATGTACACAGACATATAAAGCTATGCATGATCAATGAAAGATCTTCCTAAACGACATGCTATTTTTCGAAAGTCTAGTCACTAGCCTTTCTTAATTCATTGGTTGTGAATTGTGGTATGAATATGATGTATTATAATGCATTCAAAGCAAACAACTCATTTCTTTATGATTATAATATATTAATATCATCAACGTAATTTTAGAACAACTCAGGCGAAGATTTGAGATTTTGATCCTCTTTGGCCGAGAGCTCCTCTTTTTATTTTAATGCATTCAAAGCAAACAACTCATTTTCAATATGATTATAATATATTAATATCATCAACATAATTTTAGAACAACTCAGGCGAATATTTGAGATTTTGATCCTCTTAGGTCGAGAGCTCCTCTTTGTACACATAGATTATTTTTCAGTCTTTTTCTTCTTCTTGTTGTGTAGTTCAATTATTCCTTTGGTCCTATGTTTTACATACTAGTGCAATGATTCAATGTAGTCCCATACCCACAATAAATCGATCTAAGTAATCCAAGGACTAAGGAATGATTTCCCTACCTTATAGTGTGTCATTCTTTACACTATATATTCATTACCTTTCATAAGAAATTCTCTACATGCCATTGATTTCATTACTTTCATGTTTTATATATTATACATTTCATATACATGAGACTTTGGAATAGTTGATGTAGCATAACAGATCTCAAGTGAGTGCCCAACATATGGAACCTCAACCCAAGGGCCTTCTTTAGCAAACACAAAGTATGCTTCATTCATTATACCTAGGATAAATTTTAAGACTCTCATCGGGATCATGAAGTGAATGACCAAGAATGACCTAATGTCATTATCTGAATCTGATTTCACCTATTGATTGTCTTGCACAAATACTTTTTGTATCGTTCATTTCATTATCTTCCATAAATTTAGGAACTACAACCTTAACCGACATAGATCATGTGAGCATCATGAAATATAGTGTCTACCCCACACTGAAAGAGGTGGAATCACCGGCCAAAGTGACCCAAAGCATGCCAGCATACATGGGAATTGAACCCGCCAGATCCCTATATTGACAGTATAGGTTCGAAGAATAGGAGATATAGAGAGAACCATACCCGGCATGCCAGATAGTCTCATGTCATAAGAGTTACGTGAACCTCCGCCCTTGCCGAAAGAAGGCCTCACCGCTCATAGATAGCCTATCGGTGCTCAGTATAATGTTCCATGTCATTCAACTCATACGTCATGGAAGCTAGCTTCTAGTATGAGGAAATCATAGCTCAATAGAACATTTCTCATCTCATTATTAGTATTAAGTATACATTTGTCTCAATACTTTAATTCGAGTGTACATAGAGATTGGTCTCTTCATTAGCTTTACACTCTCATAAGTGAGTACGTTTTGGTAACATTAACTTAGGCTCATTTGAGATTGCTTTCATCTTTCACATTAGCCTCTTATCATATTGTCATCACATTTATTATCATTAGCACATTTGCTTTTCACAATTACTCATTCCTTTTACGTGAATGTTCATTTCATCATAAAATGAGTTGTTTGCTTTGAATGCATTAAAACACATCTTAATTACTAAAATAACTCTAAGTTGTTAGGACTATAACTAACCTTTTGGAAAATACGAGGTTAGGTACTAGGTTGTCTCTTGAACTAGGACTAGATTAGTTTCAACGCGGTTTTGGTCCTAGGTTGTCGGGTGCACTAATGGGTCCAATTCGATTAGTCCTAGGTTAGTTAGATATTTTGGTAAGTAGGCTAGAGTCTAAAATTTGTTAGGAAGTTAGTCCCCACATGGAGTGGTCCCTTATGCACGTTTTTGTCCCCTTAACTACTCTAATCGAATTCGGTTAGGGTGGTCCCATCCTTTGGTGCTTCTTCACATGTCTTGCACATGTGCTTGCACATGGGTTGGTTGTAATTTCCTAAATAACTATTAATTTATGGTTCCTTTGGGAATGTTTACTTATTGTACCAAGGACCCTCAATATGTCCTTGGGCACTGCTTAATTTACACGATCATTTTAAATGGTCATTTGGAATGAATGATATTAGGCTTGACAATTGGATGCCTAGTACTTTGTGTGAAACTATTCATAACGGATTTTCTTTTATCTAAGGGTCTTCATTGCAGGTACGTTTATTGAACATCAATCATGTATTGGGGTATGACGACCCACAAAGTATATTTCTTATTTGTATATAGAAAATTGGCTAATATCCCTTAGCTAATTTTTCTATACTATGCCCAATATTTCTCATTATTGGGCATTGGGGTGCAGATGTACCCCTAATAGCCTATCCTAAAGCCATAGTGGCTTTTCATTAGACATATGATTTTCCAGACTGTTACATTATCAACCCCTTAGGAACATTCGTCCCCGAATGACACTTACACATCATTTAAACAAAGAGGGTGATTTTCAAAAGTTACATTATCACGCTTAATCTTTTCTCCTTTGTTAATATCTTATTCACACACATTTGGATTATGCATACCATTAAAGATTATCTTAAGCTTCATAATTGAGATTGAGGAATTTCCTTCTCAATGACACTTAACTTAATGAACATCACAAATCATGCAACACAAAAAACATGCCTATGCTAAACAACAACAACAACAAAAAATGCAAGATAACTTCTTTTTAACTCACATAGTTCTATTATAAGGCATATGATTAGGGACTTACCACACCGAATCCACTAAAACACCAAATATTTCTTATTCGTATACAGAAAATTGGCTAATATCCCTTTGCCAATTTTTTTATACTATGCCCAATATTTCTCAATATTGGGAATTGGGGTGCCTATGTACCCCTAACTATCCTCAGGGCATACTGGCTTTTCATTAGACATATGATTTTCAAGAATGTTACAGTGTTCTACTTGCCAAGGGTAGAACTAGGATACAACCCATAGGCAAATGGTTAAGGAATATCGTAGGTTTTATGAACTCTAGTCTCCTACTCAAGAAGAATAAATTGCACTATAGTATCCTTCTCAAGTAAAGCTACAACAATTAACATATTAACTCGGTGCTAGCCTTTGACTTCATATAGTATGTTCATTTATCTAAAGATATATGAGGAGGTACCATCTCTTTCTACTACCATCTCATAATACCCATACCAAGAATGGGTCCACTAGGGATGCCACTCAAGGTCTTTAAGCATAGCTCATTCTTCACCTTCTTTTTGTTTAGAAGGTTCCTATTAATCATGCGTAGAATGGTACCATCTTAGGTCTACTTTTCCTAGACTTTCATTCAACAGTAATTCATACACATACAAGACAAAGGTGCATAAGCCAACTAAGTCAAGATGTTCATCCACATATTCTTCATGTTTCAAGCAAGGGACATAGGTCTACCAATGAAAGAAATACTTAATTATTATCTTAGCACATATAGCATAACATTAAAGAATCACATAGAGACAACAAAGTATAATTGCTAGTCATTCTACTCACTTCTATTGAATCATCAATATAAACCAACACAGGACTCATTTAAGTCATCAAGAAGCATCATACTTTAGTATAAGGTCATTCACATAAAGACTTCACTATAGCCTACTAGTGACACCTATCATCAACTATAGAACTCATGCGTATACTTCACATAACAATAAGTCATAACGACCTTCCTATTACTCACATAATCAAGTTGCAACATTATTATATCAAAATCCTTTAAGTAATGCCGACGAGGCGACATAATTCACAAGTATAGCGGTAAGCACCGCCACCATAAGCGGACCATTCAAATAATATTCACAAATCAAGACCTATATTACATAATATAAAGAGATTTAGGGAAGCATTCCACCAATCCACTCTCACAACTACAATCCGTAGCACATTCAACCAACACCATACCCAAAGTCCCTTACAAAAGTTCATGATCACCAATTCAATCCAATAATCATAATGTAAAACGATTTCCATGTAATCCAATATAAATTAATCAATATAAGACAACCTACAAATGATTCTAACATAATTCTTCCATATTTCAATAGCCCAAAAAAAAGTAACACAAGAATTCAATAGTACAAAGACATGATCACTTCAACCATAACATAGTTAAAACTAGGAGTGCATGGTTTGCATGGGTTCATAGAGTTTTAAGGTCAAAATCATAAAATTAACATTAATTCAATCATAATACAATGTTTGAAAATATTTAATGCAAGAACCCATGGCTAGAAGTAAATTAGAAGGATTTTATTGATCTTTGAAAAATCATTGGAATTGACTCCCTAAAGAAAGAGGATTCAAGGATGAAAACACATACCTTAATTGTGATGAAAAACCCGAATAAATGAGGGAGAAAAACATGTAAAATTTGTCTTCTTCCTTGGAGCTACCTAGCTTCAACGATTGAGGTTTTGGAGAGAACAATAGAGAGGTTTTGTTTTGAGTTGAGGGTTTTTCCTTGATTGGGGAGTTTAGGGGTGTAAAAAGACTCAATAACAATCAAAATTTCATCCCCAAAGTACCCAAAGTAACCCTGCACTTATTAGACAAATTAACTTATTCATATCTGACTTAAAAATGACGCGACCAAATCTGGGAGTTTACTGTGCATCACTTAGGCATTTTAAAATCTTGTTTTTGGAAATTTTGAGACAGAGTTGTTCGTGACAGCCCCGCATAGGAGGTAAATATTTTTTTTCATTCGGTGCCAGCTGTGCGACGTACATACTCTGTCAGAGCATGGCTGGCGCAGCAGCTTTGGTGCCTCCAATCACCATTATTAACCATATTAGGACTTTAAAACTTCATCACACACATGTAGGCTCTAGTTTCCCCTTGCTCATTTTTAGGGTTGTTACACACACAATCTTCCTTCGTACCTAAGTACCCCATCCCACCTTTGAGACAATGCCTCATTTAACTTAATAAGAACCGATTCCTTTAACTCCATAAATAGATGATCAAGGTTTTGTTTAGACTTCACCTCCACCACTAAAGATTATTCAGAGTTGTGATTAACCATACACCCTCCTTGTGGAGAATCTTCCAACTGAGCCAATCTATGCACCTATTTCACTAACTCTTTCTTATCATCAGGACCATGGGCTACACTATTCATTGTCATTCACGTTAAAGAATCTGCAACCACATTGTAGTTTCGGGGTTGGTAAAGAACACTCATGTCGTAATCGATAAGAATTTCCAACAATTTTATTTGTCAAAGATTATACTACAATTGAGTGAACATATATTAAATGCTTTTGAGGTTGGTAAATACATCCATGTGGACACCAACAAGTAATGCCTCCATATTTTCAAGGAAAACACTACGGACCCCAATTCAAGATCATAAGTTGGATAGTTCTTTTCATGAACCTTGAGTTTTCTAAAGCATATACTATCATCTTGTCATGTTTAATGAGAACGCAACATAGACCTACTCGAGAAGCGTCAGAATATACTACAAACCCTTGAGTACCCTCCGTAATGTCAGCATCGGAATAGAGTTATCTTTCAATTCTTGGTAGCATCTTTCAAAATCTTCCGACCACTCAAACTTAGCATTCTTTTTGGATTAAGGTTGTCAAAGGAGAAGCAATGTATGCAAACTAATCAACAAATCTCCTATAATACCCGAAAAAACCTAAGAAACTTCTAATATCGGTTGGAGTCAAAGATCTTGGCTTATTCTTAACTGCTTCTATTTTTTTCCATTTGACCTCAACACCCTCACTTTAGATAACGTGACCAAGAAACGCAACCGATCGCAACCAAATTCACACTTACCATATTTATCAAAGACTTGATTTTCCCTAGGAGTTGAAATACTACCGTCAAATGAACCATGTCATCATCCTCACTCTTAGAATATACAAAGATGTCATCAATGATTACTGTTAAACAATAAGTCAAGGTAATTCCAGAACACTCTATTCATAATATCCATAAAATTCTCCGGGTCATTATTTAGACCAAAATACGTCAGTAGGAACTCATAGTAATCATACCTAGTTCAGACAGTCGTTGTAGGTATGTCATCCCCTCTCTCTCTAAGTTGTTGATATCTCGACTTCAAGTTAATTTTCGAAAAGTAGCTTTCCCATTGGAGTTAATCAAAAAAATCGTCAATCATAGTTAGTGGACACTTGTTCTTTATAGTAACCTTATTTAAATGATGATCATCAATGCACTTCCCAAGGGATCCATCCTTTTTCTTTGCATATAACACCGGAGCTCCCCATGGCAAAATACTAGGTTTAATGAAACCTTTGTCTAGTAAATCATTGATTTGAAGCTGTAGCTCATTCAACTCGGTCGGATCCATTTGGTATGGAGGGATTGAAATAGGTTTTGCATCTAGTAAAAAGTCTATAATAAAGTATATTTTCTAATCAGGAGGAATTCTTGGCAAGTCATCGGGAAAGACATCCCAAATATTCTTCACAACGGGTACCAACTCTAAATGAAGAACCTTGGACTCAAGGTACTTTACCCTCACAATATGGTAGAGACACCACTTAGATATCATCTTTAAAGATTATATACATGAAATGATTCGACCACTACATATCGAGTTACCCCTTTCCATTCTAAGACAGGGTCATTAGGAAATTGGAACTTAGCTACCATTGTTCAACAATCACTATAAGTAAAAAAAGCATGCAACTAATCTATCCCCAATATGACATCAAAGTCCACCATATCAAGTTATATTATGTCAACCAATGTAACTCTATTGGGCAATGATATAGGAAAAATTCTAAAGACTCTTCTAGCCACAATAGAGGTACTCACCAGGGTAGTAACCGAAAATTGTTCAATCAAATTATCGGGTAGAACATCAAACTCTCTATATATTAAAAGAGTTAAAAATGATAAAGTAGCACACGAATCTATTAAATGATGGAATTTAATGGAGAACACTTGTAACATACCGGTGACGATGTCGGGAGAGTCCTCTTTTTCACACCTAGAGCGGAGAGAATAGAAGCAGTTCTTGTTAGTAGAATCAGAACTAGGACCGCTTTCTTGAGCTTCGTTACTCTACTTTACTCAAGCATTAATAATGGGACAATCTATAACCTTATGGTCATCCCTTCAATAACAAAAGCAATCACCCTTTCCTATCAAGCATTCACCCATACTTACCACACTTGGTACAAGTAGGTTTCGCACTTGGTGAATATCCACTTCTTCCCCCTTGGGACCTAGGGTTAGAAACCCTATCCTTTCATAACATGGGAAATTTAGTAGGAACTTGTTTGGAGAATATATTCTTGAACATAGGCTTGTCTTGGATTTCAAAAATTCCTTTAGAAGTACATCCTTCGTAAGCCTTTGCCCTCTTGAATTCCCTAATCTTACTCTTGAGCCTACTCTCTTCACATTTTTGAGCATGCACCGTCAAACGATAAACGTCCATGTTGTCCTGTAGCAATGCCGAATAACGATCTTCCATAAGATCATCGGACACTTCCGTCATAAAATAGTTCATTACATCCCTTGGGTTTGACAGCAAAAAAGAGATTTACATAGAAAATTTAGTGAATTTCACAGATTAATCAAGCACACTCATACCTCCTTTACGAAGGTTGATGAACGCTTCCAGCGTACCCTCTCTTTTCCCCCTTGGAAAGAACCTATCAAGAAAGTCCCTACTTAAAACTTACGAACTTATGGAACCCTTTCTCAAAGCCATTTTGTCCCTCCATTGAGTGTGCCAAGTAGTAATAACCTATAACAACAAGTAAATTATTACAATAAAAAGGACATAGAGTTACAACTCTTGAGGAGCGAATTTCAAGATTAACAAAAGGTGACAATTTCTTAAGAATCACATAGCCTCTCATTCATAAGTGTGGAGCGCTTCACACCCTTGAAAAAGACTATACGTAGACGTAGTTTAGTGAGACATCAATCCTAAGATTACTCAACCTCATGCTCTCATCTCCAGTTTGTCAAGACCGGGAAACACCCCTAGACATAACTGACGTCTTCGTCCTCAAAGAGGAATTGGACTAGCCCGAAGCATTCGTCATAACATATCCTATGTACAAAATGGGGAAAACTAAAAAACTTTTGCATAGTGAAGTATAATTATACTTCCCACATATCATATATGGAGTTTACATAGACTCCTTACTTATGATGTTTACATAGACTTCTCTTTATACAATATAACCAATTCATAAGGATTGTCTAATAATAGTCTCACATTAATCCATCTAATAGAGAATTACACAATTTTGTATAGACCTTACTTCAATAAATATTCCACATATAGGCTTACAACAATAGTCTCAAATGATAAAGGAAGGAACAAGTGTCTCTAGACATAAGAAACATCATATCTAGAATTGAAGAATGGAAACATCCTTGGACATGAGGATCTACCAACAATTTGGGAAATATTTCCAAGTCTTCCTTCAATGTTTCCTCATACACTTCAATGGCTTTAACCTACATTGTTCGAGGAAAAGGAAAATAATATTGGTTAGTACGAACCAAATGTACAAACTATGGAAACATGTGCAAGTAAAACCATTTAAATAATGCTTAAAGGGAATTTTTTTCAAAACAATGCTAAGTCACTTTTAAAAGAATTTATGCACATACAAGAGCATATACTTGTCAATGATCATAATATCACATAAGAGCATATCATATCCAACACAAGACAAACATCATAAAGATATATCGAAAATAATAACATCATCATAAGGTCACATCGAAATTAATAGCATCATCCTAAATTCATAACAAAAATTCATGTGGTAGTGTTCATAATATCAAACCATACAAGACCCTTACTCACAATCCCCTCCCAAGCGTACAAGTTCAATGCTCATGTAAGGCCCCATAATCCAACATGATCAAGTATAGTAGAAAAGAGACCATATGTAATGCTTACACTTCAATTAAGACAAATATCATATTCATCAATTAAACAAACATCATATAAGATCATCAACATGTGAAGTAAACATATGCATTTCATTCAAAGCATAAGCGCATAAGATCAACCTCCTAGGACTCCTCTAAAGGTCAGCTTGTGCAATGCATAGATAATGTTCCATACCCTTACCTACATTAAGTAGTACCTCTTGAGTCACCATAGTTAGTGTTCACTTTATTACTTTCATTCACTCATTTTACTTTCGGGAGAATCTCTTTAACCGACAATAAACCATGTCAGCTAAACATGGAATCTTTTGTCATGAAACCATGTAACGACCCAAAGTACACCCTAGAGAATAAGGCTTCCTTCAAGTCGTCACACAGAGTACTCGAGAACTCGAAGGTCTTGCATAAGCCCTTAGACATCATTCATCACATATGTATATATGAAAGGTTGTGCAGAATTAAACCTTTTAACATAAATGAACAATATTTCAAAATCTCTTTCATAGAAAAACATAGGAAAGGCTAGTCTGTATTAGCAATATTTGACACACGAAGATCTTGGGTCACCCCATTAATCAACATACTAGAAAATATCAAAGTATAAGACAATGTCATATAACAAAAAAAATAAACATAACTATGTCCACAAATCAATTGAGGAAATACAACAACTTGTTTGAATGGATGCTAACTCCAAGCTTCACTTCAAATGACTCATCTCAATCGCCACATACACCTTTATATAAGAAAATATATGGAATTATTAAATTGTAATTCACTTAGTATGTTCATGCTCTTTTTGTTGAAAACGTCATAAAACACAAGTATAACTGTAACGCATCCTCAGAGTGTTTTTTAGTTAATTTGAAGTTAAAATGAGTAACTATAGTTTTCTTAGATAATGTGTGAAGTTTGATTAAGTTTGGAGGTTAAACGTCCATGACGTTCGGAAGGTGTACCTTAGAAGGAACTTGTGTGTCTTGAGTTGTTTGACTGAGTTTTATGTGTTTACTTGAAACTTGCATGAGATTGTTATAAGACCTATATGACTTACTTTAGGGGTTTAACGTCCGGGCAAAACCCCACCTAGGACCCACAAGGTGCCCTAGATTAAGGGCCCATAATTTTTACAAAGTTTCCAATGACATTGCCCAATCGATGGAGCAGTCTACTCGGCGTAAGTCCATTGATGCCCCGCCGACTGGGGGGGG
>NC_028645.1:48357336-48382148 GCF_001406875.1 Solanum pennellii | reverse complement strand
GGGGGGGGGGGGGAGTCGTTCCATACTTGATGGGAGGATCATCTTGTCCCTTGAACAGCCTCTGATGCCATCGACGCCCAGCAGCATGGGTTGTCGACTCATCGACGCCCAGTAGCTAGGGTCGTCTACTGGCCACCTCCAAAAACTGTGAAAGCTGCTGCCTTGGCTTGGGGTGTTTGGTAAATTCACTCCAAGTACTTTATTACCCTAAGACGTAAGTTATAGTTTCTATTAGGTATATTAAAGTTTTCTAAACACTAAGACCCCATTTTAGACCAGTCTTCCTAAAACCCAAACCCCTCTCTCTTAGAATACTCTCTCAAGTCCCCATGGAAGCTAGAAGTCAACAAATGCTACGAGCGATGTTGATGGTTGTTTCTTCATCAAAAATATTTTTTATTTATTCAATGTGAGGTATATTATCTATACATGAACAATGTTCCATTCAAGGAGTCCCTTCTAATGAATTTTCAAAATGGGTTCTCAACCCTAGTTTCTTCTATCTTCATCTCTAAATATGGGTCTTGCATGAAAAAATTTTGAATGACTAATTAATGATATTTATAAGGTTAGTAGGTGATTTTAAGTATAAAACTATAATGAAATCAGGATAAATCTTTTCTTCAAATGTTGGCTTAAGAAATGGGTTAATGAGCATGTTTATGTAGAGAATGAGCTTTGGTTTTCTTGTGTTTTTATTTTTGTTTAGATACTTCCTTAAGGGACACATTATGATTAAATGTTTAGAAAAATTTATAGCTGATGAAATCTTGGATTAAATGGTAAGTTGGTTATGATGTTTGTCTTTGATTTCAAAATGCTATTGAGTGGTATGGTCTTCCTTCTTGGTGGTGGTGTTTACTAGAATTGTATGAATGTAAAGTTCCTAGTTTATTGTGAATGAGGATATGAAGGCTTTTTATGTTATGTACGATGATGAATATGATATTCTTGTAAAATGTGCCTTATGAAGTTATTAAGTGAAGTAGACTAGGGTGTATCCTTGAATGAAGTCAGTCTTGTTAAGTGCTTTATGAAACTTGTTATGAGAAGTATGTTAAGGATTATGTATAAAGGAATTATATGAATATATGAAGTATGGAAGGTGTGTGATGTGATGAATGAGGGTCTAAGCATGTATATGAGTTAAATGTAAATGAAATGAAGCTCATGTGCAAGGTATGCTCACATGTACACACATTCATACTTTAATGAATGAATGAAACTAAGTTAAGTCCTTAAGGGGAGTTTTGGGGTGAACACTCTTCATGAGTTAAGATGAAGTGTTTAGTAGCAACACCACTACATCCCATGAGCTTTCATAGATAAGGTTGGAGGATGAATTCCCTTCGTGAGTTGATATGTGATGTTCACTAGTTATCCTTAACCTATAGTCTTCAATATTCAGAATCCATGGGAATTTATAGAGCACCAAGAGGATATGAAGGAGAGGTCGATTACACTTCCTGAGTTGAGATGTTGTATACCAATGTACCTCTTGAGATGAATACTCCTCGTTAGTAGAGAATGACTTACTTAGTAGCTATATCATTATCCCTTAACTATGTGCCGCATAGGTGTAGCTATTGGTAAATCCATGTAAATTCTAAGAGAATGACCTCATTCTAGGCAAGTGAGGATCCCTCATCCGATAGGGGTTAATATCGGGATTCCATGTCTAGCTCTAATGGTTATGTCGGTTAACCTAACTTCAAAAAAAGAAATGAACGTGCTAAGTATTCTAACGAAGTGTTTTACTTAGGGTAGGTAGTGGAATGGGACGCTATTTATCCATTGCACTAGGTAGGCAATCCAAAAGGGGAGTCTTGGTGAGAATTATTTGAATTGAATAAACTAAGTCTTCAAAAAGAATGTACTACTTAGGTTAGGTGGTGGTATGGGACGCTATCTATTCATTGCATAGAATGTGCAACTTAGTGTAGGTTGTGATATGGAACTCCATCTACTCATTGCACTAATTAGGTACTCCGAAAGGGAAGACTTTGGTGGTTTGTTGGATGACTTTTAATGTCTTGCCATTGATTGAGGGGCTTGTTTCTCCCGAGCTGAGTAAGCCAAAAGGGGTATTCCTGAGGAGTGTTTTGATGTGTATTGAAGGAGGCATATGCAGACTTCCTTTATGTCTTTCTTTAGTGAGTTTGAGGATAATCCTGAGTTAGGGAAACTCTTATGGAAAACAAGTTCACTTTCTCTTTCTCTTGAACATGGAAGTTCAATCATTTAGAATAAGATAGTTCATTGTAGTTGATAAAGTTGAGTACATTATTACTGCTTTAAATGATTTGTTAAAAATGCTCAAATGATTTCACTTTAAAGGCTTTATTAGTTCACTATAATGTTAGATTTGAGTTCACTGTAAGCTTTTGAAGTTACTGTAAATGGTCTCTTTGGTTTAATATTATGGAAACTATTACTTAAGTGTTAAATGATGGTTCTTATGATGTTTTGCTTCTAAATCCATAAATATCTTACTTAATTTGGCATGAAATGTTATTTTACTAAAAATTTCCCTTTTCACATGTTTTTGAAAATGCAATACTTAGTATATTATATGTACTAACCCCATATGTTTCTATACTATCTAAGTATAGGTTGGAAGCAAGGTTGAAGTCTTAAATGCAAAGCTTGGGAAAGTTCCTTTTAAGACAAAGTGTCCTCATATACTCGAGGACATAATTTCCATTTTCATAATTTCCTTATGTTAAGACTTATTATGTATCATTTAAATGTAAAGGGTCGTGTCCCTATGCTAATTATGTTGTGTATTTAAATTTTGCTTGTGACGATGATATTTCTTAAGTATTTGTACAGGAATTCCTTTTTATATCAAATGTCTTGAATTTTTTTAATTTCGTACTACTTTTTATGTCTTATGTAATGATTGCTAGTTGAAAGGTTTGTACAAGACCCCAAAGGGTCAAGTATGCCAGGCCACGAAACGAGGGTTCCTCCTATTTTTTGGGGGTAGTTTCGGGTCATGACGGACTTGGTTTCAGAGCATAAGGTTTTGGAAAATAGTATAAGGTCTAAAAGTCTCACAAGCAACGTCTAGTAGTATCTTGGACATTGGTGTGAGTCACTATACATCCATGGACAAGAGGCTATAGGAATATAATGTTTCACTTTCTTCATTACTCTTCAATCATGCCATACAACTTAACTCCATAAGATCTCTCTCACTTGTGTTCCCTGGTACGCTGGTATTATAGGTGCGATTGCTTGGAAAGGGAGATGTTTCTAAGTTAGAGGTAGCGAAGGATGTGTTTTGATATTATGATGGTTTTGTGGCTAAAATAGTAGGTGTGAAGGTATGTTTTTAAATTTTGGATGTGATGCCATTTATTGCAAGGTGTGAATTATGTGATTGGGAGTGTTTTAATGAGAAACTTTATGGTGAATTAGTTCTAAGCATGGTAATAGTTATAAGGATGAATAAAGTGCTTTTTAGAACAAATGAGTTATCTTATGATTATGTTTAATTATGGTAGATATTCTTTAAGGTGTTAATTTGAGGAAATGTTGCGAGTATGTGGAGATTTTGTAGGATTTCAGGGTAACCCCCTTCTCTGAGTAATGTTTCATAGTTCTTATTTTGATTGATGGATATTGTGGTGTAGGCTTACACTAAGATGGAAATGTGGTATGAATACCTAGTGAGGATATTTTGTTCCATGAAATTGAGTTAACTTATGCCTAAAAGTTG
This sequence comes from Solanum pennellii, assembly GCF_001406875.1. Lineage (NCBI taxonomy): Eukaryota > Viridiplantae > Streptophyta > Magnoliopsida > Solanales > Solanaceae > Solanum > Solanum pennellii. The sequence continues at coordinate 48,378,424 of NC_028645.1, read as the reverse complement.
AATAAGGTGATGTTTAAAAGAGTTTTTCTAGGCTTGAATCCTAAAAGGAAAATGTTATGCTTAATTTGTAAGGGTTCTGTTTAATCGTGATATGCATGTCTTGAGGTTAGTGTGAGTTCTTACCTTGTGAGAGGCATAATGGTACTTTGAAGTATGAGGCCTTGAAGATTGCTTTACCCTATGAGGGGGAGAGTGAGGTGAGTAGAATGGAATGTAATGTACTTAGTCCAAGAGAATCCTTGAGGGCCACTAAGTGGGAGTGGTAGTATGGGATGCTACTCTCACATGCACTTAGTGAAACTTACCAAGTCTCTTTTGAGTAAGTTAGTGTGGTCTTGTCCTCATATTGTCATATCATATGGACAAAGTTGCTTTAAAGGTGCAATTTTTAATTTTTAAGCATGTGACATAGTGATGTTTTAAATTCAATATAATGAAGTTCAAATTTTGAGAAAATTTCATCTTTCAAGAATTATGGATTCAATGTGTTATATGATGAGTTTATACGGTATTATACATCATGTTATAATGCTCTCTCGAGGAATTTCTCAAAGAATTAAAGTTTGAAATTTTAAAGCATGTTGGCAATGAATGCTCACTGTGAAATTTATCATTTTTGAGGAAACTGTTTTGTCTTTGATTGAAGTTTTAGTGTGTGCAAATGTGTTGTATATTACCATGTTTAAGGTTGGAGAAGGCAGTTCCTCCATAAAATAAGGTTAATTGTGAGTTTTGAAAATTTTGAAGTTTACAAAAGTTGCTTATGTTGCTAATGTTTTATAAGTGTGAATTGATGCTCCTTGTTAGTTGATGCTTTGAGTTTTAGTGTTTGAGCCTTTAATGTTATGTGTTTTGTGATGCTAAGTGACTCCTCGTTGTTCTTGAAATTTTAGTATCATTCAAGGACGAATATTATTCTAAGTGGGCGAGAATGTAACGCCCCAAAATGAACTAAGGTGAACTATAGCCTCATGACCATATCTTGACTTCATTTAAAGTTAAAATTAGTTATTTTAGTGGACTTATGCACTGTGTGAAGTTTAGTTAGGGTTGGAGGTCAAACGTTCAAGGACGTCCATGACGTTTGGAAGGTGTACCTTAGATAGCGGTTATGTGTCTTGAGGTGTTTGAGTGAGTTTTATGTGTTTGTTTTGATTGAAATTTGCATGATATGTTCCTAATACATAGATTAATTAGTTTAGGGGAATAAAGTCCGGTCACGACCCCACATAGGACTCATAAAGGGCCCAAGATTTGGACAAAGCTGCCCAGGACAATGCCCAATCGACCGAGCAGTCTACTGGGCGTAAGTCGATGGACACCCCCTCAACTGGGGGGACTTCGTTCCATACTTATTGGGAGGCTCATACCCTCCCTTTACCAGCCACTTATGCCATCGACGCCCAGCAGTACGGGCCGTGGACTCATCGACGCCCAGTAGTTTTGGTCGTCGACTGGCCACCTCCAAAAGTTGTGAAAGTTGCTGCCTTAGATTGGGGTGTTTGATAAATTCACCCCAAGTATTTTATGTCCCTAGGAAATTAGGTTTAGAGTTTATTATGTATATTAAATTGTTCTAAACCCTAAGACCCCATTTTAGACCCCTCTTCCTAAAACCCAAAACCCCTATCTATTAGAAGTCTCCATGGAAGCTAGAAGTCAAGAAATGCTAGGAGGGCTGTTTATGGTTGTTTCCTCATCAAAAATATTTGGTATTTCTTCAATATGAGGTATGTTATCCATCCTTCAACTCATTTCCATTCAAGGAGTCCCTTCTAATGAATTTTAAAAATGGGTTTTCAACCCTAGATTCTTCTATCTTCAACTCTAAATATGGGTCTTGCATGAAAACATTTTGAACGACTTATTAATGATATTTATAAAGTCAGATGGTTTTTTAAGTCCAAAACTACAATAAAAAAATTGTAATGCTTTTCTTCAAATGTTGGCTTAAGAAATAGGTTAAATGAGCATGTTTGTGTAGAGAATGAGCTTTGGTTTTCTTGTGTTGTTATTGTTGTTTAGATACTTCCCTAAGGGCTACATTTTGATGAAATTTTTAGAAAATGTTATAGATGATGAAAGTTATGATTAAAGGGTAAGTTGGTTATGATGTTTATCATTGATTTCGAAATGCTATTGAGTGGTATGGTCAACCGTCGTGGTGGCGTTGTTTACTTGAATTGTATGAATGCAAAGTTACTAGTGTATTTTGAATGAGGGTTCGAAGGCTTTTTATGTGAAGTAAGATGATAAATATGTGTTTCTTCTTAAATGTGCCTTATGAAGTGATTAAGTGAAGTATACTAGGGTGTATGCTCGAATGAAGTCATTCTTGTTAATTTCTTTATGAAACTTGTTATGAGAAGTATGTTAAGGATTGTGTAGAGGACTTATATGATTATATGAAGTATGTAAAGTTTTTTATGTGATGTATGAAGGTCTAAGAATGTATAGGAGTTAAATTTAAATGAAATGAAGCTTATGTGCAAGGTATTCTCACATACTCACACTTGAATCAATAAATTAAACTTAGTTAAGTCCTAAAGGGGAGTTTAGGGGTGAACACTCTTCGTGAGTTGACATGAAGTGTTTAGTAGCAACCCCACTACATCCCATGAGCTTTCTAAGATAGGTTGGAGGATGAATGACCTTCGTGAGTTGAGATGTGGTGTTCATTAGTTATCCTTAACCTATAGTCTTTAATGTTGAGAATTCGTAGGAAGTTATTCCTAGAACCGAGAGGATATGAAGGAGAGGTGGATTACACTTCATGAGTTAAGATGTTTTATTCCAATGTACCTCTTGAGATGAGTACTCATTTTAGTATAGAATGAGTTACTTAGTAGCAATCTCCTTATCCCTTAACTATGTGCCCGCATAGGTGTAGCTATAGTGAAAGTCATCTAAATGCTAAGAGAAAGACCTCATTCTAGGCATGTGAGGATCCCTCATCCGATAGGGGGTAAATATCTGGATTTCATGTCTAGCTCTCATGGTCTATGTCGGTTAACCTAACTGCCCCAAAAGAAATGAACGTGCTAAGTCTGCTAATGAACTGTTCTACTTAGGGTAGGTAGTGGAATAGGATGATATTTATCCATCGCACTAGGTAGATAATCTGAAAGGGGAGTCTTGGTGAGACTAATTTGAATTGAATGAATTAAGTCGTCTAAAAGAACGTACTACTTAGGGTAGGTGGTGGTATGGGAAGCTATCGATCCATGCACTAAGTAGGAGATTCTGAATGGAAAGACTTGGTAACAAACCTTCTAAAAGAATGTGCTACTTAGTGTAGGTGGTGGTATGGGGTGACATCCACTCATTGCACTAAGTAGGCATTCCGACAGGGAAGACTTCGGTGGTTTGTTGTGTGTCTTTTAATGTCTTGCATTGATCGAGGGTCTTGTTTTTTCCTAGTTGAGTAAGACAAAAGGGATAGTCTCTAGGATTTCTTTGGTTTGTATCGAAGAAGGAATATGTATACTTACTTAATGTATTACCTTAGTTAGTCTTAGGATAATCTTTAGGTAGGGAAACACTCACATATAATGAGTTCACTTTCTCTTACGATTGGCCTTGGAAGTTTACTCATTTAGAATAGGATAGTTCATAGTAATTGCTCAAGTACAATACATTGTGAATGCTTTAAATGAATTATTGCAAATGCTCAAATAGTTTCACTGTAAAGGCTTAATTAGTTTACCGTAATGTTAGATTTTAGTTCACTGAAAGTTTTGTCAGTTACTTTAAATGGTCTCTTTTGTTTAAAATTATGGAATCTCTTATCTAAGTGTTTAATGATGGTTCTTATGATGTTTTGCTTCTAAATCCATGAATGTTTTACTTCATTTGGCATGAAATGTTATTTTTCTAAAATGTCCCTTTTCACATGTTTTTGCATATGCCATACTCATTACATTAATTGTACTAACCCCATACTTTTCTATACTATCTAATAATGGGTTAGAATCAAGGTTGAAGACTAGAAGACAAAGCTTGGGAAAGTTCCTCTCAATAAAAAGTGTCTTCATATACTCGAGGTCCTAATTTCTATCCTCTTAGTTTACTTATGTTAAGACTTCTTATGTATTTCATTTCAATGTATAGGGTTGTGTCCCTAAGTTATTTATGTCGTGTCTTTATGTTTGGCTTGTGACGATAAGATTTCTTAAGTAATGATAAAAGAATTCATCTTTATATCAAATGTCTTGAAAAGTTTTAATTCAGCACTACTTTTCATGTCTTATGTAATGAATGCTAGTTGAAGGGCTTGTACAAGACCCCAATGGGTCAAGTACGCCCGGCCACGAAACGAGGATTCCTTATTACATCTAGGGGGTACTTTCGGGTTGTGACAATAAGAATCGCTTACAAGTCAACATAGACACATATAAGATGTATCCAAGTAATCCAAAATATAGAATTAATATCACTTAACCATATTAGCATACAACATTCACACCAAAGGTCCTCTTAAGACTCACTTAAGTAAGATATGAAGCGTCCTCCCATAAAACACCTTCACACACACCTAAATGATCCTCAAGACTTCGTAAGATATAATTATTCCTATTTAATCATTAGACTCCCTACCTAGACTTACTCTAAGACTCACCAATGTAAGACATGAAGAGCCCATACACCCTCTCTATTCCTACCTGAGCAATCCTTAATGCTACTCTAGATAAGTACTTTTTCTTCTACATGCATTAACTTATGTTTATCAATAGTCATTACGACACTTTAAATATATTCATATTTTAGGAGATTTCACATAATGGTCTTGAAAGACCTAGTGAACCCTAATCCTAGCATCTTCAAAGGTATCTCATCAAATATATATATATAATATAATGTACATTGAGATATAATGTACATGCATTAACTACCTACATCTTGTAGAACTTATCAAATACTATAATGCATTCCACATGATAAGAATAGTCATTAACTTACATTGGCCATACTAGCTAGGCATTGAATTTGGAGCCTACCCTACTCTAATGGAGGGTGTTCTACTTGCCAAGGTTAGAACTAGGACACATCCTATATAGGAACATGGTTAAGTAATATTAATGGTTTATTTTACTCTAGTCTAATCTAAAGTAGAGCCACTATCACATGCTTATTGAGTCGGTGCTAGCCTTATTCTCATGGAATAAGTTCAATCACATAAGGAGAATATGAAGAGGTACGATATGTTACCCATTACCTAATCATGATACACCTTACTAAGGATGGGTCCATTAGGGCAGCCACACAATAGTTACTAGGATAGCTCAATGTGGGTGATTTGATCATGTCTCTATTGTAGTGAATTCTTGTGTAGAATAATTTGGCTAATGAATTATATAAAGATTATGTTAGAATTTAATATAAACTGCCCTAATTTTGTGATTTTAATATTGGTATCATGATGATTCATTGTATGGTCTGATTATTGGTTTTTGTTGGTTTATATCGCCATTGGTAAGAGCCTTTTTGAATCGAATTTGTCGGAGTGGCTAAGGATTGGAGGTCTTGATGATGGAATGGTGGAATCTTTACATAACCTCTTCTATATTGTGTAGTATAGGAGTTGAATCGTTTTGTTTGGTATGGTGCACTTATGATGGCAGTGCTTATGTGTTATAAAGTGAAGAATGTGGCCTTGTCGGCATTACTTTATGAATTGTGATGTTATTATGTTATAGATTGTATAGGTGTTCATTGTTAAGGTTTATATGGCTTATGTTTATGAATGAAGTAAAAGCATGTTGTCTCCTAATTGATTATACGTAATCATAATAGAGTATGATGATGTCCTTATGTGCATATACTTGATGTTGAAGTATGGTTCATAAAATTCGCTATATGTGTCTTGTTATTGATTATGATGATGGTTCTATAGGAGTGATTAGGGTTGCTTGTAGTTGGCTTGGTTGTCTCTATGTGATACTTGAATGTGATTGTACATATGATAAGATGATGATAAAATGTGTCTTATTTTGGTAGACATATGTTCCTCTACTTGATACGTGAAGAATATGAATATGAACTATTGACTTAGTAGGCTAAAGAAACTTTGTCATGGATGTGTATGTATTATTCAAATATGAACTTTAACATGGTTATCAAGGTCATTAACTTGGAACCTTAAAACTAGATAGAAGGTTATGATATCCTTGAAGTAAAAAGTCGTAATGCTACCCTTATTGCCCATTGAGTGGCAGCCCTAGTGGATCCATCCTTGGTAATGTGTATTATAATTTGGTAGTCACTAATATATAGTACCTCATCATATTCCCTTGTGATTGAATTACACTATGAGAGCATGGCTAGCATTGAGTGAGTATTCTTGGGGAGTAACTCTAATAAAGTTGACTAGATTACAAAGAAACCCTTGATATTTCTTAACCATGTGCCTACATGGGATGTCTCCTTGTTCTACCCTTGTAAAGTAGAATACCCTACATTAGAGTAGGGTAGTCTCCGGATTCCAAGCCTATTGTGCATGGTCTATATCAGTTTATTCTTATTGTCATCATGTGGGATGCTTTCTAATATAGGATAAGTTTTACAAAGTGTAGGTTGTGAAATGGGACGCTTGTCATGACCCGAAAGTACCCCCTAGAAGTGAGGGAGAACCCTTGTGACCGTGCGTACTTTACCCTTTGGGGTCTTGTACAAGCTCTTTAACTATCTTTCATTACATAAGACATGAAAATTAGTATGAAATTAAAACTTTTCAAGACATTTAATAAAAACTAGTCTTTGATAAATATTTAGAGAATCTCATCATCACAAGCCAACTTAAGAAACGATATAATATCTTAGGGACACCCTTTATATTGAAATTAAATACATAATAAGTCTTTAAAAAGAAAATTAATAAAAGGACAATGCCCTCGAATATATGACGACATACTTTGTCTTGCGAGGAACTTTCCCAAGCTTCGCCTTGAAACCTTCAAAAGCTTCCAACCTATACTTATAGTATAAAAAAGTATGGGGTTAGTACAAATAATGTACAAAAAATGGCATATGCGAAAACATACAAAAAGGGACATTATAGTAAAATAACATTTCATGCAAATTAAGTAAATCGTTTGAAAACATAAAAGCAGAACACGATAAGAATCATCATTTAACACTTAGATAAGAATTTCCATAATTTTAAACCCAAAGAAAAGTTTTACTGTGAACTTCCTAAACTTTACAGTAAACTCAAGTTGAACGTTACAGTTAACTACAAGACTCCAAAGTAGTGAACTTCCAAAGTATTGCCAATGAGGAATGAGCATCATTTCCGTCGAAGTTTCCCTTCTATTGTCATCCTAAGACTCACTAAGGTTAGACATGAATAAACTACACATATACCTTCTTCAATACACACCAAAGCTACCCTCAGGATTTCCTCCCTTACGGCATACTCACCTGGGATAACAAGCACCCACCCAATGGCAATACAATAGAAGAACACCCAACAACACACAAAGAATTCCCTTTCCAAATGACTACTTAGTACAATGAGTAGATGTTGTTCCATACCATCACCTACCCTAAGTATTAAACTCTTTTACGATACTTGGCACCATGAATTCCCTTCGGAAGGTCCTACCTAGTGCAATGGATAGATAGTGTCCCATACTACCACCTTCCCTAAGTAGTACGTTCTAGGAGACTTAGTTCATTCAATTCAAATAAGACTCTCCAAGACTCCCCTTTTAGATTGCCTTCCTAGTGCAATGGATAAATAGCGTCTCTTTCCACTACCTACCCTAGGCATCACACTCCTTTAGGAAACTTATCACATTCATTTCTCTGTGGGAGTTAGCTCAACCGATGTAGACCATTAGAGCTAGACATGGAATCCCAACATTAACCCCTATCGGATGAGGGATCCTCACATGCTTAGAGTAAGGTCATTCTTTTTAGCTTTTACATAGCTTTCCCAATAGCTACACCTATGCGGGGGCATAGTTAAGGGATAACAAGATTACTACTCAGTCACTCATTCTCTACTAACGAGGGGTACTCATCTCAAGAGGTATATTTGAATACAACATCTCAACTCACAAAGTGTAACCATCTCTTCTTCATATCCTCTCGGTGCTAGACATAACCCCCATGGATTCTAAAAACCTTAAACTATATGTTAAGGATAACTAATTAACAACACATCTCAACTCACGAAAGGCATTCTTCCTACGACCTATCTTTGAAAGCTCTTTGTATGTAGTGAGGTTGCTACTAAAAACTTAATCTCAACTCACAAAGAATGTTAACCCCAAAACTCCTCTACATACTCAACTTAGATTCATGCATTCATGTAAGTGTGTATGTGTACTTGTGAGCATATCTTTAATAGAAACATCATTTCATTCACATTAGCTTCTATACATGATGTATACCTACATTCATCAATTCACACACTTTACACGCTTCAGAAAATCATATACTTCACATAGGCATTATCTAAGCCAAACATGCTATTCAACTTCACAAAAAAAAAAAAAATACAAAACTCATCTTTAATATCACTTCATTTCACACATTAGGCCTTCAAAGACATACGCAAAAAACATACTATGTAATATCAAGTTCATCAAATATACACCAGCACCAATAAGGTGGACCATACCACTCAAGGGCAATTTATCATAAGAATTACACAATATGAGTAACTCACCATATAATCAATCCATCACCCCATATAACGAATTTCTCAATATGTAATCATACTAAGGTCCTTAGGGAAGTAGCTAAACCAAAATAACAACATAAGAAAACCAAAGTTCATACCCTACACAAACATGCTCATTTAACCCATTTCCTACCAAAAGTTTGAAATATGCATATACGTGAGTTCATTAGGTTTTTAACATTAAAGTCATCAATAAATACTAGAATAAGCACATTTAAATCATTATAACACTTTTACAAGAAGACCCATACCTAAAATCAAAGATAGTAGAAAATATAGTTTGAAAATCCTTTTTTAAATCTCTTAGAAATGACTCCTTGAAAGGAAGAGGGTCCAAGGATGGAAACCATACCTTAAATTCAAAACAAACGCACTGGTTTTTTGATGAAGAACACGTGCCAACAAGCCCTCCAAGTTCTTCTTTACTTCTATCTTCCAAAGAGTCTTGAGAGAGAATTCTAAGGGAGAGGGGTTTTGGATTTTAGAAATGAAGTCTAAAATTAAGTCTTGGGGTTTGAAATTATTTATTATACCTAACCAACACTAAAAATAATTTCCAAGGGTCCTAAAAGACTTGGGGTGAATTTACCGAACACCCCAACACTTGGCAGAAATTTCACAGTTTTCACAAGCATCATCGACGCTTCGCTACAAACGGGCCATCTCCCAATCGACGCCCCGTTGATGGGGTCCGTTTATTGGAACTGCAACTTACTCATGTACATTATTTTCCAGCCTTGTAGGGACAATCGATGCCCATGGTTGATGGTCCATTGGTTGACCGATGCACCGTCCCTTTGGTCGTTGTTTGGTCACTGTTTTTGCAGCTTCTTGCCAAGAAGTGGGGTCAGCTTCTAGGGCCCCTCGTGGATTGTAGATGGAGTCGTATCCGGAAGTTAAACAATTAAATTAATTCATTAGGCCTTAATATCATCCCACACCAACTTCTATTAAAACGAACACATAAAACTCACTCAAACACAACAAGAAGCAAGAACACTTTCAACGGCATATCTTCCGAACGTGATGTACATTCTTGGACGTTTGACCTTCAAACATAACCAAAATTCACACACTGACTAAGAACAATTAAGTAACTAATTTTTAAATGAAATTAACTCATGAAACACTCACGAGGATCTAATTAACTTTAGTTCGTTTTGGGGCGTTACATTCTCCCCCACTAAGAATAACATTCGTCCTCGAATGACACTAAAAACCTTAAGTACAACAATAGATCACTTAGAATCACAAATCAAACTAAAATTAAGGCTCAAACACTCAATATCAAAGCATCAACTATCAAGGAGCATCATTTCACACTTTCAAACACTTAAAAACATAAGCAACTCTTTGCAAAACTTCAAAAAGTCAAAATACATTTTTAACCATCTTTTATGAAGGAACTACCTTATCCAACATTAAACATGCTCATTTTCAACACCTTTGAATACATTGAAAATTTAATTTCAAGAAAAACAATTTTCTTCAAAATGAGAAATTTTACAGTGAGCATTTTGTGTGTCACTATTAAGCATGTCAAATATTTCAAAAATTCATTCTTTGAAAAATTCATCAATATAAAATGATCACATGAACTATAAAACCATATGAACTCATTTAATATCACAAAAATAACAATAATAAAGAGTTAAGAATTACCGGGACTATAAACTCCGGATTAGTTATCCTTCCTAACTGCAACCCCATAGCAAGGGTTCTTCTTTGGAGCATTAGGATCTAGGGAAGCTTTATTGACCTCTTTACCTCTTTATTTGATGTAAGGGAAGTCCCTCATATTGTGGCCCTTATTACCACATATAAAACAACCATGTGTTCCGGCAAAATATGTATCCAAATGTTGTTTCCCACAAGTAGATCACCTAGTCTTCTCAAAAGAATGGCCACAACCTTTGGAATTTCGGTTTGGATCCCTATCCTTGTTTCTTATGGATGAATTTTTGTGATATAACCTCTTCTTAGGCTTTTGCTGACTATAATCATCTGACCAAGGCCGCTTACCCTCTTGCCTTATCTCCCTAATTTTGGATTCCTCAATTTGTTGTGCATATACCAGAGCCTAGAGATATCCATGTCATTAAGAAGCATTGCCATGCAACACTCTTTTTCCACCAAGCTAGACACTCTCATCACAAATTTGTTCATCCTAGCCCTAGGGTTGGCTACCATGGTTGGGGCATACTTAGACAGTTGGATGAATTTGAGAGAGTACTCTTTCACATCCATTCCCTCTTCACGAATGTTCATGAACTCGACCATATTTTTCTCCCTCCATTCTAGGGGAAAGAACTTATCTAGGAAAGCCTCTTTGAATTCCTCCCAATCAACCGGCGCTCTTTCTACGAGTCTCTCAACCCTGCGTTTCTCAAACCACATTTGATCCACATTTTTTAGTTGGTAAGCGGATGACTCCGCTTTCTCCCTAGGGGTCACACCCATAGAATCTACCATTTTCAACTATGAAACCATGTGGATCTTCATCAACCTTAATGCCATGAAAAGTGGGAGGGTTCATCCTCATGAAATCCCGAATTCTAGAAGATGGAGTACTAGCATTAGGTTGGTGCCTATCTCCTTGGGTACCTTGAGAAACAAAGTGAGTATTGACGACATGAGCTTGAGTCGTCATGAGTTTATTAAGAACACGTCCCAACTAGACCTCCAAGTTCTTCTTGACTTCTATCTTCCGAAGAGACTTGAGAGAGAATTCTAATGGAGAGGGGTTTTGAATTTTAGCAAACGAAGTCTAAAATTAGGTCTTGGGGTTAGAAATACTTTAATATACCTAATGAACCATAAAAATAACTTCCTAGGGTCATAAATTACATGGGTTGAATTTAAAAAAAAAACCATAACATGGAAGAAATTTCATTATTTTCACATGCACCATCGATGGTTCCTTACAAACGGGTCGCCTCCCAATGGACGCCCCGTTGATGGGGTCCATCGATTGGAACTACAACTTCTTCATGTGCAGGCTTGTCCAGCCTTACAGGGACAATCGACGCCCATGGTCGACCGTCCTTTAAACCCCTAAACTATGTTTATGGTTGTTTGGTCACTGTTTATGCAGCTTCTTGCAATGAAGTTGGGTCCTCTTCTAAGGCCATTCGTGGGTCCAAGATGGAGTCTTACCCGGATGTTAAAACCCTAAACTAATTCTCCAAGTTCATAGGAGCATCCACACCATTTTGATTAAAACAAACGCGTAAAACTCACTCAAACACATCATGATGCAAGAAAACTTTCTAAGGCATATCTTCCGAGCGTCATGGACGTTCTTGGACGTTTGACCTCCAAACTTAACCAAACATAAACCACCTCCTAAGAACACTAACTTATTTCATTTTAAATGAAATTAACTCATGAAACACTCACGAGGCTCTAGTTCACCTTAGTTCGTTTTGGGGTGTTACAACGCTATCTAGACATTGTACGACTATGCTTTTAAGATGCTACTATGAGGGTTCTCTAGGTATTCTGTAACATTCTGGAAAATTACATGTCTAGTGAAGATCCAAATATGCCTTTAAGAATGCGCATTGGGGGTACATAGGCATCCCAATACCCAATATTGAGAAATATTGGGCATAGTATAGAAAATTGGTTAAGGGGTATTAGCCAATTTCAGTATAATACCCAAATAAGCAAAATATTGGGCTATAATAGAAAATATTTGCTTAAAGGGTGTTAGGCAATTTTTCTAAGAAATAATCAGCATGTCAAAGAAATGTACCTGCAATGAAGAGCCTAAGCTAAATTAATATTTTATTCCTTAACTCACAAATAAGGTACTAGGCATCTAAGTGTAAAGCCTAGTACCATAGCACATAGCACATGATCATTTAAAATGATCATGTATATTAAGTAGTGCCCAAGGACATGGTGAGGGTCCTTGGGACAATAAGTAAACATTCCCAAATGAACCATATATAATAGTTAGTTAGGAAAGTGCAAACAACCCATGTGCAAGACATGTGAAGAAGCTGCCAAAGGAGGGGACCACCCTAACCGAATTGTGTTAAGGGTAGTTAATGGGAAAAACATGCACAAGGGACCACTCTATGTGGGGCCTAACCTCCCTAAAAATTCTCGACTCTAAACTACTGCCCTAAATTAATAAATAACCTAGGACTAACTGAATTGGACCCATTAGTGCACCCGACAACCTAGGACCAAAACCTGGTTGACACTAAGCTAGTACTAGTTAAAGAGACAACCTAGTACCTAACCTAGGATGGTCCAAAAGGTTAGTTATGGTCCTAACAACTTAGGGGTACTTTAGTAAATCCCCTAGGTTACCTAATTAATTAATTTAGAAAATTAATTAATTAATTTAAAAGGTATAAAACAAAAAATAAAAAGGAAATTTTGAGATTTCGCTTAAGACAAGAAAGGGACAACCTAGTACCTAACCTAGGATGTTCCAAAGAGTTAGTTAACATCCTAATGGTTAAATGGTACTTTATTAATTACACTAGTTTAATTAATTAATTAATTTATCATCTCAATTAATTAATTTAAAGGGTCAAAACCGAAATCACAAAAGATTTCAATTAAAACAAGAAAAAAGACAACCTAGTACCTAACCTAGGATGGTTCAAAGGATTGGTTAGTGTCCTAATGACTTAAGGTTACTTATTAATTACCTTAGATAACCTAATCAATTAAATTATAATTTTAAATAATTTTTTTAAATTATCAAAACGAAATCCTTACACTAACATTGTATAATTCTAGAAACATCCTAGTACTTAACCTAGTATGGTCCTAAAGAGTTGATTATTGTTCCAATGACTAAGGGGTACTTTAGTAATTACCGTATTTCCTTAAAATAATTAAATTAAGGATTAAATTAATTAATATATAGTAAAAATCTTGACCAAAACCATAGTCAACACAAAAATTCTAGATTTTGGGTCAAGTCATCATTCTCTTATTTTTAGTCAACTTAGGAGGGGCTTTTTAGTAATTAGTTAATAAATTTATTTAAGTAACTTATTAAACACTAAGTTGAATGAGTCAAGATCAGTTCTTGAACCTAAAAATCACGTTCAAACTCATAGACAAAAAGGACGTAGAAACAGTAAGCAATGAATGCAAGAAAAAGGCAGAAAATTTATCGATTTTTCAGGGCAAATTCAAGGTTTCTTCAAGATTTCGTTCAAGGTGGTCTTTGTATATTAAGTTCTACTTAAGCTATGGTTTATCTCCTGGACTTGTTTCTCCAAGAGGACTTTCTTTCGAATGATTCAAAGATCTTGCAAACTAGGGTTATTTCCCCGTCGTTCTTGTCAAACTCCTTTCCCTAGTATCCTTGTTACGATTTAAATTTTTAATATGTTAGAAATCATGTTGTTGGTATTTGGTGCAGGCTGATCTTAATGTGTATGGTTTTTGATAAAATAATGATTATACTGAACCTATTATTTGGACTTGTTTGATGCTAAGTGTTATTATGTGAATTTAAATAATGATACTATGTTAAGATATGTCCGAAAATGTTATATATGAAGATGTTACGGTATTTTGTGCATAATTGCTGTTAATATGACGTTATGAAGATGTTAAAGGTAACAAATATTAATATGATGCTGTCCATTATGACTTAAAAACGTTACTCTAAAGTCATGAACTAAAATTGGCTTAACAAGGCCACTACGAAATCATATCTTGAATAAATTGCCTACCGGGTTCCAATAAAATTGGCTAACTATATTTGTCAAATAGAATATATGCTATTGGCTAGAAACTTATGTAAATTACTAAAAGATTGTCTAAGGGTTCATACATAAGGAAAATTAAATATGAACACACGTAAAATTTGCTTATGCTAACAAGAATGAATTTGGTAGTCTAACATCCTAAATCTTGAGACAATACTAATCATATGATAAATCTTTTGTAGTTACAGTATCAAATGATAATATAAGATCTTCTAAAGTACCCGCATTGGGAAAACTCCCAACATGCTCTAAAAGAATGACATATGAACTCATGAAACTTATTGAATGAAGTGCTCATCGTCCATAAACAATGATATGAATTTATTTCACTAAAGTTAGTAATTAACGTGAGTTATAACATAATTAAAGGGGTCTAAAGTAAGTAAGTGACCAGAATGGGGTGTTTAATGAAGTGAGACAAGTCTTACTTACACCTAAGCTGCTATGTAAAGAGTATACTCATGTATGGAGGTTTTAGAAGGTGTGAGCCAGTCTCATTAACACCAAAGGATGATATGTAAGGAAAATTAACATTACAGCAATGTCAATTAAGGATGAACATTCATTAATAGAGTAAGTAAATCTCAATCTAGAAGCAAGCCTCCATATTGCTTGAGTCAACTGTAGAACATAAAGAAGAAATGAACATTCACGTAAAGGGGTGAGTAATTATGAAAAGCAAATGTGCTAATGTTAATGAATATGGTGACAACATGATAAGAGGCTAATGTGAAATATGAGAGCAATCTCAAATGAGCCTAAGTAAATTTTACCAAAACGTACTAACATATGAGAGTGTAAATCTAAAGAAGAGACCAGTCTATATGAACACTCTGAAAAAAAGTATTGAGATTAATGTTCACTTAATACTAATGATGAGTTGAGAAATCATATATTGAGATATAATGTCCTCATACTAGAAGCCAGCTTCCATGAGGAATCAGTTGAATGTAATGGAACTTTATATTGAGCACCGCTAGGATAGCTATGAGCGGTTATGCCTTCTTTCGGGAAGGGCGGAGGTTCACGTAACTCTCATGAGATGTGACTGTCCGACATGCCGGGTATGTGTCTCCGTATATCTCCTACTATTCGAACCTATAATGCCAATATAAGGATCTGGCGGGGTTCAATTCCCATGTACACTAGCATGTGTTGGGTCACTGTGGCCGGTGATTCCACTTCTTTTCTGTGGGGGAGACAATGGATTTTATGATTCTCAGATGATCTATGTAGGATAAGGTTAATGTTTCCAAAGAAAGAGTGATTCCAACCTCAAACTATGAAAGATAATGAAATGAACGATATCGAAGGTGTCTGTGCAAGACAATCAGGAGGTGGAATCAGATTCAAGTAATGACATTAGGTCATTCTTTGTCATTGCACTTCATGATTCGATGACAATTTTAAACTTCATCCTAGGTATAGTTGGTGGGTAAATCATCCTACGAATGAATGAAATGAATAATGCGAAGTACGAATGAATGAAGCAGACTCTTTGTTTGCTAAAGAAGGTTCTCGGGCTATTGAAGTTGCTGAGGCAGCCAGGATTTGAAGTCCATGGCACATCATACCTGCTATAATTAAAGGAAAAAAGTTTTCCCTGTGATAAGGGGTAAAAACGAACAAATTGTATCAAAATTTTGAGGAACCAAGAATTAGAAGTGCCTCCGCAAGGCGCAACCATTTCCTAGATTCCGTCGTGTTGTTTTTAAGTCACATTAGAATTTGTTAAACGGTTCTAAATGTGCCGGGTATTATGGGTAATTTTATTGATAGTTATTGAGTCTTTTTAAACACAAAAAAGTAAACGATCAAGCAATACCCTCAACTCAAAAGGAAACCTCTTCATTTCTTCTTTATAAAACCTCCATTGATGATGCTTTAAAGCTCCAAGGAATAAGACATATTTTCCATGTTTTTCTCAGTCAATTTTGTGGGATTTTCTTTACATAAGATATGGTGCTTCATAGTTTGATTCTCTTCCATTGATGGAGTCAAATTTAAATGGTTTTCAAATATGATCAAAGTATGAAATCTTCAAGTTTTATATATAACCATGGTTCTTGCATAAAATTATTTGAATCAATGATCTATGATATAATTCCGAAAATGATCTTTCATATTGATATGGTGGTTTATATTATTGATAAATTATTGTTGAATATTTTAAATTTTTGTAGTTCTTCGTCTTTGACCTACTTCTATGGAAAAAAATATGATTTAACCTTTTTCCCCTAATCCTAGGTTATGAGTTGAGGTTGAATAGATTAGTGATGATATAATTGACTTAGTTCTTGTATATATTACTATTATATAATTTTGTTAAGTAAATTGACAGACTAATATGATTGGATTAATGGTAAGATCTTGAACGAGACTTATGAAGGTGAATGGGTAAGACTTTGTGATCTTGAGATCTTTACTTCAATTATGATGGCTTATACTTGATAATGGTATCCAATTGAAGTATATCATTAGATTGAGAAGTTGATGATATGATTATTATAATGAAATATCTTGACTATGTGAAAATCTTAGATCACGTTAAGGGTATGATGATACAAGGTTGAATGTGAATCTCTTGACTGCCTTACTATGATATGGCTATGATGTGTTAATCTCACAAATAAAGGGTTGTTATGAAAAGAAATTCTCATGAAATACCTAATGAGCCAATGATATGATATACAAGGGGTTAGTCTCCTATGACCTATACTACGATTTGATGATTAAGAAAGCCTTAAAGTCATTTCAAAAAGGGACATTTCCCCAATTAATTTGTAGGTCCTCAATGTTCGGGGATGTTACCTTTTCACTATTCTAGCATTGAAGTTGTTATGTCTAATGACATTATTTCATTCCTCTATCTTGATATTATTGATGTAGGCCTATATGTGGCTCTTTTGTATTGAAGCATGGTCTATGCCCAAATGTTGTAACATGATAAGATCAGAAGAAGGGAAATTTTCCTACACATCATATGCAGTCTCTAATTCAGGATAGTGGTGCACTTCATTACCATGACTTAGAAACTACTCGATGTGGTTGATGTGAACTAATTATCCTCAGAATTTAAACTAGTTCTCTGAAACCAACTTTGTCATGACCAGAGTCTAGATTCTAGCCAAAAAACTGTGTCGTTGACCTCTCAGAGGTCGCAGACAAGCCTACATACGTCATTGTTACATCATCTAGAGAAATTTTAGCAGAAAATTCAATTTTTTTGCTTAGTTGTAGTATACTTAGACTTTATTATAGGAAACATCTATTCGAATAAGATCATCTACATAATTCAATAATCATCCTCTACAACCATCTAATACCAAGATACTCAAATGAATGAAATAGTACATAACTGTATCAAATGTATACTTGCAAAAATGGCACCAATACAATGTCTGAAAAATGAGAAAGGAACGCTGGTGGAACATCCTCCACTAGCTCATGCCAACATCGAAGCTAGATTATTAAAGATAGGCATCCACGTAAGCAAGAGGGCCTACCATGTATATATAAATGCTCCACGTTCGGGTAACCTCAACGTAGTCTCGTAATGCTCTAGCATTCACCTGCACCTGCACCTAAAAGTACAGAGTTGTATGGAATTTATACATACTTGTACTAAGTGTGGGTATATGAAAGCACACACAAAGGAAATGCGTGATTAAGAAGAGCTCTCCAAACAATATTAATTATGGAAAGTCAAGTCACTGGACTTGCAAAAATCGGATTAGGAAAGTCATGCTATGAGATTAACATGCATCATCATACGTAACATATTGCACAAAGCACATAACGTATTGCTTATTAGCACATAACATATTTCATATCATTCATCCATATGCCATGAGACCTTGGAATCATGGACTTGACATTAGGATTTCCAAAAATGAGGGCTCAACATATGGGAACTCAACAAGGGAGCCTTCTTTAGCAAACACAAAGTCTGTTTCATTCATTCATACGTACTTCATTTAATTCATTCGTAAGCTAGTATAAACACTAGCCATACCTAGGATGTAGTTTAAGACTTTCATCGGGTTTGCTGTGCAATGACAAAGAATGACCTAGAGTCATTACTTAAGTTTAGATCACCTCTTGATTATCCTATTCTAACACCTTTGATATCGTTCATTTCATTATGTGCATTACTTGAGCTGACCTAATTCTTTCTTTGGGAACTTTAACCTTAACTGACATAGATCATGTGAGCATCATGAAATCCAGTGTTTAAACCCACAGCGAAAATAGGTGGAATCACAGGCCCAAGTGAACCAAAACATTCTAACGTATATAGGGAAATAAGCCCTGCTATAACCCTATATTGGCAGTATTGTTTCAAAGACTAGGAGATATAAGGAGACCCATACCCATCTGGACGGACAGTCTTATCTCATGAGAATTACACGAACCTCTGCCTTCCCGAAATAAGGAATCACGACTCATAGCTTGCTTATCAGTGCTCAGTATAAATTTTCATTACATTCATCTCATACATCATAGAAGCTTGCTTTTAGAATGATGCATCATAGCTCATTAGATGATTTCTCATCTCATCATTACGTATTAAGTGTGAATTGCCCTTACACTTACATATAGAGTTTCATTGAGACTTGTCTCTTAATATTCAACACTCTCTGAGGTGAGTACTTTTGGTGACCTTATATAGGTGTATGTACATATTGTCTCACTTGCAAATATTTTGGTGCCACCATGTTCTCTCTTAACATCTTTTCTCTTTATCCTTACTCACCTTTCATTATTTGTTCATCATATAACATACATATGCTCTCTTGGAGTTTACGTTGAGGGACATTGATTCTAGGCGTAGGTACAGCTTGTCTAACTTGTACTAGCCTATCCTCATGTAGCCACTCTTTCCTTGATTATTCATTGTTTAGTATATATATACTCTCTTAGAAATTTCATTTAGTGACACTTATTTTTAGGGGTACATTTAGATTATCTCACTTGCACTAGCCTATAGTCACGTAGTCAATATTTTCTTACATATTAACTACGAATTAATTTTAACCCTTTCTTTTAGAGTATGCTTGAGATATGACTTTACATCATTCTACACTCCTCTTACGTTAATGCTAATTTCGTCATATGCCAATGCACTTGGCCTTTTAGTATGTTTCACACTCTTACATAAACTTCCTAGGTTCACATTTTTTAACTACATGCATCTTAGGTTCGCTTACATTTAAACATACGCTGGACTTATGGATACATAAGTACAAGCCATGAGGCTTCATTCATTATTCGTTTAAGTGACTAATACTTACCAAAGATTATGGAGTACAGGACTTATGCATCTTATTGGTATGCCAAGATCTTGATTTCGACTCTTAGAGGCAGCATTCATAAATATTTGTTCACGTACGACTTATGAGTCAATACGGAATTGAGCAAGGGAACCCGATTTCGAATCCCTTGAGAAACAGTTAATATTATATTAAACTTGGTACTTGTATTTTTCAGATTTGGGGTACCCTAGGTCGATCCCCATCACCCCCATTATATTTTCTTTCTTTTCCCTCCCCTCTTTCTCGTTTAAGGCAAAGAGATTGTGGGATCCATCCCCCACAAACTCATTCTTTTCACTTAATTTTTCTCCTAACTTTATCCAAGAGGTTGTGGGTTCAATCCCCACTCACCTCATTTTATTTTTCTCTTTTATATTTCTCGTAACTCTCTCAACTATACAAGAGGTTGTGGGATCAATCCCTACTCAACTCATTTATTTTCTTCCATTTTTTTCTACTAATTCTCTCATCTATTCAAGAGGTTGTGGGTTCAATCCCCACTCACAACATTTTATTTTTCTCATTTATTTTTCTCCTAAGTCTCTCATCTATTTAGAGGTTGTGGGTTCAATCCCCACTCACCACCTTTAATTTTCATTTCGTTTTCCTCATGAACCTTTTATGTAATTTGCATTTGGTGAGGTCTTGGGTTCAATTCCTAATGACCTCAGAACTTTTAAAAAATTTTAAAACATAGCTCAGTTTTAAAATTTTTGACCAAGACCTACATTTCCAGCAAGCTGGAAAATATGGTCTCTTTCAAGCCATCTTTCTCTCAAGTTTTCACGTTGATTCTTGGAGTAATTTGGGTGACATTCTTCCAGAAACATTACCCTTATATGAACATCACACTATTAAAATTTACATATACGAAAACACAACATTTATAACACTCAAATTTCAGGCAGCAACATAGTTAAGTTACAGCACACCGATGCTGAAATAGTTAATGTAAAACACTTTTCTGGAATTCATATTTCATTCCTTACATTATTTCCAAATACACATTCAATACATAATCACAACCAGAACTAAAATTATCTATACACATTCAATACAGAATCACAACCAGAACTAATATTATCTACCAGAAGACATAGGAACGCATGCTTTGAATCTTTCAAAGGATATAATGACAGGGGCATGCAATGGGGACAACCTTAGTTTCTTGATTGGAATTTAAACTTGTAACGACCTGTTTAGTCATTTTGAGCAGCAGGTTTTATTTCTGGAAAAACTGTGTGAGTCGACGGAACCCACGACGGACCGTCATGGACACGACGGGCCGTCGAGGGTGTCTCGTTCCAAAAGACTTAGACTTCTGAAATTTGGGTACT
>NC_028645.1:48347189-48349881 GCF_001406875.1 Solanum pennellii | reverse complement strand
TGGACTGGATCTCCTTCCTCATGTCTTGATGCCTTGAAGTTTCGGCATAGACTAGCTTTTATTTGTTTTAGCTTCTTAGAATACTCTTAGTTTAGTAATTTGATCATAGATGTTCTTGTGGTGATGACTTCCAGATTTTGGGGAAATAATAGATGTTGAATTTTAGAAGTTATTGAATTGTCTTTTATTAATGAGTTTAAGTCTTCCGCATTGCTTTATGTTGATATTATATTGAAATGTTAGGGTTTAGATTGGTTGGTTCGCTCACATAGGAGGGTATGTGTGGGTGCCAGTCGCAGCTCCGTTTTGGGTCGTGACAAAACTGAACTTAGGGATCTCTTGGGAAAGGGACCAAGAGAGAAGAAAACCCATACCTTAATGTCGTTCCACACTTGTTTAAATTCTGCCAATTTCCCACGAAACCACTTCCTCACAAACAAAATCCCAAACACAATCCGTCGAGAAAAATGTTGTTGATTTCCATTTTTAGCTTAGCTTTTCGTTTGAGTTTTTGTGTGTAAGTTCTTCAAGAGTGAATAACTATTATATTCAGATCTTTTACAAATAAAAAACGTGAGAATGAGAGTGAGAGACGTGAGGATGAGATGATTAGGATTAGGAGAGTTAGGTGGAGACTTAGTCAAACTAGGACTCCTTATTATTTATTAATTTTTTCTTTAAAAAAAAATATAATTTTTCCCTTACGTAAATAAGCTTTTTTAAGTATTAGTTAATTCAATTAGTTCACTTAATAAAATTAAATCAATTTAATCCTTGCTTCCACTAAGGCTCGACCCCAGGTGTAGCTAGATTTTGCTTAAAGTGTCAAATTTTGCAACCTCTACCCGAATTGACCCTCCACCATTTTAATTAATTAATTAATTAAATATTTAGGGTAATTAAAATACTACCCTTAGCAAGGAAAACACTATTTTACCCCTAGACCCTCCATATTTAAGATTACCCTTTTTATGTCCGGCTAAGACTCATACGGGTAAATCTTCATATCCGGACGCCTTACATGGCTGGGCCCAACCTTTCCTAGCTCAACTTACTCATTAAGTTAGTTGGATTGGCTGTTGCAGAGGTTCAGAGGTCTGGTTCTACGCACATCAATCCATCTGAACCCGGTCTAATCTAGGCATTCTGGATACATTAGCCATTACTTAAAATAGTCATTTTAGGGTTGTTACAATAATCATCTCAAAGTTTCATTGATCGAGAAGTTCTATATTCCTAAAAGTATGTAGCAACGAAGCTATTATGGTATACACTGTTTACAAGGTCTAGTTGTAATGTATGAAAGTTTCTAAATTGGAATTTGAGTTGATCCACTATATATGAGTTGGAGATGGAGGATATTGGATCAGGTAGCCGTGTGAGTCAATCTGGATCCATGTGAAGAGAATACATATATATAAATATATATACACATATGTGTGTGTGTGCGTGTGCGCGCGCGCGCGCCTGTGTGTGCATGTGTGCGTGCGTCTGCGTGTGTGTGTGCGTGAGTTTGTGTGTGTGTGTGTGAATAGTTGTGTTACTTTAGAATTATAAAAGGGAACTTAGAAGAGAAACTAACATATCTTTTCATTCTCTAAAATTTTAAAAGAACAGACACTTCTTCTCCTTCTTCCTTCTTCAATTCTAATAAAGTTGGTGTGAAGATTCTGTTAGGTTTCTTCTCCAAAAAGAGTTTGAATGAACAACTATAACATGTACTATTTTAGAATGGGACTTTATATATTGTAGTTCATGTTTATATCATATGAATATAATTGTGTGATTGCACTTTGTGACCAGTGAAAAAAATTCAATGATGCTGCAAATTATGTATTTTATTAGATTGTTCACAGTATTTTTAAAAGTAATTTAGTAGTTTTAAGTGTTAGAAATTAGTATCAATGTTTTAGTTAATATTGATTTTATTGGGAATGTGAGTTTGTTATGATTTGCATCTCTCATTCATAATTTCAGAGTAAAAAGATGAATTTTTGATTAATATGTAATTTCTGTATTGAAGTGGTATGAATTAAAATGTATTCATTAAGGGGTGTGAATTCACAGTTAAAAGAGTATTAATTGGGTAGGTAACAATGTGTATGTGTATACCTATACACACACACTAGTATAGGGTAGGTCGTGTCGTGCACGGGCCCAATAATACTATATTGAATATTTATCAAGATATTTTATCAAAATTTTATATATTTTTTATACAACTTTAATATAATTAATTTTTTTTCACTTTTCTAGTTAATTGCATTATTTTATTCTATCAAAAAAAATTGTCATAAAAAGGAATATATTATTATTTTATAAAACAAATTAATTTTATTAGATTAAAATAAGTTATTAATTTTTTTTTCTATTGCTTTATACAGTTATTTAAGGATAAAAATAGATAGGTAAAATGATAAAGTGAAAATCATTAATTGAAAACAATCTTCATTAAATCGATACTAATATGCGGAAGCACATAAGTTGACATACTCTTCTCAGCGAAAAGGAGAAGTCCATGCAATTATTTAAAATTTTAATTTTTATTTGTAGTACTTTCAATTTCTTAAATACAATATTAGTTATTTTCTAAGTAATAATAATATTACAATTAAAGGGTAATTTATACATAAAATATTGAAAAACAAAATAATCAATATACATATATATTGATTATATATATATATATATA
>NC_028645.1:48013844-48018133 GCF_001406875.1 Solanum pennellii | reverse complement strand
GTGGGAACGATCCCAACCTCACTAGTTGGGTTATTTACTTGACACGACCGCTTTACTTCTTGTTTGAGAAGTAAGTTTGAGCGTATCAAATTTTGGCGCCGCTGCCGGGGAAAGTACCTTTTAGATTAACTTGAACTTATTACTATAGTTTAGTTGATATTTTCTTGATTTTACTTTGTTTTATTGTTTTTGATTTATGCAGAACCACCCTCCTTGTATGCCAAATACACGGAGAGGAAGAGGCATACCATCTTGATAAAGTCTGAGTAATCAAGTATCCTCAGTCGTGCCGCGACATTAAATCAGGCGCTTGTTGGGAGGCAACCCAATACTTATAGTTTTTCTTTTTAGTAATGGTAGCATTTTTTTTACTAATGAGTTTTAAATTTGCAAGAAAATTACACTGCAGCAGTCCTGACGGATACAGCGACGGATCGTTGTTTCTGCGACGGACCGTCGCATGAATCCGTCGTACCAGGTACGTCTTTCTGTTATGTTCAAACTAGGGCACACGCGACAGACCTTCATCTTGTTGACGGTCCATCCTGCACAACTGTTCTGGTTGTCAGAGACCCTATTCCTAAGGGTCTCTCATATTTTTCTAAAGTGTCCTTCAATGGACACATGCGACGGACCATCATACTTACGACGGTCTATCCTGCACAACAGTTCTGGTTGTAAGAGACCCCTTTCCTAAGGTTCTCTCTCTATTTTTCTAAGTATCCTCAAACGGACACCTACGACAGACCGTCTTACCTGTGACGGTCCGTCCTGCATGACCGTTTCAATGGTCAGAGACCCCTCTCCTAGGGGTCTCCACATTTTTTCAAGTGTCCTCTGACGGACACCCACAACGGACCGTCGTACCTATGACGGTCCGTCCTGCACATACCGTCATACTAGTCAGAGACTCTCCTTCAGGGTTCTCTATATATACATAGTCGAAGTAAGACACGACGGACCCCTTGACGGTCCTTCATAGTCACGACGAGCCATCACCAGGCCCGTCGTGTGTCACTGTTACTATAGTATTGTCATTTAATTTAATTTTTTGTGTGGTTTTGCTTGTCTTGTTTGCTACTTCTCGTACTGATATTGATCCTTTATAGGTCCTATCTACTATGGCACCTAAACAAGATCGAGTGTATGCACACGGGCGATCGAAGTCTGTCGCCCCGTCTGCCCGCATGGTCATTGGCTCTGATGATGAGCGTGACCCCGAGTACGTGCCCACAGGCACTTCCACCCCTTCCCGTGCTTCACGTGTCACCAGAGCCACACCCAAAAAGGTGGCGTCCGGCGTAGTCACTGCCTCCTAGTCTGATGAGGAGCGCACACTGACCGGCACACCTTCTGGGTCAGCCACGAATGAAGAAGGAGCGCCGTGAGATGGAGGCTGCGAGGAGAGCCTCGCTTACTGAGGAGGAGGCACGCCAGCAGAGAGTTCGAGAGTTAGCTGCTGGGGCGTCTAGCTCCCAAATTGTGGAGATAGCGGGAGGCACTGCTGATGGTGCTGTTGTTGCTGAGGAAATCACTGAGGGTGTCCAGACTACAGAGGTAGTGGGTTCCGGGGAACCGGACCCACCAACTTGCTGATTGTCGGCGCTTTGCGCCACAGGTTTGCTTCACTTACCACTCTAGTATTTCAATTTTTATGCAATGGGGACAATTGCTTGTCTTTTTGTTGGGGGTGGGGTAAATGGAAAGTGAGTGCTAGGGTGAAGTCTGAGTAGCCCAATTCACTATCCTCTTTTGAGGTTTTGTTGCCTGTGTTCTTTTTCCCCAAGAGACTGATTACTTTATCCAGTTGAACCGGCATGTCTATATCTTTTGTACATAGTTTAATTCTGGAGCATGATGGCTAAAATGATATCCTGATAAACTGGAAATGATGCATGACTAGGCATAGTAACTGATAAATGTGTGGCTCTAAGCATGACATAGAGGTACACCATTGCATTACCCTAAGTCTAAAATTCGAACTAGGTGTCTGATAATCTGGTAGAGTGATGAGATGTCAAGTGAGTGTGAGGAAGATTTGAATAGTCCACTATTTGTACTGAGCTAGAACTTGCCTGGTTAGTCCTGCTAAAAGTAAGCTGTAATAGACAATTAGGAAAGGATCATAGGCCCTTATTCAATATAGCCCATTTTTAGCCTAAATAAAAGAAAACCAAATGAAATTTATCCTTCTTTGATCCAAATGATTTGAGCTTAAATTAGACCTTTCTTTTTCACCCCAACTGATCTTTTCTGGGAATAATGTGTTGGCCCTGGTCCCTCCTTGGACATGTGCACCTCAGCTTATGCCAAAAGCATAAGTTGAGGGTGGCTAATGCAGTAAACAACCTTCGTTATGGCCCTGACCCAACTTTGGGTATTGTGTACCTTGACTCATGGCAAAGCCATGAGTTGAGGGTGGCTATTATGAGGAATGCTCTGGAAAGTGGGGTTGAAAGAACAAAGAGAGAGAAAGAACAAAAGTAAAGTGACTCAAAAATTAGTTGAAAGAAAAGTAAAAATGAAAAAAAAATATACAAGCAAGAAAAGAAGAGAGTCACTTACACAAATGAAGAAAGAAGAGAAAATAGCAAGGTGAAAGAATATGAGAAACTGGGCGAGATAAAATGATAGAAAGTGGAAGGTTTAGCCGATATTTCAAGGAGGCTAAAAAGTCACTAAAGAATACCTAAATATACCCTACCTGACCCTGAGCCTATGTTACAAGCTAAGAAAGTCCTATCGTGATCCTAAGGGTTGTATAGCGAACTTAAGGCAGTGAAAATAAGGGCAAGCTTATGGCAATAGGTATGAATGAGTGTGACTTTGTTCTGAGAGCGAGTGTTGAAAAGTAATCCTTATACTCAAACTGAAATCATTGTGTGAAAAATGAGGATTTTGTTTTAAAGTGAGGACACTAGTTGCAATACCGGAATTGTTAGCACCTCGGTGAGAAATTGAAGAAGATAGGTGTTAGTGCATGGTGAGTCTGTGTCATGTTCTGATCCCACAAAATTCAAGCCTAATAGTGATAGCATGCATAGATTTGATGAGATTAATCGGGATTGATAGCCAAATGATTGCAAAGGATAAAACATGGATACTATTGTATAAAGATTGTGTAGTGAGTCAGTTCGTCGCTTGAGGACAAACAACGAATTTAAGTTGAGGGTGTTGATATACCGTGGTTTCACGGTATAATTAATACTTTTTCCTTAGGTTTAGTGTGTCCAAAAGCCTTTTTTGTGCTAATTTTTATGTAAGTTTCTCTTTGTTTTGCAGGAAATCTGTCCAAAGCTGAATGCGGTTATTTTGAGCGAAGAAATGCAGAAGAGACCACCTACAGAGCGACGGTCCGTAGGTGGCAGCGTAGTGCAGCTGCTGAAGGAAGATGGGGAAGTCTGACCAAGTGTGGGGTTACGTATCTTGTGACGGTCCGTCGTGTCTATGACGGTCCGTCATGCAGGTTCGTCATGGAGTTCAGAGAAGTGATCCCACTACCCAGATTCCAAGAGTTGAACTGTTTTGGGACGAAGACCCTCGACGGACCCTTGTGTCTATGACGGTCCGTTATACTTGCCGTCGAGGGTGGTGAAGAGAGCAGCAGAAGAAATTGCACAAGTATGGGACGACGGAGTCCATGACGGTGCGTCGTGACCACGACGGTCCGTCGGGTGGTCCGTCGACCCAGCCGCGTTTTGGCAGATTTCAAGCAAACAGAGTCCTTGTTTAATTAGTTTTTTTTATTTTTTATAAATAGTTCGAAAAACCTCATTTTTGAGGTTAGTCTCTCAGATTGTTAGACTCGGTATTAGTGAGACTCTTAGATTGAGAGACTCTTAGACTGTTAGATTCCGTATTGTTAGACATCATATTATTAGATTTTGTGTATTAGTGTTAGATTTTGAGATTCTTGCAAGTGATTGTTGGTGATTTGTGGTGATTAATCAAGCAAACTTTCGGATTTTACTCTTTCTCATTGAAGTAAGTACATGAATTCTTATTTAATATATTTGAATATTGTGATTATGACTATGAGTAACTAAACTCCATAACTAGGGTTGTGGGAACCATAGGCAAATAATGAGATAAAACCTAACTAAAATAACAATTCTAGAATAGTGTCTTGCATGTATTAATAATTCTTTCGCTTAGAAGTCTTTTTAACGGATGGCCAACGTTAGAACTCGCTTTAATGCTACTTCCCGGACCAAGGAGGTAGATAATAGGAATAGAATTATTAACGTAGATTTAGTGTATACTATCTAATAGGCTAGTATTGATTGGTA
>NC_028645.1:47960143-48013145 GCF_001406875.1 Solanum pennellii | reverse complement strand
TAGAT
The DNA here is from genome assembly GCF_001406875.1 of Solanum pennellii. Taxonomy (NCBI): domain Eukaryota; kingdom Viridiplantae; phylum Streptophyta; class Magnoliopsida; order Solanales; family Solanaceae; genus Solanum; species Solanum pennellii. The sequence continues at coordinate 48,013,140 of NC_028645.1, read as the reverse complement.
TTAGTGTATACTATCTAATAGGCTAGTATTGATTGGTACGAGGTAATAACTTAGTCAAATATCGAATACGATGCTTAATATGAGGTAAAGATAAGGGTTAGGAAAGCAACACACGTAGCCGGACCAAGGTGCGGAGTGAGATTTTCTAGATGCCGGACCAAGGATTTAGAAATACATAACTTGGCACTTGCATGCAAGATACTAGGAAAGAATTGTTATAGTTAGAATTATCAAGTTATGAACCTGTGGGGAACACGTAAACCCTAGTTACTTTGATTAATTGATTAAACTCCAACATTCAAAGTTGTTAAGTGTCTCTTTCAATTTCGTTAGTTATTTTCACTCATTTAGAACGAGAAACCCCCCTTTTACTGTTTTTACTTTCCAAGGAAGTCATTGACCAAACAATAGTAATAACAAGTTGAAGTTAAGTCTAGACTATTTTCCTTGTGGGAACGATCCCAACCTCACTAGTTGGGTTATTTACATGACACGACCGCTTTACTTCTTGTTTGAGAAGTAAGTTTGAGCGTATCACTTATGCTCTTAATCAACCGGCAAGTCAAAAGTCTTCCCATATATAATGCCGTATAGAGACATACCTATGGTAGTCTTGTATGCTGCCCGGTGGGCCCAAAGAGCATCATCAAGCCTCATTGACCAATCCGTTCTACTCGCATTCACCATTTTCGTCACAATCTACTTAATTTCTCGGTTTGATACCTCAACTTGCCCACTCGTCTGAGGATGATATGGAGTGGCCACATTGTTGCAAACCCCATATTTCTCCAATAACCTTTTGAACAACTTCTTGCAAAAGTGGGATCCCCAATCACTAATAACGGCCCTTGGGGTTCCAAATCTTGAAAATATCTTTTTTTTCAAGAATGCGGTGACACTCTTTCCTTCATTATTTGCAAGTTCTATGGCCTCCACCCATTTTTACACCTAATCAACAGCCACAAGAATATGCTTCATCCCATGAGAACTCAAAAAGGGCCCATAAAGTCAATGCCCCACACATCAAAAAACTCAATTACAAGAATGGGATTTAAGGGGAGTTCTTGCCTTCTAGAAATACCTCCATCTCTTTGACACCTAACACATGCCTTGGCGAACTCATGATCATCTTGGTGGATGGTTAGCCAATAGTTGCCACATTACAAGATTCTATGGGCAGTCCGGATGCCACTATGATGCCCACCCATAGGCGAGGAGTGACATGCCTCCAAAACACTCAACATCTAAACTTTCGGCACACACCGGCGAATAAGACCATCAACACAACTTAGATATAAATATGGCTCATCCCAAAAGAACTTTTTCACATCGTGCATGAAATTTTTCCTTTGATGAAACGACAAGTCCGATGGGATGATATCACTAGCCAAGTAATTCGCAAAATCAGCGAACTATGGAATCAAGTCTTGAGACGCGGCTAATACATGATCATTAGGGAAAGTATCATCAATTTTATCATTTTCACCTAATTCTCGCATAGCTTCATCCTCTAATCTAGACAAGTGATCGGCAACTTTATATTTGGTTCCTTTTCTGTCTATCACTTCAAAGTAGAACTCTTGCAACAATAATACCCATTTAATCAACCTGATTTTGCATCCTTCTTTGCCATCAAATATCTCAAGGCACAATGATAAATATGCACTATGTCTCTCGTTGCAAGCAAAAAGGAGAGAATTTCATCGAACACAAAAACCACCGCATGGAGCTCTTGTTCAATCACAGTATAATTCTTTTCAGCTTCATTAAGGGCCTTGCTGGCATAATAAATGGGGTAAAGGATTTTATCCCTTCTTTGTCCCAATACTACACCATGAGCAACCCCACTAGAGTCACACATAACCTCAAATTGTTTTCCCTAATCTGGAGAAATAATAATGGATGTAGACACCAACTTATCCTTTAACTCTCCAAAAACATTCAGACATGATTCATCAAAAAAAATACACTCTTTTTCAAGTAACTTGCACAGAGGATGTGCAATTTTTGAAAAATGCTTGATGAATCTCCTGTAGGAAACCGCATGCCAAAGGAACCTCCTCACACCTTTTACAGAGATGGGTAAAGGAATTCTCTCTATCACCTCGACTTTAGCTCAATCAACCTCTATACCCTTCTCTGAGATGTGATGGCCCAATACAATACCCTCTTTCACCATGAAGTGACATTTTTCCCAATTTAGCACATGGTTGCAATCTTCACACCTCTTGAGAACTTCGTCCAAGTGACTCAAACAATGAATAAATGAGTCACCAACAATAGAAAAAACCATCCATAAACACCTCAATGGTGTCCTCCACCATATCAGAAAATATAGACATTATACATCTCCGAAAAGTAGTCGATGCATTACACAACTCGAAGGGCATCCTCTTGAACGGAAAAGTTCAATAAGAACAAGTAAATGTGGTTTTCTCTTGATCATTTGGTGCAATAGGGATTTGGTTGTAACCCAAATAACCATCAAGAAAACAATACCACCCCTTTCCTACAAGCCTATCCAACATCTAATCCATGAAGGGCATATGAAAATGGTTCTTCTCATTCCATCCATTCAATTTCTAGTAATCCATACACATTCTCCATCCGTTCACTGGCCTCATTGGATAAAGCTCATTTTTCTTATTAGGGACCACACTCATTACCCCTTTCTTATGCACACACTGAACAGGGCATACCCAACTACTATCAGTGATCGGATATACGACTCCCACATCCAACAACTTAATTGTCTCATTCTTTACTACCTCTTGGATAGGTGGATTTAAATGTCTCTGGTGCTCAATATTGTGCTTATGATCGGATATTAGTTGGATTTCATATTAACAAATAACGGAGGGATCCCAATAATATCCGCAATAGTCCACCCAATTGCTCTTCTGAACCTCTTCACCACTTCAACCAAATGCTCTCCTTGTATCATATTCAAATCTGATGTAATAATTAGCGGCAAATTTTCACCTTTCCCCAAGAAACATACCTCAGATGAGGTGGTAAAGCCTTAAGCTCAAATTTTAGGGCCTCTTCATTAGATGGTTTTGCGAGTGGAGATTCGCAATGTTTCATATCTAAATCAAATTTCTTTTGTTAGAACCGAACATCGCCTCGATCAAGTGCCCCAACCAATTACCCATACTCTTTGATAAAAACAATCTCAAAATTCATGAACACTGCGCTACTGTCTCAACACCAAGACATTCTTCTATTTGTACCTCAGACGAACTCTCAACCTTGTAAAATATCGTAGATACCTGTTGGAGCTCACCACTCTGCCTCATGGACCTACAAATATTGAAAGTCGCTTCTTCATTGTTCAATCGAAACTTCATCTTCCATTTCCCATATAAACTAAGGCAGGACTGGTAGCAAGGAACGGCCTCCCAATAATAATAGGCACCTCAATGTCCACCTCACAATCAAGAATCACAAAATTGGCCGGAAAAATAAATGACTGCACTTTCACTAGAACATCATGGAGTATCCCAATAGGCCTCTTTACCATTTGATAGGCCATCAGTAGCCGTATTGCTGTGGGCTTTGGGTCACCCAAACCCAACTTCTTATAAATAGAGAGAGGCATGAGAATGCTTGCCCCAAGATCAGATAATGCTTTAGCAAAGTGTACCAACCCGATTGTACATGGAATAGTGTAAGCACCCGGATCTTTTTTCTTTTGCACAAGAGACCTTGTAGCAATAGCACTACAGTATTGCATCCGATCACTATCCTTAAAACTAACCGATCTCTTCGTAGTGAGCATATCTTTCATGAACATGGCGTTACCGGGCATTTGTTCAAGAGCCTCTATCAAAGGGACATTGATGGAAAAATGTTTCAACATAGTAATAAAAATCTTGTATTTACCATCCTCGGTCTTTTTCACCAATCTTTGTAAAAATGAAGGTGGTGGTCTAGGAATGGGAGTCACTTTTTGTGGTGTCTCAGCTTCTTTCCCCGATATATCTACCAACTCACCACTAACTCCCTCTGCCTCATCATCTCCTCTTTTCTCATCTTCGACACCAGAGCGCATATGGATTCATGGTCTGGTTACCCCCTCGAGTATTAACTGCCATACAATGTCAGTCATTTTTCAGATTCTGGACAGCATTGCTAGGAAGAATAACCGGTTGGCGTGGGTTAACAGTAGAAGACAATTGGGCCATTTCCAACTCAAGATGCTTGATTGAGATTGCATGTGCGTCCACCTTTTGCCAAATATTTTCTAAATACCTCTCAACTCTTTGGAGTGCTCATCACTAGCACCAAATCTCCTCATAATCTTCTGCAACATTACCTCAACTCGCTCCATACTACCTCCACCATCCCTAAGAGCAACTTTACGATTTTGAGGTTTAACATAGGGCCCACTCCTATCATTTTTGTTACAAAGAGTTACCCCGGTTGAAGTTGTTGTTAAGATTGTAGTTGCCATCTCGAACATAGTGACCCTCCCGGTTGTAATTCCCATAATTCTTACCTTGATTTCATTGACCTTGGAGCCAATTCTAATGATTGGAACCTTGGGCGTTTGTCCGGAAACCCCCTGTCTACTCATTCACTGCATAAGAGTATTCTTCATAGTAGTAATCACCAAACGGTGGTTGTGGTTTGGACAAATCGTTCATCATATTTACCTTTTATGCACCCCCGGTGACATGTTTTAACACCAACCCAAGCTTAGTTCTCATTTGAGCCATCTCTTCACGAATCTCATCTGCGGCTGGGTTGTGTGAAGCTTGCACTACAAAAGTGTTTCTCCCAGTATCTGACTTCCTAGTGCTCAAGCTTTATTTTTTGGGGTGATTTTCTTGAATTTCTCAGCGATCTCTGCATATGTACACTTCTCCATAAGAACCACCCGCAATAATATCAAGCACTGCTTTATTTTTATCATCTCGCTTCCGATAGAAGTACTCTTTCAGTGACTCATCATAACTTTGGCTGTTTGGGACACTTCTCAATAATGAGGTGAACCTATCCCAAGAAATTCTTACTGACTCTCATGGAAATGCCACAAAGTTGTTCACCCTATATTTCTGCTTTAGCTTTTTAGAAACTGGGTAATACCTTGCTAGGAACACATCCCTCAATTGATCCCAAGTATAAATTAAATTATAGGGCAACTCAGTAAATCAAATTGTGGACTGCCCCGTCATTGAGAGAGGGAACACCCTTAATTCAATTACATTCATGTGTAAGTATGGCCTCCCTACACAACTCTTACACACCGACCTTAACTTGCGATGTGAGCATGTGGATCCTTAGATGGTAGCCCCGAAAACAAACATCTAACGGTGAGCATCTGAATCAAGATACTAGTTACCAAGAAAGTATGACCATGTAGTAGAGGAGGTAGGACAAGTGGCCCATCACAGTCAGTGATGTTAACATTTGCCCTATAGTACTCTTGAGGGTGTGGGGTAGGTGGTTTCCTCCTCAGATTACCTTCACCAAGGTTTTTAACAATCACTCGATTATGAGCATCAACCGGCGGGGGAAGTTGAGGGTTGATCTAATCATCGATATAAGCAGGATTGTTTTGAATAATTCATTCTACGAAGTGTGCGGTAATGTACTTAAAGTTAATCTAAAAGCCACTTTCCCCAGCAACGGCACAAAAATTTGAGACGCTCAAATAATACTTCCCTAAAGAAGTATAAGTGGTTGTATCAAGTAAAGATTCCAATTAACAGGTTGGGGTCGATCCCACAAGGAAAATGGTTTAGACTTAACATCAATCTACGATTACGTATATTCAATAAAGTCCTTTCCAACAACAATTAATTAAGGGGGGGTTTGTATAACAAAAATGTTTAATTATTTTTAAGTAAGATAGATAGCAAATTTATAACTTTCATGTGTATAAAGTGATGAGAGAAACTAGGGTGTAAGTGTTCCCATTAGGTTCATAATGTGGTAATCCTAGATAAAATAATCATTTGCTAGTATCTTGCATGAAAAGTGATAAGTTATGTATCCCTAATTCCTTGGTCCGGCAACTAGAGAATTTCACTCCGTACCTTGGTCCAGCTACGTGTGTCTACTTTACTAAACCTTACATTTAACTCATATTAAGCATCATATCCAATGTATGGCTAAGTTACTACTTTCAACCAATTGAAACTAGCCTATAAGATGGTGTATACTAAATATGTTGATAATCTTTTTCCTCTCAACTACCTCTTTGGTCCGGCAAGTAGAAATACGACAAGTTCTAGCGTGTGCACTCATTAAAAAAACTTCTAAACGAAAGAATTATCAATATATGCAAAACCTTATTCTAGAACTGTTATTTAGCTAGTTTCACCTTGTTAATTACCCATGGTTCCCACAACCCTAGTTGTGGATTTAGTTACCCATGCTAAGAATTACACAATTCATTATAGTTAAACAAGAAATTATGTACTTACTTTAACAAGTTTTTTAGAAAACCCATAAATATCACATGAATTCACTAAAATATTAACAGAAACAATTCTGGAAAATTCAAATGTATCCCAAAAACCAAAGTTTTACTTCCAATAATACAAATCTGAAAAATAGTAAAGTGTCTAACCTCATAAATGAGGTTTTTAGTCCTATTTATAATAATTAAGTCCTAAAATAAAAAGGAGTTCTATTTAAGGAAAAGAAAATCTGTCCAAAATACGTCTGCCATCCACGACGGTACTGACAGTCCGTCGATGGAACGACGAACCGTCGACAACTTCCGTCGGTCCATACTTCAAATATTTTTCAGCTTCCACTTTTCAAAACTTTTGATTACCATCGACGGACAAACAGCATGGTCCGTCAGTGGACCTACGGTCCGTCGATGGCCTCCGTTCGTCAACACTTAGTGGTTTCTTCAAGCCGGGTACTAGGAATACTTTCTGTTACCACCGACGGTTAGCCATGACGATCTGTCAGTAGATCGACAGACCATCGCTTCTTCCGTAGACCCACACTTGGTCAGATTTCCCCGATTTGATTACAGCTGCTTGGACCTTAGTCGACGATCATCACCTACGGACCATCGGTGGCTTTGTAGGTCATCACTCCTACAGATTTTAGCACAGTCTTCAGATTTTCGTTTTGGACAGTTTTCCTACAAACACAGAGAAAAACACATTAAAACTACTTCAAAAAGGCCTTAGACACACACTAAACTTAAGGGAAAAGCATTGGAAGTACCGTAAAACCATTGTACATAATTAAGTGAGACATCGACTCTAAAGATATTCAACCTCATGCTATGATGCCATATTTTTCACATCCGGGGAGCACCCCTTAGACATAACCGGCGTCGTCGTCCACTTTGAGGACTAAGACTAGCCTCTTAGATTACATCATTACATTCATGGGTTTAAATTTGGGGAAAAATTTAAAAGTTTTCTTTATCTATCTTGAGGTTTACATAGACCTTTACCATAGACACAATATATATAATCATATCGAGTATACATAGACCCTTAGTATAGAAAGATTACTTAGTCTTCTACTTTTATTGCACATATATATATAAGATATATCATAGGATTAAAATTGGATGTCTCATCTCATAACCATCTAAACAAGAGTTTAACAATTGGGCATAGCCGATATATTAATAAGAGCCACACATAGGCTATACAATCTTTAATACTCAAAAAAATGAAGGAACTAGAAGTTTTATAACTAGAACAACATCATAAACTTGATAGTGGCATTTTCCTCAGAAAATAGAGGACCTAACTAACTTGGATGAGTGAGAATTCCAAGTCTTCGTTCAGAGTCATCTCAAAATCCCATCTACGACCGGAACCTAAAATGTTGGGCAAAAAGGGAGAAAATGGTTTTAGTACACAAGTTGTACTAAGTATGAGACCATATGCACACACATATAAAATCATGCCAAAAGGAATAAATTTCATTAAAAATTCAATTTACTTTGAAAAATCCTTATGCACATTCAAGAAGACCATACCAATCAATAAGACATATTCATTAAGTCAAGATCATGTACATCACAAGACACCCACTACTAAGCCTAGTCAAGTCAATAAGCATATCAATACTTGTACATATAATAAAGACAACTCTATAATCAAGTTATAACATTAAAAAATATGAATAAGTGTTCATTACAACATAACCAAAGCAAGACAATTACCCATGGACCCTCATTAAGTCAACTGGTGTAATGACTAAGCAAAGACCCGTTACCTTACTCAATCTAATAAACTCTAAAATAACCATAACCAAAGTTCAACTTCACATAGCATATCATCAATATTACATATCATTATACTTTAACAATAGAGACCAAGCAAATATTCATAAATGAAACTAATCATCACATAGTATTTCTAAGAGCCCCAAAATGAGTTAGGGTATCTAGAGTCTCACTTGTTCCTATAATCTTGTTAACATGTTAATAGAGTTATTTGAAGTATTTGTGGGTGATTTGAAGTCATTTGGAAGTCAAAGGTCTAAGGACGACCATGACGTTCGATGACTAGTCACTTAAGGGGTCTTATGTGTTTTTATGTACTTATGTGTGTGTTATGAGATTATGAGGTCCTTATATGAGATAATGATTTTTATAAGAATTTTATGGAGTTTCATGAAGATTAGTGATCAAACATCCAAGAACATCCATGTCTTTCGAAAGTTAGCCCTTGAGACATGCATGTGTGTGTCTTAAAAGTTCCTATCATGTTTGGACGTATTGCGTGTAATTGTTTTGGGTGAAAATTATATGGAAGGTCCTTGAATTGTTAATGTTCATATTCACGTTGGAAACTCACGGGTACAACTTCCCAAGTGCCCTCCGCAAGAGGCCCTCAAGAAGGACCCAAAGGCTGTCGAGACACTACCTTGGCAGTATCAATAGACTGAGCCAAACGACGCCTCGTTAGTCCACCAATGGCTAGTTTATGGTGAGTCACCAATTTAAACCTAGAATGGTGAAGTCTAATAAAAAGAACATCCTATGAACCAAACGACGGAAGCCACATACTATTCGTGGATGGGACAACGTAGCGTCGATGGCTGGTCGTCGATACAGGCTGCAGCTACTACCTAGCGACTGTTTCATTAAAGGGGTCAATGGGAAATTCACCCCACGTTCTAACCTGACCCTACATGGTTTATTTATTTATTTTTGGGTGTATTAGGTTATCAAATACGCGACAACCTCATTCCTAATCCATTCTTCACAAATTAGACTTTCCCTCCAAAAATATTCTCTCCAGAACCTCCATTGAAGGTGAAGCTCAAGAACATCTTGGAGCTTGGATTCCTATGGGTTAATCATCAAACTTATTAGGTTTTATTCTAAATTAAAATATGGTGATACTTCATCTCTAGTTATCATTCCATCTATAGAGTTAATCTCAGTGTTTTCAAAGACATTTCATGATCAAACCATTAATCTTCAAATCTAGCAATGGGTTCTTTCTCAAAACGTTTTCAAAGGATTTCTCATGATAAATTGATAATAATTTTTTGGTTTTAACATGAATTTCAATTCAATTGCATTATGAACCTATGCTCTCCTCAACTCTCGATTTAGTTTATGCATGGGCATTGTAATTTTGAATTTGTATTGATTGAATGGTGATTCTATTATGTTTAATTGCTTGTGTATATTGTTTATTATGTATATTGAGGACGAATTATTGATGAATGATCCATGTGAATCAATATATGATGTTTGAACAAGACTAGCCTATGCTCCTCTATGTGTTCAATGTAAGTTCAATTTTCTGATAATTGTTGTAGAATTTTGATTATATTATTGTAGCTACTGCCTTATGTTAATAATATGGATAAATTGTGGGTATGAATCCTTGGTGAATAAATCAAAGAAATCTTGGTAGGATTGATCTACATGTTTTAGCCTGTATATTGATAAAATTATAAATGTGATGCGAACTTGATTTTAGGTTAGATGAAGTATTGATTTTTATTAGATTGATACTTATTTAGATACTTCACTACATGTATATTGTTGATAAATTGTTATTTATGATCAAAGAAAGTGAAATTTGTGAGTTAACTACATTCCTCTACTCTCTATTGAATTGGTGGTTTGGTGTGTATGGTGATATCATGATCCTATAGGGAATTAAGTATGATTTTCATTATGTTAATGTATATTAAGCTACTGCCGTATACTTTAATTGTTGATGAAATACTTGTACTGATCAATGATGATCTAAGGTTAAACGATTTGTAAGAATTGCTCTACTCTTCTACTTCTCTACTTCTCTATAGTATTGATAATAGAATTGGCCTTGTATGGAATTGTGTGGTATGGTCCACTAATGGTGGCGGTGTTTAAATTATTCTCATTAAATAAATGTTTTAAACATGTCCTTGAAGGCAAATTGATGATATATGAGTATGTGGCTATGATGATCACACTATGTGTAACGTATACGTAGTCTTCTCTACTAGTTGTGAATCTAGGTTATAAAGCTATTGTTGTAAGCATGCAAATGGTTATTTTAAGATCATGTGTAGGTGATTCCAATAATTAAGTGTTAAGGATTTATGACCCCTACACATGTACCCTATGTGAATGGGTGAATAGCTAATGTTAGGAGTCTTAAAGTGTAATATGAAGTTAGCTTACCTCTTATGCTAAATTGTGTTGTGTGGTCTATGCTTGGTTGAGCATTTTAGTCTTAAGAGGGTGACTGCCTCAATGTGTAATTAATAACCATTATGTGCTCATATTGACCCATGTACACACACACTCACAAATTATATACACTTACAAGGTAGTAAAGGTTTATCGTGTCTAATGAAAAGTTGATCTCATATTAACTAACTGTCTACTATTATGCATGTAAGGTATATGTATGTGAAGCATCTTATGTATTCCATTAACTAGGATGACTTGATAGGTGTACTAGTAATGGCAAGGGTATGGGACCTTGTCTATATACTGAACATGTGTGCCTTGATAGGATAGTTCCTAGGTTTTGTTTTTTCTACATATGAATATGACTAATATGCTATGATTTTAAGTATATGATATGATGAAATATGAATGTGCAAGGTGTCTTGAAGTGTTGATATGAAAGGATTGCTCATATAGTTATACCTATACACCTATGCATTGATATATGAACATGCATTACATTTATGTGTTATGTGAAAGGTTTGCTCACATATAAGTAAAACACACACACAAGTATGAAGATCTAGTCAATAGATGGTCCTTGAAAGGTGTGCTCAAGAGAACCCTAAAACTAGATTGGTGCTTGAATATGCTATAAGCATATAAGGAGTCAATATCCTAAGCCTATGTTTTATTAAATAATATAATAAAGAATTTTTAATAAATAAGAAATTTAGCTTAGCACCGAGTGAACTTGACAATGAGAGGTGTTAGCTTTCCTTGGAGGAAGATTCACCATTGGGTTCTCATAATGTGTTCACTTCACTTGGAGGAACACTTACCTATGGTTCTACATGAGTTTTTGACTTTCCTTGAGGAAGACTCACATATAGTTTCTCATGATATGAGGTTCCAATGCCAATTAGCATGTAAAGGGTCATGTATATATCTTAGTTCCATAACTATGCTTGCCACATAGGATCTAGCAAGTGATATCACCTAGTATGCTAGCATCTGTTAATATTCTACCTTGGCTAGGTAAGAATACCTTTCATTGGTATAACTCTACAACACCAAATTCCATGTTTAGCACCCATGATCTTAGTGTAGGGTGTGTCTATAGTTCCCTAATGTAAAATGGACAATAGAAGTAAAGTAAGGACTATAACTAGGATAACCTAAGGGTAGTTTCTTAGTGTAGGTGGGGGTATGGGACTTCACCAATGCATTGCACATGTGGCTGTTGAGGGAAGTCCTAGGAAGGTGTTCTAATGTATATGTCTAGGTATATGTTCCTTATGCATGACTTGGTAGTAATCCTCTACTTGTTGTGATGAAGTGCATGGTATGAGTCCTAATGAATCTATGCGATGTGGTCTTATCCTTATGTGCATAATGTTGGTCTAATTGACCATATGATTGAAGGTCCTACTTGATATATATGTAGTTGACTATGGTATTATGTTGGATGTGTGAAGTACGTGTTATGACGCTTGTGGTCTTATGGTAAGTTATCTAAGTACGTGTCAGGTTATGGGGCTTCACATGTACATTGCACTAGTAGACATAGATTAGGATTTTGAGTAAGGTCTTATGTTAAGGTTAATGTGAAGTATGTTCCTAGTTATATGAAAAGTTCTATATGAATGTATATGTTTGGCTTATGTAGGTTGTATGTATGTCTTCCTTGTGGCCTTAAGCAATGCGTTATGTAGGCTGTATGTATGTTTTCCTTGTGGCCTTAAGGTGATGAATTTCACCAAATCTTAGTAGAGGGTTACATGGGAAGTTAAGGAATTAAGGTAAATATGAACTCACTTTAAAAGCTACAAGTTCACTTTAAAGGGAAAAATAGCTCACTTGAATGGTAATGAGCGTACTGTAAAATGATCCCAAATGTGGCTTAAATTCTATATGTGATTTCATATGATGTTTAACCTTTGAATATGTCTATATGAAGTATGTGAATGAAATAAATTCTATTGTATGAAGATTTTCTCAAAAAGGCATGAAGTATGATTTCATGAAAATGTCCCTTTTAAATGCATATTTTTGCATGATTATCATACTTGGTCCATTCTTGTACTAATTCTATTCTTCTCTACTTTTTACACAAAGTGTAGGTTATGGATGCTTAAGGGATGTCCTTAAAAGATGAGGAGCTTGATATGTGATTCCCAAGCTCAAGGAAATGAATCCTTAAGTTCAAGGATATCCTAAGTTGTGTTTTTACGGTAATGTGTTTTAATATTTTACTTATGGATTATGTTGTAAAGGTGGTGTCCCTAATGTACTCTTCAGTTTAGGATGGCAAAAATAGACTAGAGTCTAAATGTGAACTTATGAGATTTTATATATACGAAGAGAAGTTTCAAGCATATGATGTGCTATGAAAAGTTTTAAATTTTCCACTAATTAACCTATGACATTGGCGATGAATGATAAATATGGGCTTGTACAAGACCTCCGAAAGGTCAAGTACGTCATGTTACTTATAGGGGGTTCTCCCCGGATGTGACAATATAATCAATATGCAAGATCATTATACACATATCATATACAATCATAAGCATATACATATATAAGAACATCCTCCTAAGACTTCCTTCAAGTCAAACTACTGCAATTCTTAGGTAGAGTCATGTACCCCTACTTAGACTAAGTTAAACCCCTTAGATCATCCTACTTACAGTTCATTCATTTAATTCATTTTACCTTTTTGGGAACATCTTGACTTAAGTTACATAGACCACATGAGCTAATATGGAATACGGTGTCATAGAATCCTACACTGAAGGATGGCGGACTACTTGGCAAGGTAGTACCAAAACATGAACATAGCAAATACGTTGATCCACTAGCTAGTATTCCTATGGAGAGACATAGTTCAAGAACTAAGAGACGTATTGGGACCTATTTAGGCTACATGCATTTTAGTCTCCAATCTCAAAAGTACATTATTAATCCTACCTTCCCTATGTGGGAAGGGGCACTCCTCACTCTAGTTCACTCGGTGCTAAGCTAGAGTCCCTTAAAAATGTCTTTCATACCTTTAATAATCGTCATAACTAAAGGTAGGTCATAGGTTATATCCCTTATATAACCATCATCATCAGGGCTCAATAAGAATTGCATGAGAACACCTTCCATTACAACCCTCACATGTGAGATTAGCACATTAACATCGTTTTATCATAGTAAGGCACATAGGTACTCAATCACCAACTTTACATAAATACATCATAAGCATAACCTCACAATCATATAATCATAACATGTTAATTGAACATCATACCAAACCTATGAATCTTAATATAAGGTCTACTTTAATACAATATCATTATTTAAGCACATGTAACCATAATCGAAGTAAATAATACATATCACAAGACTTACTCAATCTCCTTCACAATGCCATCATTAAGGTATTACCATCAACCCTCAACTCAATCAAAAAATGGTTGTAATATCATTACACAATAATAATAAACATAATAACAACGCCAATTGAAGCATTATACAAAAACTGATCACTAGTTCTTAGCCTAGAATTAGACACTTAGGTCAAGTTCATAACCTACTTTACAATCTAAGTCAATTACTTAAGAAATGTAGGAATGTATTTCATCTCAACTTGTGGCACACAACACCGAATAAGCCCATCGGCACAGCTCCTATATAAGTATCGTTCATCCCAAAAGGACTTCTTCACATCGTACATGAACTATTTTCTTTGATGAAAGGACAAGTCCGATGGAACAATATCGCTAGCCAGATAGTTCGCAAAATCTACGAACCACGGAATCAAGTCTTGTGAGGCAGCCAATACATGCTCATCGGGGAAAGTATCATCAATATCAGTCTTATCCCCTAACTCTCTCATAGCTTCATCTTCTAGACGGGACAAGTGATTGACAACTTGATTTTCGGTCCTTTTTCTATCCCTCACCTCAAAGTCAAATTCTTGTAGCAGTAATACCCAACGAATCAACCTCGGTTTTGCATCCTTCTTTGCCATCAAATATCTCAATGCTGAATGGTTAGTATGCACTATAACTCTAGTACCTAGCAAATAGGAGCAAAATTTTTCAAAAGCAAAGACTACTTCAAGGAGTTCTTGCTCAGTCATTGTGTAGTTCTTCTGGGCTTCATTTAGGGCTTTACTAGCATAGTAAATGGGGTGAAGGATTTTTTTTTTTCTTTGTCCCAATACCACACCAAGAGCAACCCCACTAGCATCGCACATCACCTCAAATGGAATGTTCCAATCCGGAGAAATAATGATAGGTGCAAGCACCAATTTTTCTTTTAGCTCGCCGAATGCTTTAAGACATGATTCATCAAAATAAAATTTATAATCTTTCTCCAGCAGTTTGCACAACGGATGCGCAATTTTTAAAAAATCTTTGATGAATATCCGGTAAAAACCTGCATGCCCAAGAAAGCTTCTCACACCTTTTACAGAGATAGGTGGGTGAAGTCTCTCTATTACCTCGACTTTATCTCGATCAACCTCTATGCCCTTTTCTGAAATGCGATGACCCAAAACAATACCTTTTTTCACTATGAAGTGGCATTTTTCCCAATTTAGTAATTGAATTATGAAGCCAATGAAAGGGAGTGAAGGTATGAAGATTGATTCTTCTTGAATTCAACTATGAAGTATGAATTACTTGGATAGTAATTCTCTTATGTCTAATGTGTGGTTGTGATGCTGATGACAAGTATTCATCATCCTTAACCCTAGACAATTGAATTAGTTATGAAGTATGTATGCATGTTAACACATGACTATTATATGATTGAACATTGTTCCTCATGGTTATAATAAAGTATTAAGTGAAAGGTGTATTGACTTGTATGTGGTTTCTAAAGTGAAAGGATAGTTCTCATTTATGAATACCTTTGAGCTATTATGATGAGATATTTACATAGGGGTCTTGAAGAGAGTAATGTAAACTTGTATGATGAGTATGATGATTAAAAATGTGAATAAATGCTTAGCACCGAAAGGGCATGTGAATGATATGGGTTCTTATGTTTAGTAAGTCTGGATCCCCACATGGGTTTCCTCACGTTTAGTAAGTCTGGATTCCCATGTTATGTGTTGTCTCGTGAGATGGAAACCTCCACGTCTAGCAAGTCATGGTTTTTAGTAACAATCTCCATGAACCTGAACTATGTTCCCACATAAAACTCTAGCTTACGGGATCCAACTAGATAGCTATGTATGAAAAATTACACCTTAGGCAAGTGTTAACCCTCTGTTTTTGGTGTTTGAGTAGAACACCGGATTCTGTGTAGGTCACATGGTATCATGTTGCTTATGGCACTTATTTCACTAATCTAAAAGTAAATGTACAAGTTAATTATATCAAAACTTATTAGGGTTTGTCTTGAAGGAAACTACATTGTGTGAGGGACGGTATGCGACTTCTCTTACACATTGCACATGTCGGATCCTAAGGGATAGTTTTAATGTTGTTCTTGTATGATTAAGTTAATTATATGTTATGTATGTCTAGTTATGTATGATCTTATTAATCAAGCATGTAATTATGAAATATGAGGGTATTTCATATGAATGAAGTAAGTGACTTAATGTGATGCTTAGCTTTGAATAGGGTTATGGGGTTCAATTCTTGGCACTGCAGAAGTATTGCTTTGGGTTGCTTATGTGTTGGGTTAATATCATGTTGAGTTGACTTATGATGTTCCATATATGTGCATGTAGAGTTATTTGATATAATGCATGGTTTTGACTAAATTGTGCCTTTTCTCATGCATTGATGATTTTTATGCATAGGAATCGTACTTAGTACATGTGGTTTGCTAACTCATATTTCTTCTCCTTATCCCAAACATTGTGGTTCCAGCCATTGAAGAGCTTCTAGGCCACTTTGCAATAAAACTTGGACTTTTACCCAAGTTGTTGGTGAGTTCTCAAGTTAGAGGATGGTGTCATTTGTTCTACCTTTATAATGTTGCTTATGTTTAAAGATACTTATTTCATTAGCTACACTTGAATACTATTGTTGTAAACCAATATGTGGCATAATGTACTTGTATAAGAACTATGCTCGAATGTTGTAATTCTATTTAGATGGTTTAATGTTATTTAAGATATTAGACTATTTCTTATGGATATTGGTAATATTGTCTAAATGAGAAGTCTATGTAAACCTCAATAAGAGAGAAGTCTAGGTAAACTCCATGTACGATATGTGAGAAGTATAAGTATACTTAACTATGTAAAAGTTTTTAATTTTTCTACATTTTTGACCTATGATATGTTATAACGAATTCTAAGGGCTAGTCCAAGTCCTCTTCGAGAACAAATACGCCTGCTACGTCAAAAGGGTGCTCTCCGATCGTGACAATGTGAATTGTGGAATAGGACATTATTCATGTATTGCACTAGGTGTTATCTATGGATTCCTTTGGGTGATGAAGTTAGGTAAAATAAAGGTAATGCTATGAAAATGTTGTATGTGGCTTAAATGTGAGATATGGTTTTTTGTGTTGTTGTGAATTGTGTCCATGTCTATATAATGTAAGTGAACTATATTGCTCTTATTGTATCAACTGTTCATGAAGTATTACTAAAATACATGATGCGTGATTTCTAACTAAATGTCCTTTTTATCTCTTGTTTTTGCATGGTTATCATACTTAGTGCATTCTTGTACTAATACTATTCCTCTTCATCTTTTTATACAAAGTGTAGGTGGTGATGGCTAGAGGATATTTCCAAGAATGAAGAGCTTGGATAGCTATTCCAAAGTTCAAGTGTCCTTATGATTCAAGGATGTTCATCTCAAGATGTTAATTAAGTTCATGTAATAGTATAGATAATTCTTTTATGTTGTTAAGGGTCGCGTCCCTATTCTATACCATTGATGTTGAGTCTAAAATGACCACAGGAGACTTAGTGTCTAAACTATGTACCTATGATTTTAAAAATTAAGTGATGTTCTAGCATAATGTTATGCTATGAAAAGTTTTGATTATCCGCTAAATTTCTATAACAATGCGATGAATTATGTCTATGGCTCATATAAGACCTCTGAAAGGTCATGTATGCTATGTTACTTCTAGGGGTGTTCCCTGTTCGTTAGGATAGCGGTAAAATACACATATAATATAATGCCAAAAATGTCCTTAATGTGAAGCACGGGAAGTTATATATTGATTCCCATTATTATTCCCTAATTTAATTAAATTCTTAAAAAATTTCCCAAAACACGACGTGCCTACTTTAACATGAAAACTTAAATTTAAAATTAAATTTCATAGTTAAAACTGTTTCCATAATTTTGATAAAATAATAGAGTAATTGAATTAAAGTAAAACAAAAGAAATTAATTTTTAAGTTTTTTTTTTCTGAAATTGTAACGACCGAGTTTCATCATTATAGAAATGCCAATTGGGAATATCAGGGATGGAAAAACTTTTTTATAAGACTAGAACTTTCCCAACCTTGTCCAAATTTAAAGGAATATATAGTCATTAAGGTGTAAGAAAATCTGGTAGCAATCGGACGAATTAAATGTGTATTTGATTACATAATCCGTTAGATAACTCGATAAGAAATTCATGCGACTTTACAAAATTGAAAAGGATAAGTAGATCATCGGGAATCGATTTTGGAGTTGACGGCATTTTCTGAGCGTAGTGAGTTAAGAGGGTGTTGTAAAAAGGGAGAAGTGAAATTCCCTTAAGGAGCTCCGTGCACTAGTTGTTTATTTTCTAGTGTGTTGTTATTTCTTTTAGGTTGAATGTTAGTATCTTGTTTGACATCTAAAGTTAGTGTGGCTGACCCTAGCACCTATATGGACATGCTTAGGTTCAATATGTCTAGGCACGACTCCCGAAGGACAAACCTTATGGTCCTTGAGGACCCAAGCTTTGGATTAGAAGCTGCCAAGATAGCTTGTGGGCAGAACCTTCAGGGAGTTAGTCCGCAATGCGTACATGCTCCACCAAGGACCAAAAAGTTGGTCCGCTTCGTGACATGATCGCGAATCTCTCTGTCCCAAATTTAATTTCCAGAAACTCAAGGAACACCTCTGCGTTGTGGACTTGTTCCGTGATGAAAATTCCAAAAATAAAAGTCAAGTTACATTGAATAAAAAGGTCTAACTAGTTTAGGGTGTTCTAGTTACTTTGGGGATTTACTATAAATGGTTTGTAACTTAATTTTAGCCCACTTGATCAAACAAAAACAAAAACAAAACCCTTAAATTAAAAATCTAAAGCTCTCCCTTCTCTCTTAATTCTCTCTCTACCCAAATCTTCCATTGAAGAGCGTTCAAGCTCCAAGAAAGAGGATCGATTCTCCAATTTTCAACCAAAATTTAGTAGGCTTCACAGTGCTAAGGTATGGTGACTCTTTATCTAGAGTTTGATTTCTCTCTTGAACCAATTCTCAGACAGTTTTCAAATTTCCAAAAGATTATCAAAACCCAATTCTTCCTCAAACTCATAGGTTCTTGCATTAAATGGTTTCAAATGAATTTTTATGACTATATTATAGTTTTGATGATGATTTCTAGTGAAAAACTCCATGAACCCATGATCCCTCTAATTCCTTGATTTTGGATTGTAAAGTGACTTTGATAATTGTGATTGTCTATGGAAGAATTGTATTTAGATTGCTTTATAGTATTGATTCATATTATTATCTATCTATATATATGATGAATTATGGACGTAAGGATGAGTTGGTGATCTTGGCCTTATGGGCATGATGATTGCTAAATTCTGTTGTTGTATCGAAAGTTGAATAATGGTAACTTGTGGTATTGGAGAATGGTGAGTTGACTCAATTGTTTAGTATAGTAGGATTTCTTTTGTATGGTTTGATCTACTTCTAGTGGAGCTGCTTACTTTTTGTTCTTATTATCATTGTGATCTTGATGTACTGTGAGGTGAATTAAAGGTTTGTTATTTTGTTATATGGAATATTTCCATAATGTGAAGTTTCTATATGATGTTAAGAAGAACTTGTATAAAGTTATGTGATATTGTGAATGAAAGCATGTTTCCTCAAAATGTTGGTATGTGATGATGATAGACGATGAAGGGTCTTTATATGTTGATATGGTGTCTTGTATAGGTAGACCTAGTTGTCCCTATTTGATATATGAATTATAAATGAGGTATTCTAGAGTATGTATTGAACCAGTAGACCTAAGAATTGTTCCCCTTCTTGATGAGTCTATAAATGTAAGTGAATGTGAAACCTTGAATATGAAAAAAAGGATAAAAATGAAGTGAATCGGATAAACCTATCATGGTACCCCTTTCATGAATGAGCTATCCTAATGAACCTTGATTGGAAGATCCTTGTGGATACCTTCTTGGTAGTGGTATTATGAGTTGGTAGGCTATGGGATGATCCTTTCTCTAATACTCTTATGTGAATGAACTTACTCTATGAGAACCAAGGTAAAGCACCGAGTGGATATGTTTAAGGTAGTATATCTCCTTGAGTATGAGACTAGAGTACAAAGAATCCTTTTGACATCCCCCAAACCATATTCCTACATGGGATGTGTCCTAGTTATACCTTTGGCAAATAGAACACCTTCCATGGAGTGGGGTCTTATTACACTGGATTCCATATATAGCTAGTGTGGTCTGTGCCGTTTTAAGCCTATTATCATCATGTGGGTTGTACACTCTGTCTATTGGATAGGTTATATAACGTGTAAGTAGTAGAATGGGATGCTATCTACACATGGCAAGAGTAGGCTTTAAATGTTCTAGAGTTGGTTCCCTAGGTCTTCCAAGACCATCATGCGAATTCCCTTAAATGCATAAATGTCTCATTTGATACGGAAATATCCTTATCTTTGGTAGTCTTAAGGAACACTTAGGCGTGTATTTGAGAGGTTGTATGGGAGTTTTCTCCATGTCTTGCATAAGTGGTAATTAGGATAATCTTAGATTGTGGGTCTAAATGGCTAAATGGGTTACTTAATGAATACGGTCATATCCTTTGAATTATGGGTATGTTATTTTGTATGATAAATTGATTTGAATGATGCCTTTTAAACATGGTTTAGATGATTTTGTCTAAATAGCATGAAAGCATATTACAATTAATGTGTTCCTTTTTACATGATTTCTTGAATGGTCATCATACTTAGTTCTTTATTGTACTAATTCCATATTTTTCTCTATTTCTACAAGTGTAGGTGTGGGCAAGTGAGGTGATCTCTAGAGGTGAATTTCGGACATAGATTGTTCTCTCAAGACTCTTGGTATGTCCTCATATGTTCGAGGCCATGGACTATGTTTCTAGTTTTCTTTCATATAAAACTTTGTATTAGACATAAGTTTCATTTCAATGTAAGGGTTGTGCCCCTAGTTTGAGATTCTTAACGTTTGAGTCTATGTTGGCTTATGTGAGACTAGATTTCCACTTTCGTAAGAAGATTTGTTTTAAAAGTTTTGTTGGCTTTAATTTATGACTTTGTTTTAAATGTTTTAGTTCCGCACTATTAATGACAATGCGATGAATGAATACTAAGGGCTTAAGACCTTTGAAAGGTCGAATACGCCATGTGACGACTAGGGGATACTCTCGAGTCGTTACATCTTCTGCATTTCTAGTTAGTTCTTTCATCCTTATTTAATAATGAAACCTTGTATTTAGCTATTTAACTTTCTTCCGTAACTTAAAAACCTCATGTTTATATTTCTTTGTATAGTCGGTTTCTAGTATTGGTTCTCCCACTGTGTTGTAGTGTGGGTGTCAATCACGTTGGTCTAGTTCATGAGAAAGTTTGTGTTAGAGACTAAGTTCATAAATCTCTATGTACCGAAATGAATTTAAAAGAGTCTCGCAAAACTATATGAAGACGCCTTTAATTTTCTTCGAGAGGCTATAAGACTTTAGGAAATCTCAATTTTCTCTTGCCTCCTTCGTGCGATGACTTTATTCCAATTGGTATCTGGTGATTCAAATTGGTATCTAATTTCCTTCACTCTTCTATCTACAGATGGTTAATTGATAATGTCCCGTTAAATGAGAACCCTATAGCATATGATGAGGTAATAGAATAGGTTTAGGATATTGAGAATGTTGAGGAGGTTGAACAAGAAGAAGGAGGGAAAGATGAAACCATAGAAATTCCTCCTATTGATCCGATATCAGCTAAAAAAACTAAGGCATTCTTGAAGGGGTTTGCTAATACTGGAGCGCAACCATCTGCTCAAGCTACTAGAGTTCGTGCTAATCCCCCTGCTGCTAATATTGTGCCTAGAGCGGGTGAAAATGAAAGTAACGATGCTTTATTCCGTCCTTTGTTAGGCTCTGTTATGAGAGGGAATGAGCTTGACATGTTGACCAAGTTTTTGAAGATCAAGCCCCCGATATTTCTTGGTTTTGAGATAGAGGATTCTTATGAGTTCATATTGGATTGTTACAAGAGGCTTTATATGTTGGGTTTTGTTTACCAACATGGGGTTGATATCATCTCCTTCAAACTTCAAGGTAAGGCCAAGAAATGGTGGAGAGCTTCTATGGAGTGTAGATCTTCAAATATACCTCCACTCACTTGAACCCAACTCAATGATCTTTTCCTAGAGAAGTATGTGCCTAGGACCTTGAGAGATCACAAGATGGGTTTGAGTTCATTGAATTAGAGCAGGGTAATATGTTTATGGCTACTATGAGGCCAAGCTCCATATCTTATCCAGATATTTTACGCAGTTGGTTACTATCGAAGAAGAAAGGCTTCAGTTGCATTTTTGGGGCATGTGGTTCAAAAGAAGGGGTAAGGGTAGATCCCTAAAATGTCGAAGTGGTTGAGAATGTGGTACAGCCTAGTTCGGTGATGGAAGTTAGGAGTTTTGTGGGACTTGCTAGTTACTATCATCATTTTTTTTTAAAATTTGGCTTCAATTAATACTCATTTGACCAATCTAACCAAAAGGAGGTACCGTTTTAATGGACTGAAAAATGTAAGGAGAGCTTCCAAAATCTTAAGACTTTTTTTACTACCGCGCCCATTCTAGCATTACCAATTGAGGGTAAGGAATTTGTTGTTTATTGTGATGCTTCCGTGTTGTGTTGATGAATGATATGAATGACATAACTTATGCCTCACATCAATATAAGGAGCACGAGAAGAATTATCCCACTCATGATTTGGAGTTGGTTGCGGTGGTATTTGCTTTTATGATCTCGCGACATTATTTGTATGGAGTTAATTATGAGGTATTTACTAATCATCGTAGTTTGCAGCATGTATCCACCCAAATGGATTTGAATATGAGACAGTTAATATGGATGGAATTACTCAAGGATTATGATGTTACTATTCAATACCATCTGGGTAAGGCAAATGTTGTGGAAGACGCTTTGAGTCGCAAAGCGATAAGTATGGGTAGTTTAGCTCACTTGAGTGCAACAAAGAAACTGTTGGCCAAGGAGATTCAAACCTTAGAGTCTAAGTTCGTATAGTTGGGCATCTTTGAAAGATGTGGGTTGTTAGCTAGGTTGAACCTAAGTCCATGATCATAAAGACAATCAAGTCCAAGCAATTTGAAGATGGAGATTTAGATAGCTTAGAACAAAGATTACAATAGGTTATGTCTCAAAGATCCACCCTAGATGCGTGCGGTGTGCTCAACTTTAAGGGTAGAATATGTGTTCCAACAGTTTATGATTTGATTCCAACGTTTTTGGCGGAGGCTCATGGCTCACACTGTTCTATTCATCCGGGCGTGACCAAGATATATAGAGATCTTAAATGAGTGCATTGGTGTTCGGGTATGAGACAGGACATTGAGAAATTTGTAGCAAAGTGTCAAAATTGTCAATAAGTGAGGTATGAACATCAAATGCCTGTGGGGCTACTTCAAAGGATGTCAATTCTGGAAGGGAAGTGGGAAAGCATAGCCATAGATCTTGTGGTTGGTCTTTCCAAGACATGGGGGAAATCTGATTCTATTTGGGTTGCAGTAGATAGGTTGACAAAGTCAGCCCATTCATTCCGTTAAAAGTTGACTACAACGCTGAACATTTGGCTAGGATTTATGTAAAGAAGATAGTGAGGCTACATGGTGTGTCCCTTTCCGTCATCTCCAATCGAGGCACCCTTTTCAGGTCCAAGTTTTGGAGGAAGAGACATGGTGAATTGGGCACGAAACTCATTTTTAGTACAACCTTCCATCCCCAGACGGATGGACAATCATAAAGGACTCTATAAGTGTTGGAGGACATGTTTAGAGCTTGTGTAGTTGACTTTAGAGGACATTGGGATAAGTTGCTACCCATATGTGAGTTCTCCTATAATAATAGTTATCACTCGAGCGTTGATATGGCACCATTTGAGGCATTATATGGGAGGGCATGTAGATCGCCCATAGTTTGGTTTGAATCCAGCGATGTAAAACATTTGAGGTTGACTTAGTGAATGTCGCTCAATATAAGGTGAGGAATATTCAAGCTAAACTTCTAGCCACACTGAGTAGACAAAAGAAGTACGCAGACCGCAAGGTGAGAGACATGAAATTCAAGACTAGCGGGAATGTTGTTCTCAAGGTATTACCCATGAAGGGAGTGATAAGATTTAATAACAGGGGTAAGTTGAGACCTCGTTATGATGGTCCCTTTAAGACCCTTGAACAGTAGGTTCGGTGGCATTTAGATTGGCGTAACCTCCATATTTGTCTAGTTTACATCCTGTATTTCATGTGTCAATGTTGAAGAGATATCACAGTGATGGTGATTATATCATTAAGTGGGACGCAATAGTGCTAGACAAGGACCTCCAATATTAGGAGGAACTGATTGTTATTCTTGATCATAATGTTCTTAAGTTGAGAATCAAGGATATTATGTCTGTGAAGGTTAAATGGAAACATCGTCCGGTTGAGGAAGCTACTCAGGACTCCAAGAAGGATATGCGAGACAAGTATCCGCAATTATGCATCGAATCAGGTGCTACCTTATTCCTTTTCTAGCCTACCTTTCCTCAATTGATCACCAGGGGACGAGTGATGGGTAAATTGGTATCTATTGTAATGACCGGGTTTCATCGTAATAGAAATGCCAATAGGAAAAAATAGGGGCTGGAAAAACTTTTTAATAGTACTAGGATTTTCCCAGCCTTGTCCTGATTTTGAGGAATTTAGAGTCATGAAGGTGTAAGGATATTTGGTAGAAATAGGACGGATTAAATGTAGATTTTATTACATAATCGATTAGATAACTAGTAAAGAATCCATGCGACTTTATTTAATTGAATTCGGATAAGTAAATGATTGGGAATTGATTTTGGAGTTAAAGGGCATTTCCTAAGCATAGTGACTTAAAAGGGTTCTATAAAAAGGGAGAAGTAAAATTCCCTTAAGGAACTCACTACCTCGCTTCGTGCCGCTGCAGCAGAATTCTTGTCGCTGCATTGACGCCGATATAATTGAGGGGGTGTCGCTGTAGCGGGCGAGGCAGAGATTGAATAAAAGGATTTTTGAGTATTTCAAGAGAAACTCACTAGTTCACTTTCAACCGATATAGCGGGATTAGTGTCTCTTCAGTGACACCGCTACTGCACGATGGTGCCGCTATAGTTGGATGGCGGGTTTAAAATTCGTAAATAAAACTCTTAGACGACCTTATTTTGTGTTTTTAAGTTTTTTAGCTAAGAGACGACCCCTGGGCTATTCCAACTTGTTTTCCACAATTCTTGATGCCAGAGGGGAGATTTTTACTCCACACACTTGTTTTTCGATCCGTAGAACATTTTATAATGGGTCAATATTGATGGGGAAGGGTTTCTCTAAGAATCCTATGGTGGAATTAACCCTAATAGACTAGTTAGGGTCATGGATTTTGAACTGGGGTCCATAAATTGTGAGTTTCACGAGAATTTAGTGTTTCCTTATTGATTTTTGTATATAAATTGTTGATTGTAGACCAAGAACAAGCAGAATGAATCCGGAAAGGGAAGATTCAAGTTGTCTAGGGTTGCAAGTTTGTTTCGAGTTAGGTGATGGTTGTTATTCTATGATGTGTGGTATGTGCTTGTCTTGCTTCACGGTGATACTTGTTTATGTATACATGTTGCAATATTGATCATACACTTTGAAATGCAACGTGTGATTGTCATTACCATGAAATCATGAACTAATGTATAATCATTGATGATGTACTTGTAACTGTGGTTTTGATATGTGATTGGGGATCAGATTGCTACGTTCCGACAAGCTTACTTGGATTCGATTGCCACATTACCGCATAGAATTTGATCGGATTGCCACGTTCCAACATAAAATGGGATTGAATTCCCACGTGCCTTCAATGTAACAGGTTGACCTTGGGATTCGTGAGAGGACCAACTATGGTTATTTAATGATTCTGCACTTGCTCTTATTTTTGTTGAGTACAAGGCATCTTCACGCAGCTGTTGAGAAACCTCGCATAGTAGATTAGTGATTACTCTGAGTTCAAAGGTGAGCCACATTTCTCGGGCTGCCAAGGAAATCTCCTTGGTCCATGTCCACCATTTCAGACTAGATATTATTTTAGTTACTATTTAGTTCATTAAAGATTTTGTTATTTGGATATTGTTATAGTTTTGGTATATTTACTTTCATTCTTCCTCATTGTTAGGTAGTTATTTGATCCTTATTAAGTAATGAAACCTTGTCTTTATCTATTTAATGTAATTACCCGGGAGTACCCCTTAATGTAACTGTCGTATTTGACCTCTCAGAGGTCTCATTCAAGCCACATGGATGTTTAATGGCATACAATACTAAAAAAGGAGTAAGAATTTAAAAATTTCTTCACACACAAAGAATACCTTCATTAATAAGCAAGTGGAAGACTTTTAATACATCTAACTTTACAATACGTATGTCTCATAAACCATATAATACTTTAGAGTACAACATTTGGGACTAAGCCCATACTAGACTTTAAAGAAAGGCTAAACGACATAAAAGAACATGTAGGGTAGTGTCCTCGAATCTATGAGGACTCATCAAGTCTTCATAGTAAACCACTTAAAAACCTATATATCATCCATAGCTTATCAAACCTCCAATCCCTACACTTTAGTCAAAAAGGGAAAAGAAGGGGTTAGCACATTTAAGCACTAAGTATGGAATCCATGCAAAAACCATGCGAAAAAAGATATTTAGTATAGGAACATGCTTTCACGACATTTTGATAAAATAAACCTTCATCATAAGAGTTTAAGAGACATAACACATGTTCGCATTTACATATCAAGCTATTTTCGAGTAACATCAACATATAACACTTTAATTCAATATTCAACAAGTAAGTCTTTTCATCATTTAGACTCTCTACCTAAGGTTACTCTAAGACCCACCTAAGTGAGACATGAGACCGCCCATACACCCTCTTCAAGCACACCTAAGTGTTCCTCAACGCTACCCTAGCTAAGAACCTTTCTATTCAACATACTTTCACTAAGAGGACATCCATTACATAAGTCATTTAGAAGTTAATCATACAACTAGGGGACTTCACACAATGGTCTTGGAAGACCTAGGGAATTCACATTAGTATCTTCAAATCCTACTCGTGCCATGTGTAGATACTGTTTCATTCCACTACCTACACGTTGTAAAACTATCCAGTAACTAGATTGCACATCCCCGATGATGACAATAGGCATTAACCGACATAGACCATACAAGCTATATATGGAATCCGGTGTCATAAGACCCCACACGTGGAAGGTGCTATACTTACCAAGGGTAGAATCAGGACACATCCCATGTTGGCACATGGTTTAGGGGATATCAAAAGGTTTATTGTACTCTAGCCTCATACTCAACTAGAGATACTCCCTTAATCATATCCACTCGGTTCTTTGCCTTGGTCCTCATTGAGTAAGTTCAGTCACATAAATATATTTGAGAAGGTACCATTTCTAAGTTCTACCAACTCATAATACCATTTCTAAGAAGGGGTCCACAAGGATTGTCGAACAAGGTTCATTTGGATGGCTCTTAGAAATTTGTTAGATATGGTTTTATGTCGTTCCGTCCAACCTACCTCTAAGTCCGTCATTCCACTCAAGAAGGGAACCATTTCGGTCTACCACTACAAGGCTTCCTTATTGACCTTTTTTTCATATTCAAGGTTTCACATTCTTAACCTTCTTCTCATATTCGAGGTTTCTCATTAGTCATTCATAGTGTACCACTGTAAATCTACCAATCCTAGATGTTCATTCTTTCATGCATACATGAAAAGGGTACCTAAGCCTACCAAGTTAAGAAATCACATTCACATAACTTTCATGCATCAAATTGGGACAACTAAGTCTACCAAAACAAGAAAGCATATCAACATATAGAGACTCTTCATAGTCTATCATCATCTCATACCAACATTATAAGGAACATGCTTTCACTCACAATATCACATAGCTTTATACAAGATCACCTCAACATCACATGAACACCTTCATATTATGAACATTACACAAGATCACACATGTATCACATATAACTTAACTTTATACATTCATGTATGCCATAACACCTTGCACATAGTCATATTAGTTCATATAACAAACTTCACATTGTACTTTAACATGATACTACTAAGATTCATCTAATAATGGTGACAAGGACATGACCACAATAAGAACAAGAAGAAAAAACCGCCACCATAAGTGGACCATACCACACAAGAGCAATTCTATATCAATTCTACATTAGTAAGGGAATTAGGTCAACTTACCCTCTTCCAATAGCCAAGATCACAATTCTTTAAAATCTCCAACAAATTCACAATATAATAGCATGATTAACAATAGAAATAAACTATACAAAATATTATAATAACAATTGCAACAACATTAGATCATAAGCAATAGACCCACTTCATAAGACAAATTTAGGGTTTTGAAAAGATAAGGTGTTCATGGAGTTTTCATTTGAAAACATCAATTTAACATCAATCATATCATATCTAATGACTTGAAATCATATAATTCAAGAACCCTAAAGTCAGTGAAAATTTTCAACTTTTTCATAAACTTTGAAATCTTTGAAATCACTTTGAAATTAGCTCTAAGGTGATACTTATGCTTAGATAAATAACTCTCATACCTTATTATATAAAAAAAACCAAGAAAATTGAATAAGAAATCCATTGGAATATATGGCCCAACTCCATTTTGATGTCTAGCTTCCATGGAGTTTGAGAGAACTTTTGAGGATTTTGGAATTTTATATTTTTAATTGAGGATTTTGGGTTTTTAATATTGGAAAGAGTGTATACTAACCTAAAATCAGTATATAATACACCCCCAAAATAACCAAAATATCCCTACATTAATTGGACCCTTTTAAATAAGTCAAATTCAACTTAAATTTTCGGAATTACTATTGGGTAACAAGTCCTCATGTAAGCATGATCAATTAATTACTAAATAATAAACTGATCTTATTTGCTACTTGTTACTCCCACATAAATTGCATGAAATACGATCGCGATCCACATTTGTGGACCGTGAGGGATGTCTAACACCTTCCCTTCGAGATAATTTGAAGTCTTACCTTGATCTCTGGCTCGTTGACCTTAGTTAGATTTAATTAGGTGTCCTAATGCGCCTTAAATCATTAGATGACGACTCTTCAAATTTAAAAAATCTAAAAGAGTTGTTAGGTTGTGCATCCAAATTCATTTTTGCAAAAAAATGGGACACGACAATCAACCCAAGAATGGGGGGTTTTTAGCCACACCTCAAGAAAAAGAAATCATACCTTCAATGATGTTGAAATCAAATAGGTATGAAGATTTAAGTCTTGATTTGCGCAAAGAAAGAAGAATCAAGGAGATCCACTTTCAAATTGCAAGAGATGAAATCCTATACTTCCTCAAGTGTTCAAAAGCACTTAAAACTTAGAGTAAAAATATGGAAAACTAATATTCAAAACTAAAATTATGATAATGTACGACTATTTTTTAAAATTGATAATAAAACTAGTATTTATATTTTTCAGAACTAAAGTTGCAGCGGATCATTCGGCGAATTTAGTAGGAATCGCTGATCCACTCAGTGATTTGCCCTTTGGCTGGTTCATCGTCTTCCATTCTTGCCTACAACATCTTCGTGTCCTGGATCGTTGGGCAGTATAGTAATGCTTCGCGGAACTGTTCAGCAACACATCGACTGCTTCTTTTCACCGCTGATTTGATCCTCTTCTTTCAGAGCTCAGCTCACTAGAACAAAAGGTGGTATCTATACCTATCGGCGACTCTCCAACTGAACTCGACGATTCATAAGATTTGACTTCTTTGTTCTTTTCATTCTTTTGTCCCTTTTTGTGATATAGTGTCCATGCTTTCCTTCAAAATTCAAATGCCTGAAACTTGAGAGGTTTCCTCAGATATTGATATAAAATAAGCATTTGAGGACACTAATTCTATTAAAATATGTCCCTAAATGAGTCCAATTTGTAGCGTCATCAACTAGTGATTCATAATTGTAAGGAGGAATTTGAGTTTGAAATAATTGAATTCTTCGAGAAAAACTTACCTTTAAGAATTATTTAAATATTATAAGTTTGCCATAAAAATTTAGATTTCACTATGACATTTATTTTCGTCTCTAATAATATAAATAGGTTGTGACAAATATTTTATTGTCTCTAATCAATTTGCGATTTAGTGACAACAAAAAAATTGTCACAAATATGTAAGGTGCCAAATAGCGACGACTTAAATTTTATAGTGAATAATTCAACTATTTGTTGATAATTACAAGTGACAACTTACAAAAAGAAATAATACAAGTGCTTCATAAGAAATAGACAGAGTCCATTCGTTAATTGTCAAGAGAAAATATTAAAATCGATGAACTTGGACGATTTTATAAAAATGAAAAAAATTTAAAATATCAATTTTCTTAAATTACACAATTATAAAATGTATCATTTGAAAAATATAATCCAGGTTATAAGTACCGTGAGTGGGGTACGACTCTACCACTAGAGCGCTAATATTTGTTGGTTTTGCACTTTTGTTTTTTATTTGATACACTTTCATTGGTAAAGACGATTAAAAAACTAATTTCTCAAGTCTTTATGCTATATTTTGTGTGTGTCTATTGATTTGTCATTGATAAACGACATAGACTAAGTTATTCTATTTGTTTTTGTCTATAAATATGTACATATATAATAGAAATTCTACATATGTATTGACTTGCAAACTTAGACTTCTCAAAGTTGCGAAATATTTCATTTACTTCTACTAACTTTTTTCATCAGTGTGAAAATTAAAGTAAAAAATAAAAGAAATGAACCAACTATGATTTCGAATATAGTATGATGAAGTATTATAGTTATGGGTATCGATATTTTTTTTCAAACAATTGATTTACTAATCAAATTGAACCGATCATTCAATCTTTTTAATAAAATCAAAATTTTAATTTTAGATAAATTTATAATTGTACTGAATAATTTGTAAATTATAAAAATAAATAAATAAAATGATAGAATCATATTGCATATATTTAAAGATATTTTTAAAAAATATACAGTTTAATTAAAATATTATCTACATTTAAATGAATTGTGGATAGTAAATTTCATGCATTTGTGTATGAGTATAAATAATTATGTAATATATTGTTTCTATAAAATTTTAATTCAAAAGAAGTGAATGAAGTAAAAAATAAAATAAAAATGAGAGATAAGAGAGAGCTGGTGAGATGGTAAGCACTCTTCAATTCAAACATCAAGGTTATGAGTTCGATTTCCCAAGAAAGCATAATGTGCGAGCTCCTTGCCAGGGGTTAAAAAAATAGAGATGCGAAATAGATACATGTATATCATAGGAAAATTAACCATTTTTTTATAATGATAAATTTATCCCTAGTTAAGAACAATATATTTTTTTGTATATGAAATATATTAATTAGTGGTGAAATTAGATTTTGTTCAAGTACGAAACACATATATTTAGAGACAATTGATTTCGTCACCAATTGAAGTAAACTAATTAGCGACGACATGATTTTGTAGGTTGTAATAACATTTTTAGCGACAAAACATACTATTAACTACAAAAAAATATTTTTTATGACAAATAAATTTTTATAAATGTTTAAGCATTTAGGAAAGATTTTTCTTTTTTTAGTTAAAATAATACTTTTAGCGACAAAATACTAAATCGTCTTTGAATACTTTTAGCAACACACATTTAGTGACGACTTAGTAGCGAATTAATTTTCGTCTCACAAGATTTTTAGTGACAAAAAGCTATTTGTAAATGACAAAATAATTTGTCCATGATAATCGAATTTGTTATAGTGATTTTTTCCATGACAAAACTTCTACGTTGGGAAAGTAAAAAAATATGATGTAGAATATTGATACCATGAGTATATTTATAGTGATTAATGGTCATATTTATTGGTAAGAAATTAAATCCTGTACAAGAAGTAATTTCATAAACGGTAGTAGAATATTTTTGATCCCTTCTATTTTATTCAAAAAATCACACTGGTTGTAAGATTCGTCACTTAATTTTTGAAGTAAGATTAAGAAAATTATTTTTTTCAAAAGATTAAAGCGGAAATCTAATAAAAATATTTAAAAAGGGGTTCAGGGTTCGTATTAGCATTTCGAAAAGAGTTTGAAGACACCCGAAATGCCCGCCAACATGCGGTTATCCAATAACTAACTGTTTGGCTAATTGATTTTTAAATAAAAGAATACTTAATAAATAGAGTAAACAACTTTTGAATTCATTCTTTTTCTTAGGGAAAGGGAAACAAGGATGTTGTTTAAGTAGAAAATACTAGACCTTTTAAAGTTAAACAAAATATACTTATTTTATTTTTTAACACTTATGGTTAAATCGTCTTTTGTGGAATTAAATTGAGGAAAGAAACCTTAAAATTAATTAGCAAATAAACAATTAAACTAATACGAAAAATGGATAAAATAAAGAGAGAGGGGGTGTTGGGCCTAAGTCTGATTTTTATGTTGGCTTGGACCAACACTCGGGCCTATTTTTGTTTTGGGCCTTTGGCCCATTTATACCTGACCTAAAACTAACTAAAATGCAAATACAAAAAAAGATGAACTTTGGCCCATTAATCTCAAAATATTTCTGTATCTCTATGTATACTGTTGTATACAACATGTATATGACCATTTTTTCGCTCCAAAGATTTGTATTATTCTGTTTTCCAGCCCCGTGTTTCCACTTCCAATTCTGGACTTGACAATGAAAAGAGTGAAGCGAAAAAGGCTTTGGGCCTGAATGGCCCAACCAATAATGCAAGAAGGGTTCAGATCCAAGTAAAATCATCAATAGTAATCACATGTAACAAATGAAAAAGAAAAAGATGCACAAGTAATCATTCATTAATCATATTAAAGAGAACCCTAGACCCGCCTACGTGGTGCCACTGAAAACTAGAATTTCCTTTTTAATTTATTTATTTCCGAAAATAGTCTTCCTCTTTCATGAAAAGATGTGATTTTTATGAAAAGTTATGACTTTTATGAAGAGTTTCGACTTTTATGAAGAATTACCCCAAAAATGGTCATCCACTTTCATGAAAAGATGTGATTTTTATGAAAAGTTGTGACTTTTATGAAGAGTTGTGATTTTTATGACGAGTTACGACTTTTATGAAAGTTTCTGACCTTTTCAAAGAGTTGTAACTTCTCAAAGAGTTGTGACTTTTTTCGATAAAGCACAATAAACGTTCGTTTACACTATTCTTTATTGTCTATAAATATAGGAATTTCCTCTCATTTTTTAAAAAAAAATTATGAACTTATTCTTCTACACAATTAAATATTCAAGTACTTTACTCCTATTGAATGATTCACTGACACCATTATTGTTGTAGCAATATATTTGTGAATAAAATTGTTCCATCATGAGAGGATCTATTCCATTAAATCTCGCATACTAGAGAGAATAATTTTTTTACGGGGACACTGTGCATTCAGTGAACTCAATTTCTTTTCCTTTCTGTTTCATTCTATTGTTATAGATCACGGTATATATTTTTTACGGTTATTAATTTATGTTAATGATATTAATTGTTGTTTTTTAGTACATGTTTTAAACTTTGTTGTTTATGTTTCTGCAAAGTTGTTGTTGTAAGTATTTGTTAGTACATAAATATTATTTATTTATTAGAAAATCTATATCTCATGTTGATGTTCATCTAATTTCTCAAAAATATCAAATAGTAATACTTCCAGGAGGCAAAAAGATAAATTATAAAATCAAATTCAAGATGATTGATTAAATGATAAATGATAAGATGTTTTAAATATATTTTCCTTTATATTATCAATGTTCGTTACTATGTAATATTGTCGGTAAATAATATAGTGTTTTAGTTTTAATGACGGATAGATTGTAAATATTTTTTTGTTAATTATTTGATATTAAGTTTCCACGCGATGATAATTTTCCTAGTTCTTAATAAAACGAAATGTCATGCAAAAAACTGAAACAATACACTACTATTCTTACTTTTAAACACTATAAAAGGAAGATGCAAATTAGACGATTTAGTTGCTTGTAAAGAATAAACTAGGGATCATAAATGGAACCTGCAGGAAGAAAGAGGATTTTGGAGCAGATCTAGGTCATCAATGGGATCGATGTATAGTCGAGCAGATCTAGGTCATCAATGGGATCGATGTAATGCTATTGTACACGGATGAATCATGAGCTCGGTAACACCAGAATTACACACAGGAATCGTGTATGCTACTAGTGCAAAGGCAATTTGGCATGATCTTCGTGAACGTTTTGACAAGGTGAATACTTCGCAAATCTATCAATTACATAAATACATAGCTGGTTTAGTGCAAGAAAGTGATAGTATTCCTGTTTACTTCTCAAAATTACGTAAGCTTGGGGATGAATTTAATAGTATTGTTCCTCCACCATGTGATTGCCCTAAATCTAAGGATTTTTGTGCTCATATGCTACAAAAAAAGTTGATACAGTTTTTAATGGGGTTGAATGAGACGTATCATCAGTCGAGAAGTCAGATTTTGATGATTGAACCAACTCCCAGTTTGAACAAAGCATATGCAATGCTTGTTGAATGAGAAAGTCAGCGAAGTCTAGGTAGTTCTGTTAATGGAGAGGGAACTGATTTAGCAGCACTTATGATAGGAGTAAGTGATAATTCTCAGCATCCTAGGGGAGCAGGTCAACAATTTTCAAGTCAAGAGTACCTGAAAGGGAAGAAGAATTGGGATCTACAATGTGATTCTTGTAAGAATAAGGGACATGTGAGACGGAATTGTTTCAAGCTAATCGGATATCCAGCTGACTGGAAATTTAAGAAGAAGGATAACTTGAATACCACTACAATGTTCAAGCTGAGAATGCACATCCTAACATGTCATCTGGGATCATAAACAAAGGACAAATACTTGACAAAATGACAACAAGAGAACTTCCAAGAGCTCCTCATCTGACAGATGCACAACATGAAAACACACCGAGTATGATCAACAATGAGTGTAATGGCTAATATGACAGGTATGGCAGGTCATACGCACACTCTTATAACTGACATATGAGATTTTAAGTGGATAGTTGATAGTAGAGCAACTAATCACATGTCTTCTAGCTTGACTAATTTAAATGATGTGAAATTATTTAAAACAGACTATAATAGGAAAGTTCATTTGCCAAATGGAGGTGTTACATTAGTTACTCATACATGATGTAGTAGAATTAGTGATACATGAGAATTGAAAAATATCTTGTTTGTCCCTGATATCCATTATAATTTAGTATCAGTATCACAGTTAACTAGAGAACTTCATTGTTCTGTGTCCTTCTATCCTGGATTTTGCTTATTCTAGGACCTTTCGACTGGGCAACTGAAGAAGATTGGTAAGGAACATGATAGTCTTTACTGGATGGTGCCACAAAATCAACACAACAAGGCTCAAATGTATATCCAAAAGGCTTCACAGTTTGTGATGATACAAGGGATAACTCATGCTTCAATAAAGTCAGTGAAGGATGTTTGTGGTCATACAATAGATGTTTGCAAGATTTTTATAGATAAATATGAAATATGCCCATTGGGTAAACATACTAGGCTTTCTTTTGCCAATAGTGATACTAGATCAGATAGAGCTTTTGCTTTATTGAATGTTGCTGTATATGGTCCCTATAATACTCAGACTTTTGACGGAAATAAGTCTTTACTTACCGTTGTTGATGACTTCTCAAGAATTACTTGGATTTTTCTGTTGAAGTTCAAGACTGATGTACTGGTAGTTCTCTAACAATTTTATCAGTTGGTACTTACTCAGTTCAATGCCTCAGTTCAGGGAATTAGAACAGATAATGGTGGAGAATTTTGTAATGATCAATTAAAAGCTCCACTTAAAGATCTAGGAAGTGTGCATTATAGATTTTGTTCCTACACACCTTAGCAGAATAGTGTAGCTGAGAGGAAGCACATGCATTTACTAGAGGTTGCAAGGGCACTTAGATTTCAGAGTGGTGTTCCCTCAAATTATGGGGTCATTGCATTCTTACTGCAATATATATCATCAATAGACTTCCATCTAAGCTACTTGCAGATAAGTCACCTTCTGAAGTTTTCTTTCACAAAAATCCTTATTTTAAACATTTGAGGACCTTTGGTTGTTTATGTTATGGTAGCATTCTCCCAAAAGTAGATAAATTTTCTTCTAGGGTAGTGAAAGCAGTTTTCATGGGATATTCCAGTGTGACTAAGGGTTACATATTGTGTAACAACCCAAAAAAATGAATAGGATAAATACTTAAGGTGATTTATTTATTATTTAAAATATGAAATTTTAAGGGCAAAATGGTCCTTTTACTAAGCTAAGTAAATCAAGGTTTTATCTAATTTAATAAGGAGTCCTAGTTTGACTAATTCCCAAACTAAAACTCCTATTATTTCACTACTCTCTCTCTCTCACACACATTCATCATTCTCTCCCTCATGTTGGTTCTGCCAAAAACAACAAAGAACAACAGTAATATCAAGAGTTCTTAACACTTGAAGAACTCACATGAAATTTTAAGAAGAACAAAGCAACCAAAAACGTCAAGGCAAAGAGAAGTTGTTCGTTGAGTGGTGTGGACGTTGAGGTAACTTGGACTGATTTTGGAGAGAGTTTTCGGCAGCAAATTCATCGTTTGAACATTAATAAAGGTATGAGTTTCTTTCCTCTTGGTTCTTTTCCCAAGAGACCCCTTAAGATTCAAGATATTCACTCCGAAAACTACGATTGTTCCCCTCTTGCATGTCCCTGTCACTAGCTCCCATTGAACTTTAGGTTGGGTATGTTTGCTGGTACAAAGTAGGGATGAAATGTTCTTTCGTGATGTTTATGTTTACGTATGCATGTTCAAAAATGTGTGAATAAAGATTATGTTGTTCGAAATCATGTGAAAAGTGATGTGTGTGTATATGTGTGGCAGTGAAGTTGGTCAGTGTTTGGAGGTGTGCAAAGGCATGTCAATTTTTGTATTTTTTGTGATAAAATTGTGCACAATTTGATGTTCATATGGTGTGTGAAGTTAGAAATTCTGAGTGAAAACGCTTGACTAATGTAACCCCTAAACTACACCTAACTACACACTAAATGCTTGGTGAAATGCCCTAAGAAACTAACATAAAATGGTTGATGAGGGAAGCTACAAATTTTGAATAAATTTCCAGCTTAGTGTACTTTAAATTTCGTTCAAAAAGGGGGTTGAAATCTGGAAATTTAATACATTTAAAAGAGGTGAGGACACCAGGATTCGAACCTGTGACCTCATCCTTTAACTTCTGGTTTTCGCGAGAAAGGAAAAGAAAATGGGGTTGGGGGGAATCGAACTTGTCCACTGGTTTTCGCGACAAAAGGAAAAGAAAATGGGGCTGGGGGGAATCGAACCTGGCTAGTAGTATTCGCGAGAAAGGAAAAGAAAATGGGGCTGGGGGGAATCAAACCTGGCTACTGGTTGAGAAAGGAGAGGAATGATTTAATTAAATGGGAGGCATGGGAATCGAACCCACGACCTCCAGGTAGCGAGTGAAAGAAGAGAATTAAAGAAAAAGAAAGTATGAGGCATGGGAATTGAACTCACGACCTCAGGGATAGTAAGGAGAGGAGCAAAATTAATTAAGAAAAAAAGGAGGTGAGGCTGTGGGTGCTCGATCCCACAACCCCACTACCAAAAACGCTTAGCCTAGCGAATAAAAAAAATAAGAGGGTATGGGGGTTTGAACCCACCACCTCACAGCCTCTAGCGAATTTAAATTAAAATAAGGAGGTTGTGGGGGTTCGAACCCACAACCTCCCTATTCCATCGAAATAAATAACAAAAATAACAGAGGTTGTGGGGGTTTGATACCACAACCTCTTGGTTTGGGCAAAATGAGCAATGTGATGTTAATGAAAAATAAAAAGGTGTTGTGGGGGTTCGAACCCACAACCCTTCGCCAATTTAATAGAAAAACCAAGTAGAGAATTAAAGATATATTATTAATGTTGGGGTTTAATCTAGAGTCCCAATATCATGGAGATTAAAATAAAATCAATGAAAATGTAAAGTGTTATACAAGAGATTCGAACTTGGGTTCCCTTGCCCAAACTTCCGTATTGATACGTAAGTCATACGTGAACAAAATATCCAAGAATAATGCCACCTATTTAGATCAAATCAAGATCTTGGCATATATACAAGATACATAAGCCTTGTACTACATAATCTTAGGAATGCATGAATCACTTAACGAACTATGAATAAAGCCCCATGGCTTGTATGTATAGACACATAAGTGTAACATACGTTCCAAAGTAAGTGAACCTAAGATGTATGTAATGAAATGATGAACCCTAGAAGGGTTAAGTATGAGTATTAGATACACTAAATGGCCAAGTGCATTGGCATATGATGAGATGAACAATGAAATGATGAAATGAACAATGAAATGATAACATGAACAATGAAATGATGAAACCATAGAAGGGTTAAGTAAGGGTGTGAAACACACTAAATGGCCAAGTGCATTGGCATATGATGAAATGAACATTCCACGTAATAAGAGGTGAGTAACTACGAAAAGCAAAGTTGCTAATGATAATGAATGTGTGACAACATGATATGAGGCTAATGTAAATGATGAGAGCGATCTCAAATGAGCCTAAGTAAATGTTACCAATACGTACTCCCCTATGAGAGTGTAAGATAATGAAGAGACCAGTCTCTATGAACACTATAATGAGAGTATTGAGCTTAACACACTCAATACTAATGATGATATGATAAATCATCTAATGAGCTATGATGTCCTCATACTAGAAGTGAGCTTCCAAGACGTATGAGATGAATGTAGTGGAACTTTATACTGAGCACTGATAGACTAGCTATGAGCGGTGATGCCTTCTTTCGGGAAGGGCGGATGTTCATGTATATAGCCAATAGAGGGATTTGGGTCTCCTTACATTTCCTAGTCTTCGAACCTATATAGCCAATAGAGGGATCTGGCGTGATTAAATTCCGATGTACGCTAGCATGTTTTGGGTCACTTTGGCCGGTGATTCCATCTCTTTTCGGTGTGGGGGAGACACTGGATTTCATGATGCTCACATGATCTATGCTGGTTAAAGTTAAAGTTCCCGATGAATGAATGAGGCCAGCCTAAAATGATGCACATAATGAAATGAATGATACCAAAGATATTAGGATAGGATAATCAAAAGGTGAGTTATATTCAAGTAATGACATTAGGTCATTCTTGGTCATTGCACAACGCACCTAATGAAAATCTTAAACTACATCCTAGGTATAACGGGTGTTTACACTGGCCTATGAATGAAATGAAATAAAGCACGTATGAATGAACGAAGCAGACTATGTGTTTGCTATTGAAGACACCCTAGTTGAGGTCCCATCTGTTGAGCACTCATTTCTGGGATGTCTTAAGTCCATGATTCTGAGGTCTCATGGCATATGAATGAACGATATTAAAGAAGTTATGTGCTACATGCAAAGTGTCCTGTAAGCTATATGATATGTGCTATGTGTAAATGTTATGTGCTGTGTGCAAATGTTAAAAGTATGATGTATGTTATTCTCATGGCATAACTTTCCTAATCCAAATCTGGAAAGCTCATTGACTTTCCTAATCCAAATTTGGAAAGCTCTTTGACTTTCCTAATCCAAATTTGGAAACTTTCCAAATCACAATTTGGCAAGTCCACTGACTTAACTTCCAAAACTCATGTTGTTAGGAAAGAGATATTCTTTCTCATGCATTTTCTTTGTGTGTGCTTGCATATACCCATACTTAGTACAAGTGTGTACTAACCCTATACAAACTCTACTATTTTAGGTGCAGGCACAGGTGGAAGATAGAGCTACAGAATCTTCGCTGCAGTTATCCGGACGTTCTGCATTCATCCGGATTTGATAGGTCCTCATGCTTTCGAGGATGCTGTTGTTTTATATTCTAGCTTAGTTTTAGATTTGAGCTAGTGGAGCATGTTCCACTAGCGTTTCTTTCCTGTTTTTATTCAGACTATGTATTGGTGCCATTTTGTCAATTATACACTTAATAAGAATTGAACTATTTCTTTCAGTTGATTATCTCTTGATGTTAGATGGTTGATGGTGAACAATTACGTATTGATGAGAATGTTTTTATAAGTATGTAAGAAAACAAGTAGTTTCAAATTTTCTGCTAAAAATTAACCTATGTAAAGTAAGAATGACGCAAGTAGGCTTGTCTGCGACCTCTGAGAGGTCAACAATGCCGGTCTCATCTGGGGTCTAGATTTAAGTCGTGATGAAGTTGGTATAAGAGCGAGGTTAAATTCCGAGGGTAATAAGTTCACATCAACCACATTGAGTAGTTTCTAAGTCATGGTAGTGAAGTGCACCACTATCCTGGATTAAAGACTGCATGATGCATAGGAAAAATTCCCTTATTCTGACTAATGTCTGAGTTCTTGGTGTTATGAGCGTGTCTAGCATCAATCTTTGTTGTTTTTCAGAGAATGAACACTTGGAGAGCTAAGGGTCAGAGGAGGGGAGGAGCAGCCGCTAGGGGTAATCAGAATCCACCCCAGGCTCCAGTTGGGTTGACTGATGCTGAGGTGAGGGCATCTCTGGCTAAGATGGCACAATCCATTACGATACAGGCTCAGGCTATGACTGCCCAAGTCAACCGGTAGGATGTTCAGAGAGAAAACTCACCGGTTCGCAGCATGGCTGACAGGCTGCGAGACTTCACGAGGATGAACCCTCCTATTTTCACAGGGTCTTAGACATCAGAGGATCCTTAAGAGTTTGTGGATGAAGTACATAAGATTCTGGAGGCTATGGGGGCCACAGATATTGAGAAGGCAGAGATGACTTCCCACCAGCTCAAGGATGTTGTACAGACTTGGTGCAAGATGTGGCAAGATAGCTGCGTTTTGGGTAGAGTGTCAATCACTTGGGAGCTGTTCAAGACAACATTTAATGGCAAGAATGAGAAGAGTACTTAGCTTTGTTGAAATTATCCAGGTATGTTACTCCCCTGGTTTTGAACAACAAGGACGAGATGAGCAGGTTCCTCACGGGAATCAATGGATACCTGGAGGAGGAGTGTTGGTCTGCGATGCTCCATGATAATATGGACCTTTCCAGGTTGATGGTGCATGTCCATCAGGTAGAGGACAGCCGCAAGAAGAGAGGTGTTCGTGATGTTACGAGGCCTAGGCCTCAAGATCAGGCATGTCCCAGCCATGGAGGCCACAGAAACAATTTTGGCGTCCGTGAGCAGCCCAAGTTCAAGAAGGGTCAACAGAGTTCTGGGAATTCTAAATCTCAGAGTAGTACAACACCTATAGAAGTCAAACTTGAACCCAAGAGGGGCAATGGCAGTGAGATGCAGCGTTCTAAGAAGAACTGTGCTAATTGTGGCCGAGCTCACAATGGAGAGTGCAGACAGGGCACTAATGCCTGCTTCAGTTGTGGTAAGAGTGGGCACATGGTCAGAGACTGTCCACAGAATAGAGGTTAGGCTGGAGGTAATGCTCAGCGTAGGCCTAACCTATATAGTGCAGCAGCAGCCGAGCCTCCCAAGAGGAACAGATTCTATGCCCTGAAGGGCAGGGAGGACCAGGAGAAGTTCGCTGATGTGGTCACATGTATGCTTCAAGTATTCTCAACTTCTGTTTATGCTCTACTTGATCCAGGGTCTACGCTTTCCTTTGTGACTCCTCTGCTTGCTCTTACTTTTGAAATACTATCTGAAGTTCTGCACGATCCTATAGTGGTTTGTATGCCTATAGGAGAAGGTGTAAGAATTGATAGAGTATACAAGGATTGCCAATAGTTGTATGTGGTAGGACTATGTGTGCGGACTTGGTTGAACTACCCATGCATGATTTTGATGTTATTCTTGGCATGGACTGGCTTCACAGTTGTTATGCTTGCTTGGACTGTCGTAGTATAGTGGTTAGATTTCGCTTCCCTAATGAAGAAGAGTTAGTCTAGGAGGGGTACAACTCGAGTCGTCCTAATCCCTTGATTTCAAATCTTAAGGCCAATAAAATGATGTCCAAGGGGTTTCTATGTCATCTTGTGAGTGTTAATGATTTAGACCATGACATTCCTTCCATTTAATGATTTAGATCATGACATTCCTTCCATAGACTCAGTGCCTGTAGTGAATGAGTTCCTAGATGTTTTTCCTAAAGATTTGCCTGGAGTCCCTCCCCTTCAAGAGATTGACTTCGGTATCGACTTAGAACCCGATACTAAACCAATCTCAATTCCTCCTTATATTATGGCTTAATCATAACTCAAAGAGTTGAAGCTGCAGTTAAAAGATCTCACTGATAAGGGTTTCATTCAGCCGAGCATATCCCCGTGGGGCGCTCCAGTGTTGTTTGTAAGGAAGAAAGATGGGACCCTTAGAATGTGTATCGATTATCGGCAGCTCAACAAAGTCACTATAAAGAATAAGTATCCACTTCCCAAAATAGATGATTTGTTCAATCAGCTCCAAGGGTCTAGTTTCTTCTCTAAGATTGATCTTCATTCAGGGTACCATCATCTTAGGGTTAGGGATGGAGATATCCTAAAGATGGACTTTCATACCCGTTATGGTCATTATGAGTTCTTGGTTATGTCATTTGGTCTCACGAATGCACCTTCTGCATTTATGAATCTCATGAATAGAGTCTTCCGTGAATAACTTGACTCTTTCGTCATAGTATTCATTGATGACATTCTCATCTACTCTAAGACCAAGGAAGAGCATGAACGACATTTGAGAGTAACCTTGCAGGTACTTAGACAACATTAGTTGTATGCAAATTCAGCAAGTGTGAATTCTGGCTGAGATCAGTGACCTTCCTGGGTCATGTTGTGTCCTATTAAGGTGTAGAGGTGGACCCCAAGAAGACTAAGACTGTTAAGAACTGGACAAAGCATCTTACTCCCACTGATATTCGTAGCTTTCTAGGATTGGCTGGTTACTACCGTAGGTTTGTGGAGGGCTTTTCTTCCATTGCTTCCCCATTTACAGCTTTGACGAAGAAGAAAATCAAGTTTGAATGGACGGAAACTTGTGAGAAGAGTTTCCAGGAGCTCAAGGACAGAATCATGTCAGCCCCGGTGCTTACTCTGTGTAAGAGTGGTGAGAGTTACACTGTGTATTGTGATACATCTAGGGTTGGTTTGGGTTGTGTTCTTATGCAGGCTAGTAAGGTGATAGCCTATGCTTCCAGATAGATCAAGGTTCATGAGAAAAATTATCCCACTCATGACCGGGAGTTGGCAACTGTGATGTTTGCACTGAAACTGTGGAGGCATTATCTGTATGGATTGCATGTGGATGTGTTCACAGATCATAAGAGTCTCCAGTACGTGTTCACACAGAGGGTGTTGAATCTATGTCAGCAGACATGGTTGGAACTGTTGAAGGGTTATGACATGAATGTGCACTACCATCAGGGTAAGGCTAATGTTGTGGCTAATTCTTTGAGCACGATGAGCATGGGGAGTATAGTCCACATTGAGGACGAGAAGAAGGAGTTGGCAAAAGAGGTACACAGACTGGCCAGACTGGGTGTGCGATTGGTTGACTCTACTAGTGGGGGTGTTTCAGTCCATCCTAATTCTGAATCATCCTTGGTAGATGAAGTCAAGAAGGGTCAGCATCTTGATCCCATGTTGATGGAGCTGAAGGACTTAGTGTTGTTAAAAATGAATGAGTCTTTATTTTTAGGAGGTGATGACATACTTAGTTACCAGGACAAGCTATGTGTACCAGATGTGGATGATTTACGGATCAGGATTGTGGCAGAGGACCATGGTTCCAGATATTCCATACATCCAGGTTCCACCAAAATGTATCATGATCTTAAGCAGATCTATTGGTTGGATGGTATGAAGAAGGATATTGCACAATATGTGGCTAAGTGTCCTAATTGTCAGCAGGTTAAGGCAGAGCATCTTAAGCCTGGTGGTCTGACTCAGATTATTGAGGTGCTGACCTGGAAGTGGAAGGCCATTAATATGGACTTCGTGGTTGGTCTTCCGAGGACTAGGAGGAAACATGACTCCATATGGGTTATATTGGACAGATTGACTAAGTCTGCTCACTTTATCCCTGTGAAGTCTACCTACAGAGCCGAGGATTATGCGAGACTTTATATTGATGAGATTGTGAGGTGGCATGGGATTCCTTTGTCTATCATTTCAGATAGAGGAGCTCAGTTTACTTCACATTTGTGGAGATATTTCCAGAAAAGCTTGGGCACGCAGGTGAAGCTTAGTACTGCCTTTCATCCTCATACTGATGGGAAAGCAGAGCGCACCATTCAGACATTGGAGGACATGTTGAGAGCGTGTGTGATTGACTTCAAAGGTAGCTGGGATGACCATCTGCCTTTGATAGAGTTATCGTATAATAATAGCTATCACTCCAGCATTGGGATGACACCATTTGAGGCACTGTATGGTAGGAGGTGTCTCCAGTCGGGTGGTTCGAGGTTGGAAAGTCATCCATTTTGGGTCCAGAGATCATTCATGAGGCCTTAGATAAGGTTAGAGTGATTA
This sequence comes from Solanum pennellii, assembly GCF_001406875.1. Taxonomy (NCBI): domain Eukaryota; kingdom Viridiplantae; phylum Streptophyta; class Magnoliopsida; order Solanales; family Solanaceae; genus Solanum; species Solanum pennellii. The sequence goes on along the minus strand of NC_028645.1, from coordinate 47,968,426 downwards.
GTAACAGGTTGGCTACTGCTTACAGCCGACAGAAGTCATATGCAGACAACAGAAAGTGACCCTTAGAATTTGAGGTTAGTGCCAGGTTTACTTGAAGATATCACCTATGAAGGAGTGATGAGATTTGGTAGAAAAAGGAAGCTGAGACCGAGGTATGTTGGGCCATATGAGATCCTACAATATGTGGGTGAGGTGGCCTATGAGTTAGCATTGCCTGCGAAGTTAGCTTCTGTCCATCCAGTCTTTCATGTCTCTATGTTGAAGAAGTGCCTAGGTGATCAAACATCGATTCTACCTGTGCAAGGTTTGGGCTTTGATGAAGACTTGTTTTATGAGGAGGTACCTTTTGAGATCTTAGACAGACAGTTCAAGCGGCTGAGGAACAAGCAGATTGCCACAGTGAAGGTATTGTGGAGAAATCATCTTGTTGAGGGGGCTATGTGGGAGGCTGAGGCTGACATGAGATCCCGCTACCCTCATCTTTTCATCTCTTGAGGTTAGATTTCCTACTCTTAAGTCTATGTTTCCTTATCTCTCCGTATTTTGTTGTCGTTACTTCACTGTGCATAGTGATTATGTTATGATCTAATTGGCATTACGAGGTGTAGTAGTAGTGTCATTCGGGGACGAATGTTCCTAAAGGGGGGATAATGTAACAACCCTAAAAAAATGAATAGGATAAATACTTAAGGTGATTTATTTATTATTTAGAATCTAAAATTTTAAATGCAAAATGGTCATTTCACTAAGCTAATTAAATCAGATTTTTATTTAATTTAATAAGGAGTCCTAGTTTGACTAATTCCCAAACTATAACTCCTATTATTTCACTACTCTCTCTCTCTCACGATCTCTCTCTCACGTTCATCTTTCTCTCCCTCATGTTGGTTCTGCCAAAAACAACAAAGAACAGCAATAATATCAAGAGTTCTTCACACTTGAAGAAGTCACATGAAATTTTAAGAAGAACAAAGCAACCAAAAATATCAAGGCAAAGAGAAGTTTTTGGTTGAGTGGTGTGGACGTTGAGGTAACTTGGACTGATTTTGGAGAGAGTTTTGGGCAGCAAATTCATCGTTTGAACATCAATAAAGGTATGGTTTCTTTCCTCTTGGTACCTTTCCCAAGAGACCCCTTAAGATTCAAGATATTCACTCTGAAAACTAGGATTGTTCCCCTCTTGCATGTCCCTGTCACTAGATCACATTGAACTTTAGGTTGGGTATGTTTGCTGGTACAAAGTAGGGATTAAATGTGTTTTCGTGATGTTTATGTTTACGTATGCATGTTCAAAAATTTGTGAATAAAGATTATGTTGTTTGAAATCATGTGAAAAAGTGATGTGTGTGTGTATGTGTGGCAGTGAAGTTGGTCACTGTTAAGAGGTGTGCAAAGGCATGTTAGTTTTTGTATTTTATGTGCTAAAATTGTGCACATGTGATGTTCATATGGTGTGTGAAGTTACAAATTCTAAGTGAAAACTCTTGATTAATGTAACCCCTAAACTACACCTAACTACACAGTAAATGCTTCCTAAGAAACTAACATGAAATGGTTGATGAATGGAAGCTAAAAATTTTGAATAAATTTCCAGCTTAGTGTACTTTAAATTTCGTTCAAAAAGGGGGTGGAAATTTGGAAATTTAATACATTTAAAAGAGGTGAGGCCACTAGGATTCGAATCTGTGACATCATCCTTTAACATCTGGTTTCGCGAGAAGGGAAAAGAAAATGGGGCTGGGGGGAATCGAACTTGGGCACTGGTTTTCGCGAGAAAGGAAAAGAAAATGGGGCTGGGGGGAATCGAACCTGGCTACTGGTTGAGAAAGGAGAGGAATGATTTAATTAAATGGGAGGCGTGGGAATCGAACCCACGACCTCCAGGTAGCGAGTGAAAGAAGAGAATCAAAGAAAAAGAAAGTGTGAGGCGTGGGAATCGAACCCACGACCTCAGGGATAGTAAGGAGAGGAGCAAAATTAATTAAGAAAAAAATGAGGTGAGGCTGTGGAGGCTCGATCCCACAACCTCACTACCAAAAACGCTTAGCCTAGCAAAATTTAAATAAAAAAAATTAGGAGGCTGTGGAGGTTTGAACCCACCACCTCACAGCCTCTAGCGAATTTAAATTAAAATAAGGAGGCTGTGGGGGTTCGAACCAACAACCTCCCTATTCCAGCGAAATAAATAAAAAAAATTAAAAGAGGCTGTGGGGGTTTGATCCCACAACCTCTTGGTTTGGGCGAAAATGAGCAATGTGATGTTAATGAAAAATAAAAAGGTGTTGTAGGGGTTCGAACCCACAACCCTTCGGCCAATTTAATAGGAAAACCAAGTAGAGAATTAAAGATATATTATTAATGTTGGGATTTAATCTAGAGTCCCAATATCATGGAGATTAAAAATAAAATTAATGAAAATGTAAAGTGTTATACAAGAGATTTGAACTTGGGTTCCCTTGCCCAAACTTCCGTATTGATACATAAGTCATATGTGAACAAAATATCCAAGAATAATGCCAACTACTTAGATTAAATCAAGATCTTGACATATATACAAGATACATAAGTCTTGTACTACATAATCTTAGGAATGTATGAATCACTTAACGAACTATGAATGATGCCCCATGGCTTGTATGTATAGACACATAAGTCTAACATACGTTCCAAAGTATGTGAACCTAAGATGTATGTAATGAAATGATGAACCCTAGAAGGGTTAAGTATGAGTGTAAGATACTACACTAAATGGCTAAGTGCATTGGCATATGATGAGATGAACAATGAAATGATGAAATTAACAATGAAATGATGAAACCCTAGAAGGGTTAAGTAAGGGTGTGAAACACACTAAATGGACAAGTACATTGGCATATGATGAAATTAACATTCACGTAATAACAGGTGAGTAACTATGAAAAGAAAAGTTGCTAATGATAATGAATGTGGTGACAACATGATATGAGGCTAATGTAAATGATGAAAGCAATCTCAAATGAGCCTAAGTAAATGTTACCAATACGTACTCACCTATGAGAGTATAAGATAATGAAGAGACCAATCTCTATGAACACTCTAATGAGAGTATTGAGCTTAACACACTCAATACTAATGATGAGATGAGAAATCATCTAATGAGCTATGATGTCCTCATACTAGAAGCCATCTTCCACGACGTATGAGACGAATGTAATGGAACTTTATACCGAGCACCGATAGACTAGCTATGAGCGGTGATGCCTTCTTTCGGGAAGGGCGTAGGTTCTCGTAACTCTCATGAGATGTGACTGTCCGTCTTGCCGGGTATGGGTCTCCTTACATCTCCTAGTCTTCGAACCTATACAACCAATATAGGGATCTGGGGGTTAAATTTTTCCATGTACGCTAGCATATTTTGGGTCACTTTGGCCGGTGATTTCACCTCTTTTCGGTGTGGGGGAGACAGTGGATTTCATGATGCTCACATGATCTATGTCGGTTAAAGTTAAAGTTCCCAATGAATGAATGAGTCCAGCTTCAAATGATGCACATAATGAAATGAATGATACCAAAGGTGTTAGGATAGGATAATCAAAAAGTGAGTTAGATTGAAGTAATGACATTAGGTCATTCTTGGTCATTGCACAACGAACCTAATGAAAGTCTTAAACTACATCCTAGGTATAGCTGGTGTTTTCATTGGCCTATGAATGAAATGAAATGGAGTACGTATGAATGAACGAAGCAGACTCTCTGTTTACTAATGAAGACTCCCTAGTTGAGGTCCCATCTGTTGGGCCCTCATTTCTGGGATGTTTTAATGTTAAGTCCATGATTCCGAGGTCTCATGTCATATGAATGAATGTTATTATAGAAGTTATGTGCTACATGCAAAGTGTGTTGTAAGCTTTATGATATGTGCTATGTGTAAATGGTATGTGCTGTGTGCAAATGTGAAAAGTATGATGTATGTTATTCTCATGGCATAACTTTCCTATTCCGAATCTGGAAAGCTCACTGACTTTCCTAATCCAAATTCTGAAAGCTCATTGACTTTCCTAATCCAAATTTTGAAACTTACCAGATCTCAATTTGGCAAGTCCACTGACTTGACTTCCAAAAATCATGTTGTTAGGAAAGAGCTATTCTTTATCATGCATGTCCTTGGTGTGTGCTTGCATATACCTATACTTAGTACAATTGTGTACTAACCCTATATAAACTCTACTATTTTAGGTGCTAGCACAGGTGGACGATAGAGCTACAGGATCTTCGCTGCAGTTATCCGGACGTTCTGCATTCATCTGGATTTGATAGGTCCTCATGCTTTCGAGGATGCTGTTGTTTTATATTCTAGCTTAGTTTTAGATTTGACCTAGTGGAGCATGTTCCACTAGCGTTTCTTTCCTGTTTTTATTCAGACTATGTATTGGTGCCATTTTGGCAATTATACACTTAATAAGAATTGAACTATTTCTTTCACTTGCTTATCTCTTAATGTTAGATAGTTGATGATGAACAATTACGTATTAATGAGAATGTTTTTATAAGTATGTAAAAAAAACACAATTAGTTTCAAACTTTCCGCTAAAAATTAACCTATGTAAAGTAAGAATGACGTAAGTAGGCTTGTTTGCGACCTCTGAGAGGTCAACAACGCTGGTCTCGTCTGGGGTCTAGATTCCGATCGTGACATATTGTATGATCTTGCAAAACAAAAATTCTTTTTTAGTAGGGATGTTATTTTTCATGAGAACCAATTTCCTTTTGAAGCACCTTTGAACACAAATGTCCATACTGTGCTGATAGTTTTGCTTTTGCTGATGTTCTTTCTAAACCATATTCTTCTGTAGCGTCTGATCCTACTCTTCCTAACACTACATCTAAACCACCTGATCCTTTACTACATGCTCCTACATTTCCTGCTTCTATAATCCCTATATCTACCTCTCCTGATTTAGTTCATACTCCAGTCTCCCTTCCTACTAGAAAATCCACAAGAACTTCAAATCCTCCTCTATGGTTGGCTGATTATGTAACCAAACCTACCTCCACTTCTACATTATATCCTTTATCCAACTATGTTTCTCATACAAATTTTTCATCATCTCATCAACACTATCTAGGTGTTTTTTCAGCAATTCTTGAGCCTTCTTCCTCTAAAGAAGCTATGAAAGACGACAAATGTGTTTAAACCATGCAGTCTGAAATGCAGGATCTTCATGATAATCATACTTGTGACTTGGTTCCTTTACCTCCGGGGAAGGTTCTCATTGGGTTTAAGTGGGTTTATAAGGTTAAGCTCAAGTCAAATAGTGATGTTGAAAGGTTTAAAGCTCGACCTGTAGCAAAGGGTTACACTCAGAGGGAAGGTTTTGATTTTCATGAGACCTTTTTCCCTGTAGTCAAGATGACTACAGTCAGAACAATTCTATCCTTGGCTGGTCAACACAACTGGCTTATTCATCAGTTAGATGTTTATAATGCATTTTTACAGGATGATTTGCATGATGAGGTATATATGCAATTACCTGAGGGATTTTCAAGCCAAGGGGTATATAATGGGATGGTATGTAGACTTGCAAAATCCCTATATGGTCTTAAACAAGCAAGTAGATAGTGAAATTTATTGTTGTGTGAATCACTGTTAAACTCAGGTTTTATTCAAAGATGTTTGGATCACTCATTATTCATCACGAAGCAAGGAACATACATTGTGGTATTTTAGTCTATGTGGATGATATGTTGGTAACATGAAATAGCTTGGCACTCATTGAACATACAAAAGCATCATTACACAAGGCTTTTAAGATTAAAGATATTAGTGATCTTAAGTTTTTTCTTGGTATGGAGTTCAGCAGATCTGGAAAAGGAATTTTGATCAATCAAAGAAGTATGCATTGGAAATTATCTCACAATTGGGATTAGGAAATACAAAACCATGTTGGACACCACTAGAGATGAATATGAAGTTAACAACACATGAGTAGGATGAATTAACAGGAAACTCAGATGATGAATTCCTTGACAATAAGGAAAAATATCAAAGTTTGACAGAAAAGATGTTAAACATTTTTGGGTATGTAGCAAGAATTAATGGGAAATGGAGTGAAGATGAAAAGAGAGGAACTTAAAAAGTTGGAAATTTGAAGAGTTTGGAACTTGAAGAGTCCTCTAATGCTTTAATGAAAAGACATTTGTCCCTCATCGGTGGTGAAAATAAAAATATGAGAGTTTAAATATAGAAACACTCCTATTAATTAATAAAATGGTTGGAAAGAGGGACCCCCCTCACGCCGTCGTTGCTCGCTCGCTAGGGTTCGGCTTCGGGTTTGAAAAATGATCGACCGAGAGATTAATTTTTTGGACAAAGTTTATTTTAATTTATAGTTAATTATTTATTTATTTAATTAAATTAAATTACATGGCCAAAACATTTTCAATTAATTAGCTGAGTAACAGAAACGTTTTCAATTATTTAGTTGATATTAACCGAAACGTTCCAATTTTTAGTTGATTAACCTGACCAGATTCGGATCCGTGCGATCCATTTTATTTAAAATCTTTTTCAGTTTTATTTAAATTTTCCTCCGTTTGAAACTTTCAGGAACAGCCAGGACCGTTTGAAAGGTTGCAAACTTTCATTAATGGCGGCGTGGAATCTGAAAGGGTTGCAACCTTTCAGAACCTTTTCTTCTTGCCTATAAATACCATTCATTCTTAAGAATTTTTCGGTACAAATTTTTCTGATTTCTTCTTCTTCTGCACAAAACTTTCGGCGTGTATTTTACTGTCGTTGAGTGGTTCGCTGACACCAGAGTTTTTGGTATCAATACACTGGTGATTGAGATTATTCTATCTTGGGAGGACTTATTCCAAATCAAACATCGGATACTAGAGGGGAATAGTTTCCTTAAGGGGACACTGTGAATTCTGTGGGCTTGATCTTTTTCCTGTTATAATTTTCTAGAATCTGTACATTTACAATTTTAGTTTTTTTTCCTAAATTAATTTATGTTCACCTCCCTTACTGATTCATTAGAACTTTGGTAATTTCGTGTTTCTTTAAAGTTTGTTGGAATCAGTAATTCTGTTTTCAAACAAAGATTGACAACATACATAACTTTAACAAGGCCAGAAATTGCCTTCTTGCTGCAATCAAAGAGATCCCATTGGGAAACAACAATTAGGGTGATGAAATATGTGAAAAGAAAACTAGGTCTTGGTATATTATTAAGCAGTACCAGAACAAACAAATTAAGTGTGTTTTTTTATACAGATTGGGCATCATGCCCCAACACTAGAAAATCAATTTCAGGTTTTTTTGGTAAAGGATGGAATTTCTTTAGTATCATGGAAGTCAAAGAAACAAGGGCTGGTTTCTAGGAGGTCAGCAGAGGGTGAATACAAAAGTGTGGCCAATGAAGTATCAGAAGTGGTATGGATCACAACATTTCTGAAAGAATTGGGAAATGAAGTCAATGAACAAGTGATGATATTTAGTGATAACAAAGCAGCGTTGCAAATAGAAGCCAATCACGTGTTTCATGAGAGAACAAAACACAGAGATTGGCTGTCATTTTATCAGATAAATGATAAAAGAGGGGTTGATAACGACAGAATATGTGAAGTGTAAGAATCAACTGGCAGATATATTGACTAAAGGTCTTCCTAGACAGCAGCATGAATATTTCGTAGGAAAGCTTGGTGTGTTGAATGTTTTCATACTCACCAGCTTGAGGGGGAGTAATGAAGGTGATGGCATTACTAAAACTATTAGGGGTAGTTAGGTAATTTTATTGTGAGTTAGTTAGACTTCTTGTTAGTCGGTTATGAACAAACATTGAGGTGACTAGAAGTGTAGGGAAAAATCATATTATGATTCAACCATATGTATTGCATAAATATATTGTGCTATTTGCATAAAAATGAAATTCATACAACAACACTTACATAGCGTAAGAAAAAGAGCATGGAAACATAAGAAAGCCTTGCTTCATATAAAAAAGGCAATTAATGAAATGGAAAATGTATTTGAACTTACCAATTATAGGTATGGAAATTTAATTACCTCAATTTATGAGATGAGAATGTATAAAATACAAGAACAATATGAGTATAAGAATCCTATACTTATATTAAAAAATAATATGCTTTTTACTGCATAATAATGACTGTTTATAATTTATTAATTGTTTGCAGTTTTACTAGTATTACCCTGTTAATATAACAGTTGTTTTACTAGTTTTATTATTATTATTATTATTATTATTATTATTATTATTATTATTATTATTATTATTA
>NC_028645.1:47942113-47950143 GCF_001406875.1 Solanum pennellii | reverse complement strand
CTCCACACCATACTCTTTTGGGAAATAGGTTTCTTTAAAATTTGAGTATGTTAGCATAATTCATGATTCATTCTATTTGTTATTCTTCTGTCGGAACGTGACACTCCGATCCACTACTATCCTGGTGTCGGAACGTGACACTCCGATCCACTACTATCCTGGTGTCGGAACGTGACACTCCGATCCACTACTATCCTGGTGTCGGAACGTGACACTCCGATCCACTACTATCCTGGTGTCGGAACGTGACACTCCGATCCACTACTATCCTGGTGTCGGAACGTGACACTCCGATCCACNGGTTGGAACGTGACACCCGATCCATTACTATCCTGGTGTCGGAACGTGACACTCCGATCCCCTACTACTACGTGTCGGTTCGTGACACCCGATCCACTACCCTCAATCTTTTAGTTCATCAAGCCTTCTTTTATACCAAGGCATCATCATTAACAAGGTGGATTTAAGTTTTAAGATACACAGCCTCATCTTTCCAACCCACTACAATTACATAATCACATCATGCAAGCATACAATTCAGCATATAGAAGACTTTACAATACTACCCAATAGATATCATTCGCTATTAAGAGTTTACTATGAAATAGCATAAACCATAACCTACCTCCACCGAAGAATCGTGATAGATCAATCTACTTCTCCAAATCCTTGCTGTCTCTTCGTTCTTCTCTCTCTCTCGCTCGTTCTCTCTTCTTTCTCTCACTGTTCTTTCTATTTTTCTTATTCAAACCCTTTTTCTTTTACCCTAATTATCATATAATTAAGTATAAAAGATGATAAAAATAACCCACTTTTGTTTTCAAGGTTATCTCCTTTAACCCCCAAGTAATTGAATTATTAACATTAATCCACTAACTTTATAATTATAAGCATGAATAGTCCAAACGCCCCTTAAAAACTTTTAAAAGAAATCCGACCCAGTCAGGGTTACGCAGCCTGTGACGGTCCTTCACGACTGTGACGGTCCGTACTGCATGTCTGTCACAAAGTTCAGAGAGTTAATTATGTGGAATGATTTGTGACGGTCCGTCGTGCCAACGACGGTCCGTCCTGCCATTCCGTCGTGAAGTTCAGAGAGTCGATCTCAGTACTCAAATTTTCAGGATCTAAGTGTTTTGGAACGAGACACCATCGACGGTCAGTCGTGCCCATGACGGTCCGTCGTGGGATCCGTCGACCCAGACAGTTATTACCAGAAATAAACTCTACTGCTCGAAACGACTAAACAGGTCGTTACACTGAGGCTTCAATTTGTACCTTCTTTTCATCTTTTTAGTTCTTTTTTGCGCTCAAGTTTCCATGCTCCCACTAATATTTCAAATACCTGAAACTTAAGAGTTTTATCAAATATTGAGAAAAAATAAGTATTTGAGGGCACTATTTCTATCAAAATAAAGTACTAAATGAGTATAATTGGTGAACTAATCACACTGTCCTACCACAGAATTATAGATGCCACGAGGGCGTCAGCTCTCTAGCGTAATAAGTAGCTTCCAAAGAGGGATAGATGAGACAAAATGTAAGTAGCGCAAAATCTGATGTTCTTCTTTTCCCCAAAATACCTAAATTACGAAAAAATCACCCCATAAATCCGTCAAAAGATTCTTTAGGTTTGGGAAAGAAGGAGGATGAGATTTATAGCTTAATAAGATCGATAACTAACAGATTCTTAGCAAAATTCACTGTCTTGCCATCGCGAAAAACTAGAACTAGAGCTATATATTGTGTGCAGTTGTTTGGCGCGCAGGTAGGCTAGGTTTTATTAATTGAGTAGTTATAAATATATTATTTATTTTGTGGTATGTTGGAATTTTATGGTAGCATTCATGCGTAGGTTTTCATGCGCCAATAAAATAAAGACTTTATTATGCGTATAATTCTAAGTGTTACATAAGACGTATACCGTATGTGAAAGCCCTATCTCGTGAACTAGGGTTTTGGAATGGTTGTAACTTCCTATTTAGTGTGATACAAGTTGATTTGGTGGTTGTATTATACATACGCGTGTTAGCAAAGTATAGCAGTAGTAACATACCTAATAAATTGATTATGAATAATGCATGAAAGGAACCTACGTAATTGACTATATGATGTGAGTATTGTACGATGCATTGGATCGGATGTCACATGCCAACACACTAACTTGCGATGGATCTAGTGTTATAATACAGCACACTAATTTGGATCGAGTGGCACGTTCCGATGCATACATGGGATGAGGTATCATGTCCGAGACACTAACTTGGATCTGGTACCACCTACCGATACACTAACAGTTCAGTTGTGGTTTTGGTGAGAGAACCATGGACCTGACATATAAATGTATTATTGGGAATGTGGAATGTTGTATTGAATCCTGACTTGATAATCGGATGACACGTAATATATCGGTGTGAATTGCGATGTTGTAAGTTAATTGGAGATATTTGTTTGAGTTATAAATGGTGAGTGGTATGGGGTTATGACATGGTGAGGGCAAACTAGGGGTGTGCTATTCTTGTTGATAAGAACGTTGTACGATTTATCAATTATTGAGGTTTGGGGTGGTGTTTAGTGATAGTGTTTATAGTTAGGTTTCCCCTTGAGGGGGTAGTACTATAAAAAGGATAGTAAGCCTCGATAGGCGTGGTATTGGGATTATAAGCAAAGTGGAGAGAGAATTAAGTAAGGGGCCATTTGGTTACGGTATAACTTACATATCCTATGTTTTGTAGAAATTTTTGTTCTTCTAGAAAAGTCAAAATAAGGTATACCATGTTTGGTTGCATTTTTGTAATCTTACATAATCAATACCAACATAACTTATGAGGGAATCTATGTATAAAGTTATGCAGGGTAGAAGGTGGAATGCGTTATGTGGGTATTAGTTATACATGTATAAAAGTGATAAATATCGTATAGACCCTATCAATTTATTTTATTGTTTTTAATTGGAAACTTTATTGTTTTCCTATATATAAGTTTGTTGTTTTCATTTCTTTTTTACATTTAGAACATTTTTATTTCTTTTATTTTTTAAAATTGGAAACCTTATTATTTCCTATCAACATGTGTTGTATTTATTTCTTATTATATATAGATTACTTTTATTTATTTTTATATAATTACCGTTTTGATTGATTTATGCAAATATAGATATTTTTTAATATTAGAAATTGATTGTATAATTTTGGACAATACATATGCTATTCAAATATTAGTATTATATATTATTAAATGTATTTCACATTTTATTAGCATGTATTATTTATTTGTCAATAATATATATTAATAATTTACAACAGGTTTAATATTCTATAGTTAATAATTCATGTATTGTAATCTCTACAACCTGCATAACTAAATTGTGCATAGCAAATATCTGCATGACTAAACAATGCATAACTAATACCTACATAAGTAAACCCTGCATAACTAATACTTGCATAACTAAACCCTACATAGCTAATAGAAGCATAGCTTTAACCAATAACCAAACACCCCCTAAGTGGTTACAGGCAAGTATGCTAGTATTAGAATAATATATTAAATGGTAAGGGCAAGGAAAATATGAGAATTTTGTCAGCTTAATTAACTCCAAAAGTCATTTTTATCTAATAGGATGGTTGGTTCGGATATTTATTCTTTCAATTTTAGTGTGTGCCGTTAGGTATGTTAATAAAAAAATTTTGGCCAAAATTTAATTTCGGTCAATATATTTGATATAGTGCAATTAGATTTCGGAATATCACTTTTTTATGTAATAAGAAAGGGGTTCGGGTTTTGAGGCTTCCATTTTAGTTTGTGTCATTAGACATTTTAACTTTTATGTTTTGGCCAAAATTTCACTTTCATCAATTTTTTTATAATCGTGCTCGAATTGAAATTTTATCACCGCGTTTAGCCATACAAGTTCAATTTTGATCTCATAGGATGGTTGGTTCAAGTTTTGAGACTTTTATTTCAGTTTTTTTATCGTTAGTGTTATAACTTTTAACTTTTGGCTAAAATTTAATTTGGTCAATTTTTTAGAAACATGCTCAAATTTGAATTTCGTTAGCGCAATTAGCTCTGTAAGATCATTTTTCGCCTTATAAGAAGGTAGGTTCGGATTTTGTGGATTTCGTATTCATTTTATACCTTAGACGTTTTAACTTTTAACTTTTGGCCAAAATTTAACTTGATGGTTTGGTCTAAATTAAATAGCATGATCCTTAATCCTTAACCCTAGGTTTGATCTTGATGTAAATTGGATTGTGATTGATTCAATTGACTTGATTATTGGTTAAATCACTATGAGATTATGTTGCTACACTAACCATTAGAAAATTAAGATGAATTGTAGTCTTTAATACTAGTTCTTGAGAAGTAATCTAAGTTATGAGAATTGATGTAAGTATCTTGGTTGAAGCTTTGATTTAGTATTGAATTATGGTGTACTGACTCTTCTAGAATTGTTATCATGTTGATTACTGAATTATAATGTGGTACATCTAAATTGGATTGAATTGAGGGCTTATGGTAAGGCCTAAATGATGAACTATGAAGGACACCTTGTATGTCTTATGATCTCTATCTTTACTTCCAATTGTGATTAATTGTGGTTAAACATGATGTTATATTGGAGTAAGCCTCGTATTAGGATTGATAGGATGGTGTGATGTTGAATTCAAATGTCTTGACTATGTTGTGACGTTGATTAAGGTGTATGTGTCATAAGGTCGGTGATGACTATCAAGTGCATTATTATGATATGAAATGCTAGTGTGCTAACCTCACATATACGAATTGTAATGAAAGGAATTATACTCATACAATTCTTATTGATCTATTGATGATGATGATTATACAAGGGGTAGACCCTATGACCTAAACTAAGGTATGATTGATAATTAAAGACTTAAAGACATTTCAAAAAGGGACTCTAGCTTAGAACCGAGTGAACTAGATTGAGGAGTGTCCCTTCCCACATAGGGAAGGTAGGAGCACTAAAGTACTCTTGAGATTGGAACTACAATGAGTGGAGCATAAAGAGGGTCCCAACTATATCTCGAAGTTCTTGAAATATGTTGCTTCCGTAGGAATACTAGCTTATTATCATCTGGGGAGATTTGTTTTAAACCAAATCCTTCTATAATAATAATAAGGAAAGCGAAACCTTATTCTTACATATAGCATGATAACATTATTACTATTCCCTACATTTTATTTATCAAGTAAATAATATACTCAATTCATTCAAATATAATTTCAAAATCGTACACAAAATGATATAAACAGTATATCATTAACAAATTAATTTGATGTATTTTTCCAAGAAACCTTAAATTAAAAAATATCATAAAGTTTTTTCAATTCTCAAAAAAATTATTATGTAATCCGGACAAAAGAATGTTCATACAGAAAAAGTAAAGTAAAGTTAATTATACACAAACAAAATCTGAAGATTTTCTTGACAATATCATTGTTCTAAATTTTTGTTTTATTTTGAGTAGTATAACAATACGAATAAAAAACCGTAGAACACTAACATGAAGGATCCCATCTACTACCATCATTAATTAGTTTTGATAAGAAGTCGTCCACTATAAAAAAATCAAGATGATTGAACAAAAACGAATTAAAACTAGTCGTGAATGAAGATAATAACATAAAAAAAAAATAGAAAGAGAGAAACAATTGAAAGAAAATCTACTTTTGAATTAATCTTAACTTATTGAGTTAAAAAACAAAAGGAAAACAAATTGACAGAAAAATATTAGATCGAGAAAGAAAAGTTTGTAAACAAAAAAAAATCTGATTTAGAAATTTATCTTAACTGCTTGAGTAAAAGAAGGAACACACAATTTGAATCCCCTAAATTTATGGAATTATTAATTATTCTCAATATATTCAAATTAATGGCTATAAGTATATCCTTTTTTTTTTTGTATTTTTATAATTTTAAAAAGAACTTTTGTACTAATATTTTTAAAAGTTTTTTTTTTTGATAAAATGTTACAAACTGAAATTATTTTTTTTTACTACTTGAAAGTTTTATTATATTGTCATAACTTCAAAATATTCATCTTATATATGTCATTTATAAGATTTCAATGTATTTATTTATTTATTTATATATTTATTTATAATGATTGTGGCATGACGGATTCTTTTAATCGGTTGATTTTTTAATATGATGGAATTTTGTTAAAAGTATATAGTTATGAATAACAATACAAAGAAAAAAAATATTTCAGGGAGTTATGGTGAGAGGTTACATTACTACGAATATTATTATTTTTTAAAATATAATTAAATTAATTTGTTATTCATAAACTCTAACTACTATATTTACAAAACTTATTTTTCAATAAAAGAGGCAAATAACATTTTATAGGAACAAAGATATTTAAATTATTTTTTGAAAAAGGAAAAAAATTGTAAAACCTGTTAGGCCATTCCGAAAAGTATTCATGTCCCTTTCATAAAGGACTTATTCCGTAAAATTTTAATGAAAATTTAGAATTACTCGTTTAATTATGATTATTTAATTAGCGCGTAAAATTTTAATAATTAATTTAATACTTTGTACTGCTTGACTCATGTTTTTAAAGTAAGGTAATAGGGTTTAATAATTTTAGGCTATATAATTTAACAAGAAAACAAAATCTAGTAAAAAAGGAACGACGACAATCACTTCGGCAAATTCCAAAACTTACTGGTTAAATTGCACTAGGTAATCCAAATATAATCTTTTATTGTGTATATGAATAAACATTCTAGTATAATTATTCAAATAATAACTTTGGATTTGAAAAAAAAAAGAGAAATTGAATTTGAATAACCTATGATAACGTTTCTTTGTGGAAAAATGTTAATGACTATTAATATTATGATGATTGAGAAATGACCGACCTTTTTTAGTATAAATAATAAGGAATTAAGAATTCATATATAGGATTAGGATTGGGATGTGCAGTAGTGATACACTTAGTAGATTGAATTATGCGATCAATATCTTTCCAATAACGAACTATCAATTATAATTTAATTTTTATTACTGTATTATGAACCAAATTTTAACATATTGGCATATGTAAATAAATAGTAGTTGTAGGGTAGTATGTGAATACCAATATATTTATGATA
Source organism: Solanum pennellii (assembly GCF_001406875.1). NCBI lineage: Eukaryota > Viridiplantae > Streptophyta > Magnoliopsida > Solanales > Solanaceae > Solanum > Solanum pennellii. Next base: position 47,943,012 of record NC_028645.1, on the reverse strand, counting down.
TTGGATAAATTGAGATTTAAGTCTACGCTTGAAATTTAAGAACTTGATTATACGTTCGGGTGAATTTTTGGGTTAAAGGCTAAATACATGGTAATGTGAGTGTGGTTAGTTTTGAAATCTTATTGTGATAATTTATTCGGATAGATTTTATTGATTCGGATGTCAATGAAAGTGGATGACTAAGGTCTCGGAGTGAATGTTAGACTATTTGAGGCAAGTGAATTTCTAGACCGAGGTTGTTACGTGCATCAAAATCTTTTATTTTCATGTGGTATGTGTTGGGGAGTAATAGGATTTGGTCAAGGGTTGACTTTTCCATGAGATTAATTCTAATGATGAAAAAGTAATAATAAAAGGTAATGTGATAAATTTTTGGCGTGTAATGTTTGAGAATGATTTGAAGGTTTATTTATTATTTATTGGTATTGTATCACGGTTCCATTGTAGTGAATTGTGCCTTGTTATGAAAATGGTTATATCCTCATTATTTTTGTGAAAATATCATTTGGATTGGTTCGAGACATGGTGGTGATAAATATTATGTGATAAGAGGATGTACTATTTCGAGGATGTATCACGCGACGTAATAGATGTTGTATTTCGAGGGACGTATATCGCGCCGTTATGGATGTTGTATTTTGAGGGATGTATCTGTCACGACCCAAAACCGAGCCGCGACTGGAACCCACATTTACCCTCCTATGTGAGCGAACCAACCAATCTAAACCTTAACATTTCAATTTAATATCAACATAAAGCAATGCGGAAGACTTAAACTCATTAATAAAAGACAATTCAATAACTTCTAAAATTCAACATCTATTATTTCCCCAAAATCTGGAAGTCATCACCACAAGAACATCTATGATCAAATTACTAAACTAAGAGTATTCTAAGAA
>NC_028645.1:47923189-47934979 GCF_001406875.1 Solanum pennellii | reverse complement strand
TTATTATTATTATTATTATTATTATTATTATTATTGGAAATCCACGAATTTCATATACTTAACAAGGATTTTGAAATCCACTTGCCTCTAATAGTCAAAAATTAATCCAAAACTTGAGTCTTCCTCTTTTGGTTGACTTCCAAATCAATACAATTTATTTAAACAAATAATCACAATAAGATTCTAATACTAACAACACCCATAATACTATGTGTTTAACTTTGACCCAGAAATTCACCCAAGTTTATAATCAAGTTTCATAAATCATGATGCCAATTAACATTTCAATTGTCATAGTTTCTAAGTTTCAAGTCTAGGGTTAAATCTAAAATCCTCCAATTACCCATAACATCAATAGACTTCACATAATATTCAATTATCTATCTCAATATATCAATTATATTATAACCATAAGAAAATTCTAAAAGAAAGTAATATAATATATTAATAAGTAATAGAAATTGGCGTCCATATCATGAAACCCCATGAGATGTTAAGTTCTACCCGTGGAAAATAGAACAACCTCATCGGAGTAGGATAGAAGTCCAGATTCCATGTCTTTCTATCATGGCTTATGTCGTTTATTGCTCGAATGATATGGAATACCTATTAGAATTAGAGAAGTTAATGAGGTTTAGGTGGTGTCATGGGACGCTATAAAGACAATGGACAATAGGCTTTGAGGGTGTTACTTGGAGTTCCTAGGTCTTGTCCAAGACCATTATTTAAATGCCCTTTATGTGATGGATGAGTCCTATAATGAACTAATGACTTATGTTAAGAAGCATGTAAATGAATAAATACCCTATCTGAAGTGACTTAAGGATTCCTTAGCTAAAGTGTGAATAGGGCATAAGAGATCATCTCTTCATGTCTTATCTTTGGAAGTCTTGAGGATGAATCTAGTTAGGGAAGCTTGGTTGGTGTTGTGGACATAATCTAAGCCTTAGTCTTAAGGATTATTTAGGTAGTCTTGAAGAGGTCTATCATGGACGTTATCTTCTTGACCTACTTAAGTATGTCTTTTGATATCCTATGGAAGGAGAGTGTCATATCATCTATGTGTTAATGTGTTAAGTGAGAATGATTCTATCCTAGATAGTCTATAAGATCTCTTGAGTGTGTTTAAGGGATTGTATGGGCGGTCGCTTCACAACTCACTCAAGGGAGACTTAGAGTCACCTTTGGTAGAAGAATCTTACCTTGATGTTTATGATACTTTGTAAGTATGTATATGACTGATTATAAGTAATCCTAAGGGTCGTTTTAGGCACATCTAGAGAGGGTGTATGGATAGTCTCTCTTTATGTAACTTAAGTGAATCTTAGGATACCTTTGAGTGGGATTAAAACATGCTAGAAAGTGGTAAATATGAAAGGAATTGAATTCACTGTAACAGTGAGGTATTTCACTATACTGTGAATTGAAGTCACTGTAACATGAGTTCTAAAATTATAATTTATTGTTTAAGTCTTTTCCTATATGTTTTAAAGTTGTTATATGTTTTTCTTATGATTATAATATGATTTTTAATAGAAGAGATGCATATTTTCAATAAATGTCCATTTTCATGATTTTTATGCATAATGCCATACTTCGTACATGTGTTTGTACTAACTCCAAGCTTTTACCTATATCTATAGTTCTTGGTAGGTGAGGAGCTTTTGGGAAGTGAGTACTTGGACCGTAGGATCATTCAAGAGAAGTTGAAGTATGTCCTCATTTGACTCAAGGTCAAATATGTCTTATATAGTTTCCATTTGATGTATTGTAATAGACTAAGTATTTCTATATTCGTATCTTGTATGGGCCGTGTCCCAAGTATTCTTGTGTTTTAAGATGATGAGATTGAGACTTAGTATTTCGTATGACTTTATATGAAAGAGATTTTTAAAGACTATGTTATGTTTTGTGAAAAGCATTAATTCTGCACTACTTTTCACTATGTTTATGCGATGAATGATATGTAATGGCTTGTATAAGACCTCCGGAGGTCAAGTACGCCGGTTGCAATCTGATATTGCCCCTATCTTCTAGGGTGTGGTTCCGGGATGTGACAAGCTTGGTATCAGAGCATAGGTTTGTGAAAATAGTATTAGGAATCGAAAAGTCTCATCAAGTCACCTCTAGTAGAGTCTTGACCATCGTATGAGTCGCGACACATTTATGGGTGAGATGCTATAGGACAATAGAGTTTACCTTATTTTCTACTCTTTTTCGTGCGTTAGAGTAAATGTTATGAGTATCCTTCTTAATGTTGTTTCCTTGTGTTTCTAGGAGATGAATACTATAAAGATTGCCGATAAAAGGTTGGAAGAGGAGAGGATGAATGAGGATATTCCTCCTCAAGTAGATCAAGTTGAGCAAGTTCCTCAAGATGGGCAAGGTTTCCAAGGTGCTCAAGGAGGTAAAGTGCATCCCCAAGGTGATCATATTCCTAATGTGGAAGGAGGTAATGAGGTATTGGTGGTTCATTCGAATTTGATTAATCAAGAGATTAGAGAGGCTTTGATGGCTTTAGCTCAAGCTGTTACTACTAAAATAAATTTGAGTATTGTGCCTAGGGTGAATGTTGTAGAGAGGACTATAACATCTAGGTTGAGAGGTTTTGTCAGGATGAGTCGTCCTATCTTTCTTGTCTCTAAGGTGGGAAAGGATCCACAAGAGTTTCTTGATGGAGTGTACAAGGTATTGATTTCTATGGGAGTTACATCCAGGAAGAAGGCGGAGTTGGCTTCGTATCAATTGAGAGATGTTTCTAAAATATGGTACACTCAATTGGAATGAAATATGCCAGAGGAATTGGGTTCTATTGAATGGGAAGATTTCAAGGAAGCTTTTCATGGTAAATACTTTCCCTGGGAGAAAGGTAAGTTAAGGTGGAGGAGTTTATCAATCTCAAATAATTAAATGTGAGTGTTGAGGAGTACTCTTAGAAATTCTCAACCTTGTCTAGGAATGCCCCTTCTCTTGTGTCTGATACAAGAGATAAAATAAGTCATTTTTTGATGGGTGTATCCGACTTAGTGATGGAAGAATGTCGTACGGCTATACTACAAGATGATATGACCTTAACTAGACTCATGGTGTATGCACAATCGATTGAAGAGTCTAAACTTAGTAGGATGGCTAGAAGCTTTTAAAGGAGTGGTGCTAATGATCAAGAGTAAACAAGGTTTAAGAAGAGGGCTCAAATTCAAGAAGAACCTAAGAATGATTAGGTGAAATTTGAGAAAGGAGGTGGTTCTCAAAAGGTCAAACCTATTAATGCCAAATGTGGCAAGTAACATTATGGTGAGTGTATATTGGGTACCGAGAGTTTCTTTGGTTGTGGTAAGGAAGGAAACATGGTGAGAGATTTTCCTATGATTGCTTCTAGAGGAAGAGAGGGTAAGCAAGTTGCTCCTATTTTCCAAAAGATGATGCGCCAACAAAGAGGCTCTTCTATGCACTCTGATCTAGAGGGGAGAAGCCATATGAGAGTGATGATGATTTTGTTAAATTCTCTTTATGTTATTTTAATATGAGTTCCTTCTATGTGGGGGAGTATGGTTAGTAGATAGGATAGAATGCTATATAAGCATGTTGCATCTGCATGGTGTTAAGGACTTTTGTTGAAGTTGAATTTCATTAACTTCTTGCATTGTGTATTTAATGAATTCATGATTATATTTTAAGATGTGTTTATATTATGTTACATTGCATATTAGAATGTTGATATCATGAATTTCCTAAAAGACGCATTCTTGAAAAATTGGTAAAAATCACTGTAGCATTAAAACAATTCACTATAAAAAAAATTTAGAAACTGAATAATTGATTCTTTTGTCCTAAATTATTGTAATGTGTTTAGAACTTATGTGCATAAGTATGATATTGAATATAAAATGAGTTTTTTCTATTTGGAATGAAGCATGTGAGTTTTAAAACATAATGAGTTATAGAATTGATTTCTAGTTTCTTGTTATGTTGGGAATAGCTTGACTATGTGAAATGGATGCTTTCTTATTAACTATGTGTTGTATAGTATGCTTATGAGCTTCTATTTAAATATCTATTCTTGGAGGTGTTCGGAGAGTGGCAAGTGTCATTCGAGGACAAATGTTGTCCATGTGGGGGAGATTGTAAGACCCCGAAAATGACTTAGGTGAACTAGAGCCTAACATGTTGATATTGATGGTATAATTTCCTAAATAGGTCTATTATATGGTATTGAGGCAGTGTCTAAGAGTTTAGGTGCATTGTTAGTCAAACGTCAAGGGACGACTAAGACGTTCGACGACTAAGTCACCTATGTGCCTCATATCTAGTTTAATGTGTTTATGTGTGATTCATGAGGTAATAAGATCTTTAAATGAGTTATTATAGCATATGTAGTCAGTGTGTAGAGTTTGGTGAAGTTTGGAGTTCAAAACGTCCAAGAACATCCATGACATTCGAAAGATGTCCCTTGAAATGACCTTGTGTGTCTAAGCATGTTTCGGCGAGTTTTACTTTTTAATTTTTGATGAAATTAATGTGAGAGGTGCTAATCTCATATACGATCATGTTTGGGTTGAAAACTTCCTGGAAAACATCCCTAAGGACCAACCTAGGGTCCTTGCTGCAGGACCCATGTTGGTGGCCAAAACTGACCAAGCCAATCCACCTACGGATTGCAATCGACGGCCAGTGGCCTGGTCGATACCCCGTAGGTGCTGGGAGTTATTTTGTCCTTATACTGGGGATAAAAACTCCCAGTTGGAAGTCTTTTAACCCACTGACGAAGGCCAGCACGACCCGTGCATGGTCTTGCGCCCCGTCGATGGGGCAATCGCCGATGGTGGCCTGCCTTGGTGCAGTTTCATTGTAAGTTGAGGGGTGATGTTGTAATTTCACCCCACTTCCAAATAAGTGTATTGGCGGTTTATTATGGGTATTTTGGGTATTTTAAACATGTATACAAGTGTTTAACACATTCCACAATATTTCATTCTTCCAAATCAATTTCCTAAAATCCCTTAAGAACTCCCAAGACCCTATTGAAGTCCAAAATCAAGGAAGAGTTTGGTGTGACGATTTTAGTGGAGATTCTTCATCAAAGTAAAGAATTATCATCATTGAGGTATGAATTTTGATCCTTTGAACTCGTTTTATCAAGAAGCCCTGATTTTCAAGATGTTATCAAAGTTTTCAAAGTTGAATTGTCCAATTTCATGATTCTACCATGGGTTCTTGCATCAATTATTTTTAAACGTCTACTATGGATTAGATTGATTTTTTGTTGATTATTTTAATCTAAATTACCTATGAACCCTAGTTTTTGACTAAGTTGTGGGTTATTTGATATTGATCTAATGTTGATGAATTCTTATGTAGTTTTATGTTGGCTATTTGTTGATGTAATAATTGTAGTAAATTGATATCTAGGTTGTATTAAATTGATGAATTTACATTGAATTGACCTAGTTCATTGATTATTGTAATTTTTTTGTTGAATTGCTGGTTATGGCCTTGGGTAAGGGTTTTGTGTTATCGAATTGAGTATGTTGACTTTGGATTGAGGTGTTGAGGATGAAGTGGGGGTATGCTGCCTTATTTCCTTTATTTTAATGTTATTTATACTTACATTCTATTGTGATTAGGATGGTCCACTTATGTTGGCGGTGTTATGTGCTTTACTTGCAATTGATGTGGCCTTGTCGGAGTTACTTTATGCAATATGATGATATTAGCCTTGTTGGAAACTACTACAAGTAATATGAGTATTTGTGTAGTTTGATTATGTGAAGCATGAAAACATCTATATACATGTGAAGCCATATATGTATTCTTCTATTCATGTCATCCTAGTTGATCATGTTAGACTATGACTTTAGCCTTATGTGTATAGTCTTAGGGTTGAGTCTTTGTTATTCCTACTGGACTATATGAGTCTGTATTAGTCACGTTGATGATGTTCGGATAGTATATAGAATGACTTTAAGATTTTACGGTTTTTTCTATATGATTCTAGAATGACTTGCATTATGAGTTAAAAGTGAAGTATGTGGTGTCTTGTCTTGGTTGACTTATGTCCCTTGCTTGATGTATATATGATTATCAATATGTGATGTCTTGATTTAGGGTGTTATAAATCTTAGTCTTGAATGTGTGAATGACATGTGACCTTAAATGAACTTAAGAGAGTCTTTTATGTGAAAATATTGTCTTAGTGGTAAGGTTAAGATTGTTGAAGTCGTAAGCCGTATTGGTATCCTTTAATGTAATGGAATGATAGACTTAAGGTTAATGGGCTGGAATGGCATCATATTAATCCTTAGGAAAGTCATCATGAGTTTCTTGTGCCATTGTGAGGTAGACCTAGTTGACCTTTCTTTGGTAGGGTAAATGTTATTGGGTTATGAACTTTTTATGGAACCCTTTTATGTGAACCTAATGGGTGAATTACTCTATGATAAAGAAGGCTAGCACCGAGTGAGTATGGTAAGGGGAAGAAGTTCTAGTTAAAAAGCGATACAAGATTACAAAGTATGCCCTTCATATTCTTTTACCATGTGCCTACATAAGATGTGTCTAAGTTCTACCCTTGGAAAGTAGAACAACCTTATCGAAGTAGGATAGAACTCCTCCATCTCTTGCTATCATGGTCTATGTCAGTTATTGCCTATTCTCATCATATGGAATACCTATTAGCTTTAGAGAAGTCTATAAGGTTTAGGTGGTGGGATGGGACTCTATCTAGACATTGCACAATAGGCTTTGAAGGTGTTACTTGGAGTTCCTAGATCTTGTACAATAAAATTACTTGAATTTCCTTTATGTGATGTATGAGTTCTTCGGATTTGATTTGATTATAGGCAAATATATACAAATGTGGAATTGCAACTATTAGTAGATCGCTTTAAATCAGTGCCTGAGTTAGACTTAAGATGGGATAAACTTTCTCTCAAAAGGTTTACCTCGAATCAAGTTTGTTTCTCTCGAACTCCAACACCAAGCTAATAAAAACATTCTACACTTTAGTAAATTCACACTCTCAGAGCTAAATGTGTGGAAAAGTATCTAGGATTCACTCTCTCTAGTTAAATCTGTAACAATACAATAACCACAGACCATCAAATCAATAATCTTTGTTATAAAACTTTTCTTTCGAGCAAACAAAAATACGAAGGTAGAACTTCATTTTCAACTACAATTCTTCTGATTGAACCAAAATTAATGATTAAAATCACTTTTAAACAACATTTAAACTAACTATTAGAAATTCGCACAAGCTAAATCAGCCTATAATCACTTAATCACACCCCATGAATCGGGGTTTTAGTTGACATCATAAAAATATTGAAATCATTACCAAATTTTAAATTCATCAACTGGGTAAGATTAATTTCATCTTTACAAAGTTCCAAATTGAAAATCAGAAAGACTCGTTTCCAATTTCTCCAAAATGGAAAACTTTAATTCTTTAATGCTAAGGAGACCCTACTCAGAGTTCAAACTAAAAAATTACGCTAATGAATGTTCAATATAAAATTTATGCTAAACATAATGTTTGAAAATGTATTTAATGTCTCTAAAAATATGTTGTGAAGGGCTATTCGACGCAGTAAGTTAGGGTCGACGATCAACTTAGTGATCCGCCCTTCTGCCAGTTACATTACCTTACCTTTTGGCCTTCAGTATCCTAAAGTTCTGTAACTTTGGTCGGTCCAACACGCATTACGGAACAAATTTGTGACATGGCTGCTCCATTCTCTCACTAAATTGCTTTTCTCCTTCAGGGCGTGGTACACTAGAACTTTAGGCCCTCTGGAGGCCATTAGGTGACTCATCGTATGGACTTGGCCATCACAAGGCCTTCATCTCTTTACTTCCTTAGCTCGTTTCATTCCTTTTTTGAAAATTAGTATGCATGCTTTGTTTCTCAATGGAAATACTTTAAATTAATGGTTTTATATCAATTATTGTAATTAAACTTTTGTTTGTCCTCGGGTAAAACTCATGTTTAGCAGTTTAAAAAGGATGTCTCAAATAATTCTACACAAGACTCAATTATAAATGCACACAACAAGACACAAATTACTCATTGATGGATCAACTATGCACATAAAAATTCAAGATGTGACTCACCATTATCAAAGATTCTCAAGTTCACAATACTTGCTTCAGGTTAAAAGACAACAAATGTATTGGAATTCACTCACAGAAAGACTTATTCCATATTCACACGCAATAGTTCAACAATTTATCTCTCTGAAATCATTATCGACACTCACACTCATGAAGATTAAAACTTGCATGACTCCACCCATAGGTTTGCCCTTATTTTCAAACCAATACTTGTTTCAGCTCACTGAATATCAAAAAGGATCTTTTCAAGCCTGGTAATCAGGCCGAGTGTAAAGGTATAGTCAATTAGGATCAATGACTATTATTACCATGAAATGTGGTATGACAAACACTTCATTTTTATTTCTTTTTCATTCTCATAAATGCTCTAAGTTCACCCCATTATTCATTTTCCAAGTAAAATACTAATGTGGTTGCCACTACACATGACTTTCTTTCCCTGGACCATGGCCGACTTAACCGATTTCAAGGCACTATCTTTCTTTTTCCCCTTAGGCACCAACTATCTGTATGTTGTGTAGAATTTGTGGACCCATGTAGGAATTTTGGTGCATCTAGGCCTAGTAAACTGCTAAAACCTATAAAAATATAGGGTGTCCTTCACCCTAGAGTACGGGTGTCAAAAATGAACCCAAGCGTAGGTAACCCACCAAAAATTTTAAGGGTTGGGCTCAAGATAATTTGAATTGGGTTCAATCTCAACCCATTCAAGCTTAACCCATTTGAAGATAATTCTCACTTGAGCCTAAATTAATCTCAAATTTCATCCCGTTTTAAATATTTTTATTAAGATTTGTTACTTTTCTAATAAAAAATTTTGAGGGAAAATTTGAATTATGACTATAAAAATTAAATATCAATATGTTAAATTATTGAGATTAATAGGGTCAAATTGGGTGGGTCAAGACACAACCCATTTTTAGCCCATTTGAACCCAACCTATTTGAGCCCAAAGTAAACTTGGGGAGGTCAAGACCCAACTCGATTTCTATTCAACCAATTTTAATATTTTCAATTTCAACCTAACCCACCCATTTGACATCCATACCCTCGAGTAACTTCTTTTAAGGCCCTTTGTAGAATACTAGCTTCTCATCCAAAAAAATTTGCAACCCATCTTATTTTCAAACTATTAAGGATTCGGGTAGGAGCGACCACAAGTTGCACTAGGGCCACAAGAGGTACCAGAGCTAGCACTATATCTTCTAGGGAGGAGGAAACTGAAACTCTAGATGAGTTAGGACGAGGACTATCAAAGATCTCAGCCCGCCAAGACTGTAATGGTAGATTGGCATCCGGCTTAGAGAGTGAAGCTTGGGACCCCTCACAATCAAAGTTATGGTCCAGAACCTCAGATGATGACCTTATTCCTTTTCCTTTGCCTCCCTTTGGAGATTCTGTTCTCCCATTTTTGGGAGCATCAACTCCCCCTTTATCCATCATATTCCCTTTTTATCTCTTATGGGGTAACATGTAAAGATTGATTGTACACATATCTTCAAATATATATATAAAAAATTTAGAGATGATTCACGCAAATTTGCAGAAAAATAGTTTCACATAGACTCGTTGATCCGGTCGGTGAGTGGCCAAATCGCTTTGGCAAATAAGATTGGGAACTCCGAAAGTATTGGCTAAAAATTTTCAAGAAAAATTGGCATGTTGGCGATAGGAAGGGCCTTTTGGGAAATTCACTCATAACATTCGGCGAGTGAGGACTAGACCCCAAAAATTTAGTGTATTTTAGGGGTTGGGGCGCAGAAAGGGTGCTCAAAAAGCACTTTCAGCGCGTCATAGTGTAACATCTCGTAAACTAAAATAGCTAGGATTAAACAAAGAAACTAACAATAGTTATTTTTGGAGAGAATAGGAAAATTTTGGATGATATCCTAAGTGTAAAAGTAAGTTTTTTGTCATTTTCAAACGACTATAACTTCAAGCTCATGATGAATTAGGGTCAGTTCTTTATATGGTTGGAAAGACTTTTACGAGATATTTACAATGCCGCCAAGTTTGCGTAATGTGGATATCGTGTAAAGGAGATATGCCTATCAGAAATTGGGTTGTTGGATTGACGAAAATCCAATCTGGATTTTGGGTAAAGGTAAAGTGGTGTTTTCACCCTATTGTTTCCTAATTTGTTTTAAGGGTTTATTAGGGCTAAAATTAAGCCTTTAGTCAGTTTTAACAAGTTTGAATACACTTAGGTCTTGGAAGAAAGAGAAGAGAAAAAGGAGAAAGGAGAAAAGACCAAGATTTCACCAAGATCATTGAGTGAAATTCGTCGGGGGTAATCCCTTTAAGGTATGTGAGATCTTTGTTTGATGGGTTCTTAAACCCTAACAACGATATGTTTAATTCAGCACAATTATAGTAGATTGAAAAATGAACATTGAAGTTCTTGATGAAAACCCATTGAATCCTTGTTGGTTTAGTTGTGGTATATCTTTGGATGTTTTATTCGTGTTTCCGGGATGGTGTACGAGTCTAAACTATTGGGTAGTGATGAATATAGTGATCCTATGTTTTTGAAGGTGATATCCATGGGAGTTTAGAAGGTTTAGAATTTAAAATCGGACAAGAAAAGTCAAAAATCCCATCTGACAAGCCCTGGGGCACCGCTCCTACCAGAGATCCTCAGGACATTCTTTGTCAGTCAGGCTATGGCGCCCCGCGCCCGTTAGACCGCCACGGTCAGCTGGAGATTCTATTTTCCCCACATTTTTTCGTACGATTTCCTAAGTGATGTACCTATAATTCCTAGGTTATTCCAACACTCTAAAGTACATCTAAACATCATGAAATAATCCATAAACATGTGATCATAGTCCTTGAATCAATAATCCAATTTAAGGAAAGTTAAGATCGATAAGCAAGTAGAAGTTAGTTCTTAAAGTTTTAAAGAGTATTAAACAAATTCTAACTTTGTTTTAATTCTCAGGCAATAACTTGAGCAAAGAGTCATGAGTTATGTTTAAATCTCAAAAGTTATAAGGGGACTAAATATTGCCTAAAAGTTAAGTTTTAAGTAAAGCAAAGAACAAAAAACAAAGAGTGAGTTCATTTCTCAAAAGCTATAAGGCAAGTAAATATTCCCTAAGAGTTACAAATTTTTTCACATTTTGAGCAAGAAAGGAAGCTTGACTTCCATAGTGCCTTGAGCTAGTTTTAGAAAATAGGAACAATGATTTCCAAAAAGATCTTTTAAAGCTATATTTAAGCAATTATCTAAAAATTAGAAGAAGTTGTTTTAAAAACATATGAGCTATGTAATTTGGGAGTAGTATTGTGCATCGATATGGGTACGCAAGTTCATATCAACTAATGTCTCCATATACCATATATTCAGCATGGACAAATAAAGGGTCATGCTTTTTAGATGATTCCTTAGTGCCTTTTAGCGTAGACTAGTGGATCCACTTAGTAGTTTAGGTTCGATACTGATTGTAAGGTATAGAGCGGTCGTTTGGCAATGTCAGGTAAGACGTTGTACCATTTCTTAGGCTCATAGTGATGGTTGTCGGTTAGAGAATCTCCCACAGAAACTATGTTACTTTCGTATATAAGTAAAGTTCAGTTTATGATTTCATTACCTTTAATGAACTAAGTGTTTACACTATTTTAACAATCTTTATATATATATATATATATATATATATATATATATATATATATATA
>NC_028645.1:47918520-47923071 GCF_001406875.1 Solanum pennellii | reverse complement strand
TATATATATATATATATATATATATTGCATTAACTACTTTAGATTAAGTTATGACTTCTTGAGTTGAGCAGAGCCAGGGTAAGTTCATTTTTAATCGTTTTAAGCATAGTGGTTGTTTTTTTCCACTCCAACTCGCATACTCATACATTCAATGTACTTATGCCAGTTGGCTTGCATCATTTTATAATGCAGACGCAGCTAACAAGGATCAACATCATGCGCCTCATTGATAAGGATTGATCATTCAGAGTCACTAGCGAGCCTCCTTGCATTATGGAGGAGTCTTTAATTGCTTTTTTTTTTGTATTTTCTTTATAGAATGTTGTGGGGTTTGTCCTAACATTCATTTTATTAATAGTAGAGATTTCATAGACTGATAAACACTCAGGCAAATCAATTTTAGCTTCTTTTATCATATATGTCATGTTTTTAATTTTAAGACTTAAGTGTCATTTTTGCCAAGATAGTCATTTAAAGTATTTTTCTATCACGACCCAAAACGAGCCTCGAGTGGCACCCACACTTATTCTACTAGGTGAGCGAACCAACAAATCTAAACCCCAACATTTACTAGTATATCAAATTATAAATAGCAAAAATGACGCGGAAAATCCAAAACTTATTAACGTAATCAATTAAGTAAACTTCTAACGTTCAACACTTGTTATTCCAAAAATCTGGAAGTCATCACATCAAGAACATCTATCCTCAAATTACCAAGTTTAAGAGTATTTAAGAAGCTAAAATAAGTAAAAAGATGGTCCATGTCCGAACATCAAAGACATCAAGACGTGAAGGAGAGAATCCAGCCCGAGCTAGGAATAATAGCTCACCCTGAAATCTGACGTGCTGAAGACTGGCTAGAGTTGAGGGCGAGTCGAAGTCGATGGTACACTTGCTGCAATTAATAAAAGGAAATCAAAGAAGAAAACAAGTAGGGCTCAGTACGAGGCAACATGTACTGAGTAAGTATCATCGGTCAACTCAAAATAGAAATCAGTATATATTAAACAATAGTATAAAATCAACTACAATACTTAACATGTGGCAAACAACAAACACGTGAACCATAGACAACAACACCATAATGGTTACACCTTCAATCACAACATCAAGCACACCTATGAGGACTCATGCCTCCACACCATACTCTTTTGGGAAATAGGTTCTTTGAGTTCGAGTACATTAAGTAAATTCAAGATTTCTTGCCTTTAGTCTTATTGTGTCGGAACGTGACACTCCGATCCCCTAATACCGTGTCGGAACGTGACACTCCAATCCAATAATACGTGTCCGAACGTGACACTCCGATCCAATAATCCGTGTCGGAATGTGACACTCCGATCCCCTAATACTGTGTCGAAACGTGACACTCCGATCAAATAATCCGTTAATTATCATTTAATAACACCACTTTTTCTTTCGTTAATAAATTTCATCGAGCCTTCTTTATTCAAGGCATTACTTCGATAGAGATGGTTCAAGATTAGAATTTCAACATTCTCATAATTTTAGGCCAACCACAAACCACACAATCAAAAACATACAACCACACAATCAAGTACATAGGAGACTTTACAATATCATTCAATACATATCAATTGCTATTTAGAGTTTATCTATCACATAGAATTAAACCATAACCTACCTCCACCGAAGAATCGAAATCAAGCAAGCTACCTCCCCAATGCCTTTGCTTTCCTCAATGCCTATGAACCTTTTCAATCTGAAGTCTAAGTCGCTCGCTCCCCTCGTTCGTTCACGCCCTTCTCCTCTTTTTATTTTTCTTTTACAGATTCTTTTTACCCTAATTATCATATAATCAATTATAAAAGATGATAAAAGTAACCCACTATTTATTTTAAAGTTATCTCCTTTAACCCCCAACTAACTCAATTATAAAAATTACCCCACTAATTTCATAATAATAATTATGAATAGTCCAAAACACCCCTTTAAAAATTTAGCGGAAGTCTGACCGAGTCGGGGTTACGCAGCTTGTGACGGTCCGTCGTATCTACGACGGTCCGTGCTGCAGGTCCGTCGTGAAGTTCAGAGAGTCGATCCCAGTACCCAGATTCCAAGAGTTGAAGTGTTTCGGAACGAAGACCCTGTGACGGTCCGTCGTATCCATGACGGTCCGTCCTGCAGGTCCGTCATGAAGTTCAGAGAAATAATCCCAGTACCCCGATCCCCAGAGTTGAAGTGTTTTGGAACGAAGGCCCTCGACGGACCGTCGTGCCTATGACGGTTCGTCCTACTTGTCGTCGAGGGTAATGAGGAGAGCAGCAGAAGAAATTACACAAGTATGGGACGACGGAGTCCATCACGGTCCGTCGTGACCATGACGGTCCGTCGCGTGGTCCGTCGACCCAGTCAGTTTTTATCAAAAATAATTCTACTGCTCGAACCGACTAAACAGGTTGTTACAATAGATACCAATTTACCCATCGTTCGTCCTCGAACGATCACAGGAAGAAAAGCAAGGGCGAGAAAGAGTACCTGAATCTGTAAAAAGATGTGGATATCTTTCTTGCATATCAGCCTCATTCTCCCAAGTGGACTCTTCAACTGGCCGATTCTTCCACTGAACCTTGATAGATGCAATCTCCTTTGATCTCAACTTGCGGACCTCTCTATCTAGAATAGCAACAGGCTCCTCCTCATAAGACAAATTCTCATCAAGAAGAACTTAATCCCAACGAATAATGTAGTTTCCATCCCCATGGTATTTTTTCAGCATAGACACATGAAATACCGGGTGCACTCCTGAGAGTCCTGGAGGCAATGCCAATTCATAAGCCACCTCCCCCACGCGCTTCAGAACTTCAAATGGCCCAATATACCTCGGACTAAGCTTACCTCGCTTACCAAACCGCATCACCCCTTTCATGGGTGAAACCTTCAGCAAGACTTGTTCACCCTCCATAAAATTCAAGTCCCTAACCTTTCGATCTGCATATTCCTTCTGCCTGCTCTGAGCTGCTAGAAGCTTATCCTGAATGAATTTTACCTTATCTAACGATTCCCTCAAAAGATCGGTACCCCAAGGTCTTACCTCAAATGCATCAAACCAACCAATGGGAGACCTACATCTCCTCCCATACAGTGCCTCAAATGGAGCCATATCAATACTTGAGTGATAGCTATTGTTGTATGAAAACTCTGCTAAGGGTAAGAATTTATCCCAATGACCACCAAATTCTATCACACATGCACGAAGCATATCCTCCAACACCTGAATCGTTCGCTCAGACTGACCATCGGTCTGAGGGTGAAATGCAGTACTAAGATCCAGCCTAGTACCTAATTCAGCATGTAATGTTCTCCAAAACTTAGAAGTAAACTGCGTACCTCTATCTGATATGATGGAAAGTTGAACTCCATGCAATCGAAGAATTTCTGAGATATAGAGTCTGGCTAACTTCTCTACATTGTAAGTCATCTTGACCGGAATGAAGTGAGCAGACTTAGTTAACCTGTCAACAATTACCCAAATAGAATCAAACTTACCCAATGTCTTGGGAAGACCAACCACGAAATCCATTGCAATCCTTTCCCACTTCCATTCAGGAATGGGCATTCTCTGAAGTGTTCCTCCAGGCCTCTGGTGTTCATACTTTACTTGCTGACAATTCGGGCATTGGGCAACAAAATCAACAATGTCACGCTTCATTCTACTCCACCAAAAATGTTGCTTTAGGTCGCGATACATTTTGGTTGCACCAGGATGTATAGAGTACCTTGAACTATGAGCCTCTGTAAGAATAGTGTGAATCAAATCATCAACACGGGGCACACATACCCTTCCCTTAATCCTCAAAACGCCTTCCTCATCAATTATTGCCTCTTTAGCCTCCCCTCGTAATACCATATCTCAAATTCGGCTCAGCTTCTCATCACTAATCTGCTTTCACTTAATCTTGTCAAGAAAAGAGGATCTTGCCTCCGCACAGGCCAAAATCCTCCTTTCTCTAGTACTTCCAGCCTCATAAGGTCATTAGCCAAAGTCTGAACCTCTCTAGCCAATGGGCGTCTAGAAACCTCTAAGTAGGCTTAACTACCCATGCTCCCTGCTTTTCTACTTAAAGCATCTGCCACAACATTAGCTTTTCCTGGGTTATACAAAATAGCAATATCCTAGTCCTTCAATAGTTCCATCCACCTTCTCTGCCTCAATTTCAAATCTTTCTGAGTAAAGACATACTTTAAACTACGATGATCTGTATAAACTTCACACTTGACCCAATATAGATAATGTCTCCATTGCTTTAATGCAAATACAACTGCAGCCAACTCCAAATCATGGGTCGGATAGTTACGTTCATGCACTTTTAATTGCCTCAAGGCATAAGCAATTACATTTCTCTCCTGCATTAGCACTGCACCCAAACCAGAACAGGATGCATCACAATAAACAATAAAATTCTTACCTTCCATTGGCAAGGTAAGAATTGGTGCAGTACTCAAAAAGGTTTTGAGTTTGTGAAAACTTTCTTCACATTCATCCGACCATACAAATGGAACATTCTGCTTAGTCAAATTTGTCAG
>NC_028645.1:47891021-47915037 GCF_001406875.1 Solanum pennellii | reverse complement strand
CAACAAATCTAAACCCCAACATTTACTAGTATATCAAATTATAAAAAGCAAAAATAACGCGGAAAATCCAAAACTTATTAACGTAATCAATTAAGTAAACTTCTAAAGTTCAACACTTATTATTCCCAAAATCTCGAAGTCATCACATCAAGAACATCTATCCTCAAATTACCAAGACTAAGAGCATTTAAGAAGCTAAAATAAGTAAAACGATGGTCCATGTCCGAACTTCAAAGACATCAAGACGTGAAGGAGAGAATCCAGCCCGAGCTAGGAATAATAGCTCACCCTGAAATCTGATGTGCTGATGACTGGCTAGAGTTGAGGGCGAGTCGAAGTCGATAGTACACTTGCTGCAATTCATAAAAGGAAAACAAAGAAGAAAACAAGTAGGGCTCAGTACGAGGCAACATGTACTGAGTAAGTATCATCGGTCAACTCACAATAGAAATCAGTATATATTAAACAATAGTATAAAATTAAATACAATACATAGCAGGTGGCAAACAACAAACACGTGAACCATAGACAACAACACCATAATGGTTACACCCTCAATCACAACATCAAGCACACCTATGAGGACTCATGCCTCCACACCATACTCTTTTGGGAAATAGGTTCTTTGAGTTCGAGTACATTAAGTAAATTAAAGATTTCTTGCCTTTAGTCTTATTGTGTCGGAACGTGACACTCCAATCCCCTAATACCGTGTCGGAACGTGACACTCCGATCCAATAATCCGTTAATTATCATTTAATATAACCACTTTTTCTTTCGTGAATAAATTTCATCGAGCCTTCTTTATTCAAGGCATTACTTCGATAGAGATTATTCAAGATTAGAATTTCACATTCTCATAATTTTAGGCCAACCACAAACCATACAATCAAGAACATACAACCACACAACCAAGTACATAGGAGACTTTACAATATCATTCAATACATATTTATTGCTATTTAGTTTATCTATCACATAGAATTAAACCATAACCTACCTCCACCGAAGAATCGAAATCAAGCAGCTACCTTCCCAATGCCTTTGCTTTCCTCAATCTGAAGTCTTAGTCGCTCGCTCCCCTCGTTCGTTCACGCCCTTATCCTCTTTTTATTTTTCTTTTACAGATTCTTTTTACCCTAATTATCATATAATCAATTATAAAAGATGATAAAAGTAACCCACTATTTATTTTAAAGTTGTCTCCTTTAACCCCCAACTAACTCAATTATAACCATTACCCCACTAATTTCATAATAATAATTATGAATAGTCCAAAACACCCCTTTAATAATTTAGCGAAAGTCTGACCGAGTCGGGGTTACGCAGCTTGTGACAGTCCGTCGTATCTACGACGGTCCGTACTGCAGGTCCGTCGTGAAGTTCAGATAGTCGATCCCAATACCCAGATTCCAAGAGTTGACGTGTTTCAGAACGAAGGCCCTGTGACGGTCCGTCGTATCCATTACGGTCCATCCTGCAGGTCCGTCATGATGTTCAGAGAAATACTCCCGTACCCCGATTCCCAGAATTGAAGTGTTTTGGAACGAAGGCCCTCGACGGACCGTCGTGCCTATGGCAGTTCATCCTACTTATCGTCGAGAGTAATGAGGAGAGCAGCAGAAGAAATTACACAAGTATGGGACGACGGAGTCGATCACGTTCCGTCACGACCATGACGGTCTGTCACGTGGTCCGTCGACCCAGTCAGTTTTTATCAAAAATAATTCTACTGCTCGAACCGACTAAATAGGTTGTTACAATAGATACCAATTTACCCATCGTTCACCCTCGAACGATCACAGGAAGAAAAGCAAGGGCGAGAAAGAGTACTTGAATCTGGAAAAAGATGTGGATATCTTTCTTGCATATCCGCCTCATTCTCCCAAGTAGACTCTTCCACTGGCCGATTCTTCCACCGAACCTTGATAGATGCAATCTCCTTTGATCTCAACTTGCGGACCTCTCTATCTAAAATGGCAACAGGCTCCTCCTCATAAGACAAATTCTCATCAAGAAGAACTGAATCCCAACGAATAATGTAGTTTCCATCCCCATGGTACTTTTTCAGCATAGACACATGAAATACCGGGTGCACTCCTGAGAGTCCTGGAGGCAATGCCAATTCATAAGCCACCTCCCCCACGCGCTTCAAAACTTCAAATGGCCCAATATACCTTGGACTAAGTTTACCTCGCTTACCAAACCGCATCACCCCTTTCATGGGTGAAACCTTCAGCAAGACTTGTTCACCCTCCATAAAATTCAAGTCCCTAACCTTTCGATCTGCATATTCCTTCTGCCTGCTCTGAGCTGCTAGAAGCTTATCCTGAATGAATTTTACCTTATCTAACGATTCCCTCAAAAGATCGGTACCCCAAGGTCTTACCTCAAATGCATCAAACCAACCAATGGGAGACCTACATCTCCTCCCATACAGTGCCTCAAATGGAGCCATATCAATACTTGAGTGATAGCTATTGTTGTAGGAAAACTCTGCTAAGGGTAAGAATTTATCCCAATGACCACCAAATTCTATCACACATGCACGAAGCATATCCTCCAACACCTGAATCGTTCGCTCAGACTGACCATCGGTCTGAGGGTGAAATGCAGTACTAAGATCCAGCCTAGTACCTAATTCAGCATGTAATGTTCTCCAATACATAGAAGTAAACTGCGTACCTCTATCTGATATGATGGAAAGTTGAACTCCATGCAATCAAAGAATTTCTGAGATATAGAGTCTGGCTAGCTTCTCTACATTGTAAGTCATCTTGACCGGAATGAAGTGAGCAGACTTAGTTAACCTGTCAACAATTACACAAATAGAATCAAACTTACCCCATGTCTTTGGAAGACCAACCACGAAATCCATTGCAATTCTTTCCCACTTCCATTCAGGAATGGGCATTCTCTGAAGTGTCCCTCCATGCCTCTTGTGTTCATACTTCACCTGCTGACAATTTGGGCATTGGGCAACAAAATCAGCAATGTCACGCTTCATTCTACTCCACCAAAAATGTTGCTTTAGGTCGCGATACGTTTTGGTTGCACCAGGATGTATAGAATACCTTGAACTATGAGCCTCTGTAAGAATAGTGTGAATAAAATCATCAACACGGGGCACACATACCCTTCCCTTAATTCTCAAAACGCCTTCCTCATCAATTATTGCCTCTTTAGCCTCCCCTCGTAATACCATATCTCAAATTCGGCTCAGCTTCTCATCAGCAATCTGCTTTCCCTTAATCTTGTCAAGAAAAGAGGATCTTGCCTCCGCACAGGCCAAAAATCATCCTTTCTCTAGTACTTCCAGCCTCATAAGGTCATTAGCCAAAGTCTGAACCTCTCTAGCCAATGGTCGTCCAGAAACCTGTAAGTAGGCTAAACTACCCATGCTCCCTGCTTTTCTACTTAAAGCATCTGCCACAACATTAGCTTTTCCTGGGTTATACAAAATAGTAATACCATAGTCCTTCAATAGTTCCATCCACCTTCTCTGCCTCAATTTCAAATCTTTCTGAGTAAAGACATACTATAAACTACGATGATCTGTATAAACTTCACACTTGACCCAATATAGATAATGTCTCCATTGCTTTAATGCAAATACAACTGCAGCCAACTCCAAATCATGGGTCGGATAGTTACGTTCATGCACTTTTAATTGCCTCGAAGCATAAGCAATTACATTTCTCTCCTGCATTAGCACTGCACCCAAACCAGAATAAGATGCATCACAATAGACAATGAAATTCTTACCTTCCACTGGCAAGGTAAGAATTGGTGCAGTAGTCAACAAAGTCTTGAGTTTCTGAAAACTTTCTTCACATTCATCCGACCATACAAAGGGAACATTCTGCTTAGTCAAATTTGTTAGCTGCGAAGCAATAGAAGAAAATCCCTTGACAAATCGACGGTAGTAGCTAGCTAAACCAACAAAGCTCCTTACCTCTGTAACATTAGTAGGTCTTACCCAACTCTTCACTGCTTCAATTTTAGAAGGATCCACCATCACTCAATCCTTAGAAACCACGTGCCCCAAGAAGGACACTGAATCTAACCAAAACTCACACTTGGAGAATTTGGCATAAAGCCTTTTCTCCCTCAACAACTCCAATACAATTCTCAAATGCTCCTCATGTTCTTTCCTGCTCTTTGAGTATATCAGTATATCATCAATGAATACAATGACAAAGAGATCCAGATATGGCTTAAAAATCCCGTTCATCAGACTCATGAAAGCAGCAGGGGCATTCGTAAGCCCAAAAGACATTACTAAGAATTCGTAATGCCCATACCTGGTTCGAAAAGCAGTCTTTGGCACATCTGCTGCCCGTATTTTCAATTGATGATAACCGGATCTCAGATCAATTTTAGAGAAGACACAAGCACCTTGTAACTGATCGAACAAATCATCAATTCGAGGAATAGGATACTTGTTCTTAATAGTTACCTTATTCAGCTGCCTGTAGTCTATGCACATCCGAAGGCTTCCATCCTTCTTTTTCACAAATAAAACAGGAGCACCCCAAGGGGATGCACTTGGTCTAATAAAACCTTTACTTAACAACTCCTGAAGTTGGGCCTTTAACTCCCTTAACTCAGCTGGAGCCATTCTATAAGGGGGGATGGAAATGGGGCGAGTACCCGGCTCCAGATCAATACAAAAATCAATATCCCTATCCGGTGGCATACCAGGAAGGTCTGCAGGAAACACATCCAGAAACTCACAGACTATCGAAACAGACTCAATCGAAGGTACTTTGGAAGTATCATCCCTGAGATGTGCCAAGAAGGCTAAACAACCTTTACTAACCATCCTCTTAGCGCGAAGAAAAGAGATAATACGGACTGGGGTGGAAATGTAGTCACCCTCCCACACTAGCGGATCTGTCCCAGGCTTGGCCAATGTCACAGTTTTAGCATTACAATCTAAGATTGCAAAATTTGGGGAAAGCCAAGTCATACCCAGAATTACATCAAAATCAACCATTTCTAGGATAATCAAATCTACATAGGTATTGCTCCCTACAAAAGTCACAAGGCAAGACCTATACACCTTCTCAACTATCACAGACTCACCCACAGGTGTAGAGACACTAATAGGCATGTCAAGCAAATCACAATGTAAATCAAGACCAGTAGCAAATGAGGAAGATACATATGAAAATGTGGATCCAGGATCAAATAATACAGAAGCCATGCAATCACAGACCAAAAGATTACCTGTGATAACAACATCAGATGTCTCTGCTTCAGACCTCCCGGGGAAAGCATAACAATGGGCCCTATCACCTATCTGTCCATTGCCCCTACCATGTTGCGCTGCAGCAGTTTCAGCTTGCCCGCCACCCCGACTGATTGGGTGACCACCTCTACCTCTAACTATTGGGGGTCTTTAACTCTGTTTTGGACAATACTTCCTAATATGTCCATTCTCTCAACATCCATAACAATTCCTGGAGTCAAGCATAGGTCTTTGTGAAAATGACGAAGTCTGGCGATAACCTCCAAACTCAGAAAAAGGCTGACTGGGCTGCGATGGACCCCCAGCTAAAGCCTGCAGNTCAATTCCTGGAGTCAAGCATAGGACTTTGTGAAAATGACGAAGTCTGGGGATAACCTCCAAACTCAGAAAAAGGCTGACTGGGCTGCGATGGACCCCCAGCTAAAGCCTGCAGGGAAGACTGAATAGGGCGGTTTGGGTAACCTCCTGAACTCTTCCCTCTGGAGTAAGAACCACTAAACTCACCTCCCTTACGGAACTTCTTAGATGTCGACGCCATGGTGAAGTCGTATGGATTCACCCCCTCCACCTCTATCACAAAAACCACCTCCTGAAAGGATTTTGCTGCGGCAGCTACCTGTAAGGCTGTGATCCGCAAATCTGACCTCAATCCTTTCACAAAACGGCGAATCCGCTCTTGTGGACTGAAGCAAAGCTGAGTGGCATACTTGGATAGTGCACGAAATTTAGCCTCATAGGCAGCAACGGACATCCTTCCTTGCTCTAGGCTCAGGAACTCATCCCTCCTCCTATTCCTCAATGTCCGGGGTATATACTTCTACATAAATAAGCTAGAGAATGATGCCCAAGTCATAGGTGGGGCCTGTGCTGGTTGACACTCAATATACGACCGCCACCACATTTTGGCATCCCCCAGAAACTGATAGGTCACAAACTCAACAGTGAATCGTTCTACTATGTCCATCTTATGTAGCAGCTCATGACAATCAACCAGAAAATCATAGGCATCTTCAGATTCAGCACCCTTGAATACTGGAGGTTTCAACTTTAAGAATTTAGTGAAAAGTTCATGCTGATCACTTTTCATTATATACCCTGTAGTCAATCGAGGAAACGTGCCTACTTCCAATAAGGCATCCATGCGGGGAGCCACAGCAGCTGCATGTTGTACTCCCTGAACCTGAGGTGCTGGTGCAGAAAACACTGGAGGTGTCTGGCCCTGATCAGATAACCCGCAAAGATAGGTAAGAACCTGGTTAATCATCTCTGGGGTAGGCTGGGGTGGTAATTCCTCATCTTGAACCTGCTCATTTTCCCCTTCTTCACCCTCTCTCACTACCTCATCAGTCGGTGGAGGAGTCACTGCCCTATTCCTAGCTGGACCACGTGTTTGTCCTCTACCTCTAGAGGGCGTCCTCCTGCGACCTCTACCACGGCCTCTTGCCACTGCTCCTCCTCGAGCTACAGTCCCAATGGTTGGCTCAGACGCACCCTCTCTTGCCGGTGTTGGTGTTGACACAGTTGTTGCTCTAGTTCTAACCATCTGCGAGATAGAGTGAGGATGTCAGATACCAATTTGTATCACCTAGATACCAATTGGACCAGAGTAATAGCACGAAAGAAAGAATGAATGGAGTTTTCCTAAAGTCCTATAGCCTCTCAAAGAGAAGTAAGGGTGTCCCCCTACCGTTCCTCAAGACTCTACTAGACTCGTTCTTGTGTGATGAGACCAACGAACCTAACGCTCTGATACCAAATTTGTCACGACCCAAAATGAGCCGCGAGTGGCACCCACACTTATTCTACTAGGTGAGCGAAACAACAAATCTAAACCCCAACATTTACTAGTATATCAAATTATAAATAGCAAAAATAACGCGGAAAATCCAAAACTTATTAACGTAATCAATTAAATAAACTTCTAAAGTTCAACACTTATTATTCCCAAAATCTAGAAGTCATCACATCAAGAACATCTATCCTCAAATTACCAAGACTAAGAGCATTTAAGAAGCTAAAATAAGTAAAACGATGGTCCATGTCCGAACTTCAAAGACATCAAGACGTGAAGGAGAGAATCAAGCCCGAGCTAGGAATAATAGCTCACCCTGAAATCTGACGTGCTGAAGACTGGCTAGAGTTGAGGGCGAGTCGAAGTCGATAGTACACTTGCTGCAATTCATAAAAGGAAAACAACGAAGAAAACAAGTAGGGCTCAGTACGAGGCAACATGTACTGAGTAAGTATCATCGGTCAACTCACAATAGAAATCAGTATATATTAAACAATAGTATAAAATTAAATACAATACATAGCAGGTGGCAAACAACAAACACGTGAACCATAGACAACAACACCATAATGGTTACACCCTCAATCACAACATCAAGCACACCTATGAGGACTCATGCCTCCACACCATACTCTTTTGGGAAATAGGTTCTTTGAGTTCGAGTACATTAAGTAAATTCAAGATTTCTTGCCTTTAGTCTTATTGTGTCGGAACGTGACACTCCAATCCCCTAATATCGTGTCGGAACGTGACACTCCGATCCAATAATACGTGTCAGAACGTGACACTCCGATCCAATAATCCGTGTCGGAACGTGACACTCCGATCCCGTAATACTTTGTCGGAACGTGACACTCCGATCCAATAATCCCTTAATTATCATTTAATATAACCACTTTTTCTTTCGTTAATAAATTTCATCAAGCCTTCTTTATTCAAGGCATTACTTCGATAG
This sequence comes from Solanum pennellii, assembly GCF_001406875.1. Classification (NCBI taxonomy): domain Eukaryota; kingdom Viridiplantae; phylum Streptophyta; class Magnoliopsida; order Solanales; family Solanaceae; genus Solanum; species Solanum pennellii. The sequence goes on along the minus strand of NC_028645.1, from coordinate 47,907,036 downwards.
AGATTGTTCAAGATTAGAATTTCACATTCTCATAATTTTAGGCCAACCACAAACCATACAATCAAGAACATACAACCACACAACCAAGTACATAGGAGACTTTACAATATCATTCAATACATATTAATTGCTATTTAGTTTATCTATCACATAGAATTAAACCATAACCTACCTCCACCGAAGAATCGAAATCAAGCAGCTACCTTCCCAATGCCTTTGCTTTCCTCAATCTGATGTCTTAGTCGCTCGCTCCCCTCGTTCGTTCACGCCCTTATCCTCTTTTTATTTTTCTTTTACAGATTCTTTTTACCCTAATTATCATATAATCAATTATAAAAGATGATAAAAGTAACCCACTATTTATTTTAAAGTTGTCTCCTTTAACCCCCAACTAACTCAATTATAACCATCACCCCACTAATTTCATAATAATAATTATGAATAGTCCAAAGCACCCCTTTAATAATTTAGTGGAAGTCTGACCGAGTCGGGGTTACGCAGCTTGTGATGGTTCGTCGTATCTACAACGGTCCGTGCTGCAGGTCCGTCGTGATGATCATAGAGTCGATCCCAGTACCCAGATTCCAAGAGTTGAAGTGTTTCGGAACGAAGGCCCTGTGACGGTCCGTCGTATCCATGACGGTCCGTCCTGCAGGTCCGTCATGAAGTTCAGAGAAATACTCCCGTACCTCGATTCCCAGAGTTGAAGTGTTTTGGAACGAAGGCCCTCGACGGACCGTCGTGCCTATGACGTTTCGTCCTACTTATCGTCGAGGGTAATGAGGAGAGAAGCAGAAGAAATTACACAAGTATGGGATGACGGAGTCCATCACGGTCCGTCACGACCATGACGGTCCGTCACGTGGTCCGTCGACCCAGTCAGTTTTTATCAAAAATAATTCTACTGCTCGAACCGACTAAACAGGTTGTTACATTTTCTCGTGAGAAATTTCTTGCTTTATGAATGATTTAATTTAAGTCTTCCGCTGATTTATGTAAGCAAGGCCAAGGGTTTTGTCAAGGCCAACAATGATAGTTGGCTGTCGGCCAAGTCCAGGGTGTAGGCTTCGACATTGAAACATAGAGTGCACTCATTGATCTTAGGCTTCTCGACGAAAGTTAAAGAACCCAACTCAAACTTAAGAATAAAATAAGAGGAGATAGCCAGTGATTCGCCAAATGACCCAACAAGCGCATTTTCAACCCAACATCCCAAATTTAACACTGCAACCCCCGAAAACAAATTCAAGACCAGAAAAATGTCAATTAGACCTAGAACCATACCACCCATTACACTAGGATACTCCAACTTCTCCTCGTTTAGAAAAATTTGGCCATTTGAATGATTTTTCCCTTAATAATGATGTCAACAGCTCTATCATAGGGCAAATTACGTCATTTTTCACAAATGTATGTCACTTATACTTCACCCGACTAAACCCAACAACAATTCAACAACACCCCCAAAATTTAATCAATTTTAAGGCACAAAATAATAAGAACTTCAACAATGTCGGCATTATGGACACGGTATTCAAATTGAAATAGTCACAGAAACATAAAAATACGATCATAGAGGCCCAACAAATATCACTAAGATACAAATATTGCTAATGAGTACCAATTGTTAAATAAGATTTTGGGTTTCGAAAAACCAACATTACATGTCGAATAATAAAGTTGAAAATCTAGGCGGCAATGATATCTAACACCAAATACAAACTTGACAACTTAAATGAGATAAAAATGCAAGAATCTAGAAAATATTACATGTGTATAAGTTATGGAAGTTCAAAGGTGAGGGAAAATGAATGACTATTAAAGTTTAAACCTTTGGCCTTAAAAACCATCAAGTTCTCGCAGATTTGACAACATAATTTTTGGTCGCTGACCCACTCGGCGATAAAACAAATGGCCACTTAACTCTCCGAGTTTTAGAGGACCTCGAGTAAATGTGGGGGGTCCAAACATTACACAATATTGAGATCGGTGACCTGGTCGGTGATTCACAAAGTTTATCCTACTCTTGCCGAGTTTTATAGACCCCAATTTCAAAATTTCTTGAGTCCAATAGAGGTCCATGTCGGGCTCGCTGACCTCTTCAGCACGTCGCTGACTAGACTTTTAGCTCTTCAATGTGCGCTTTCCAAACATATTTCACATATTGACTATGACAATCAACACACCATTTTTTCAAAATTAAAAAGAAGAAACCAAATAAAACTTGGGTTGCCTGCCATGCAGTGCCTTTGTTAACGTTGTAGCACGACGCAAGTGGTAATCCAAACTTCATTCTTAAGGTTGGACATAGAATCACAAGGAAACCCCCCATGTTATCTAAGGTTTAAATGAGCGGAAATGTGACCTGTTTAGGTCTCCAATTGTTTGATTGAGACAGATTGATAGGGTAACTGTTTGGCTAAGGGTCGACACATCTTCCTTCATTTCTTTTATAGTCTTGTCCGACCCACAACATCTTTCTTTTTTCTCTCATGGGGAGGAGAATATATATCCTTCTTCCCGTCTCCCTCTTTCCAAGTGGGTTACGATCCCTCCACTCTTTTTAAAGATTTTTCCAACCCTCTTTATAAAGATCTTTCAAACCCTCATCTTTTTTCAACCTTGGTTACCACCCTGCCTAGGGTAGTTTGAAAGATAGCCACACCAAAGTTTGCTATGAAATTCAACTCTTCATAGTAGAAAGCCTCAAACTTTTCCTCATCACAGTTTACATATCCGACACCATAACATTGACACTTCAAGCACCAGGTCCTACTACATTTTTGGACAAAATGTCAAGTTGTGTCATGATCTTGGCCCTGTTTTGGTTCCTCTCATGGTCCTTCTCTAGTTGTTCCTTGGTTAATTTAAACGTGAAAATGGATTCTTGATCCTCGCAGGTGTACCAAGCCCGATTAATTGTGGTCACACAGTCCAAAAGTTGTGCTGCTATAACATAAGGTTGTTGCATAAGAAAGATGGTAAGTTACACATGTGTTCACCAAATCAAGGATTCGGTAGAAATACTATAGCAAATGAATTTACACTGATCTCAAAGACCATTCTTGTTTGAATCGATGCTTTCATCAAAAATTGGAAGGAGATCAAAGCACTATAAATAAAAATGGAAACTTTTTACTTGAAAGGTAAATTGGAAGAACTGGGAGTGCATCAAAGAAAGATGTGGCTAATTCACTCGTGACACAAGCAGAAACGAGTTGGAACACTATAAACACAAAATATGTGTTTAGTAATCCATATGTAAATGTGTATTGTTATCAACTCAAACATTTTTTTATGGATGGTTTGAGTTGAAGTTATTTTAGTTAATGAAGTTAATTTTAGAAATATAAGTTATTGAGTTTGTATAAATTTAAATTTGAATTTTTGTTAGTTTGTTTATGTTGTTGATATATTTTAGGTTGTTTAAATTTTAAATTATGCAAATTATGTATTTTGTGTTGGCTACTTAAATCCCTTCAATACTTTATAAAATTATTTAAAGCTATTGAAAGTCATTTAAATCCTCAGTGACATTTTCAATAATTTTGAGTTACCCCCATTTTTAAGGAAAAAAATATCAACAATAGTATCAGAGATTCATTTGTCTTAACAGATTGTTGAAATCTTCCAAACAACTTTCATGCATATTTCACCCGTAAGGGCTACATTTTTACCCATCAAGGGTACCTATTTTAACCTATTCTACCTTCTCAAGCGGTGTTTTTTTTCAACACAAATACTTTTTTAAATCAGTTTTCAACCCAAAATAATGGCAAGAAGCAGACTCTCTTTGAATGCTCCATAAATTTTCATGGACGAAAACTATCAAATTTGGTCTGTGAGAATAAACCATATTTTGAACTTATGTGATATATGAGGTTATGATGGAAGAAAAATCCTTACAACCTCTCTTTGCAAATCATACAAAAGTTCAGATTAAAGTAATTTCAAAAAACTTCTACACAAGATAATGTAATCTCATGTGCTTTTGAAGAATAAAATCACCAGGAGAAAAAGAAAAAAGAAGAAATTTTGCATGTTCAAAAACAATGAAAAAAATCCAGTATTAACTACCAAATAAAAAATTGAGGAAGAGCATTTTTTTCAATCTCAGTAACTAAATAAAAGGAGGAGTGTTGAAATTTGCTTTTAGTTACCGCAATAACTTTTAGCAAAATAAGTTATTTAGCTTGAATAAATTTAAATTTTAAATTATAGTTAATTTTTTTATGTTGTCGAGATTTTTATGTTGCTTAAATTTTAAATTATGTGTTTTATGTTGGCTATTTAAAGCCCCTCAGTGCTTAATAAAGTTATTCCAAGTCATTTCAATCTTGAGAGACATTTCAATCATTTTGTGTTTTCGCGTTTTATTAAAAAAAATAGCAACAATTTTATCTTTGAACATGAACTTGTTGCATTTGAAACCGTTGAGACATCAAAATTGGTTTTTCAAAATCTTCAACAGTTACAATAGCTATAAAAAAAATACAATTTTTAGCAGTGATAACTGTGCACATTAACGCAGAGTGTTAAAATTTATGTTGACATTAGTTAATTGTTAGATTCAATGTATATATAACATTAGACACGGTTATACAGTGTATTAAGATATACTTGTCACTAGTTCTCTATATATATTATGCAGTAATGAAGCTATTACCGTTAATAAATTAGTTGTGATTAAGCTATTACTATTAATTAAGAAATTAGTCTTTATTGTCAAGCCAAGGGCCTATCGGTGGGGGCAGAGCCTAGATGTTCATCCAAATCCCTTCAACCGAAAATTATACTACCTATTTTTTAATATATACCACTAGTCAGAGCATCTATCAATTTTTTATTAAAATAAAAATACTCAATAAGGTACAAGCAAGGGGGCTATACCTTACCATGTCAATCCTAATAAGGAAACGAACCTCTACTAATTAACATTATGAAAAAAAATAAGAGCTAGAGAAAACTAGCAATTCTATGATCATCACAAAATTTGTATTGCAGTACTTAATGATTATATTAAAAATGAGAATACTTGAAATGTACACAAATATAAAATCCAACAAGAAAGTTGAGTTATCAACCTGAAACCTACCTTTACAAATGCATGAGTTAAAAATGATAGATAGCCCATCTAAAGTGACCTGAAATATTTTCATCTTGTCTTCTTCTTCATATTTGTCCAAAAAAACATGATAATTCATCATTTCTTCTTGGATGTATTGGATCTTGTTGAATTTATTGATACTTTAATATGGTTCTCCCTTTCCAAACATTACACTACTTATATATGTTAAAATTACTTATTATATATATATGGTAGGTGTTGAATCCTCAAGCTAATTTGTGTATTTTCTTATTCATATATTAAACCCCTTAGTAAAAATACTAACTCAAATATATCTTATTGGAAAAACGAAACAAGAAAATATATATTACTGGAAAAAGAACTAGATATTAAGCTTACAAGGAACTAAATAATAATGTCCTTTCACCATTCTCTTGTTAATTTTTTTTTTTGCTTTTGTGACAAGTATTGTATGTGTGTGTGTGTGTGTGTGTGTGTGTTTGTGTGTATGTTTCAATCTTGAAAGTTGAGTTCACATTTTTTTTAAAAAACCATAATACAGAGACACTTGACTTGGATATATAAACACTATAATTTTAAAAAGAAATATTTAAAGACTTCAATTTAATTCAACTTACAACTATCAACACTCTGACTCGTCCCTATTGTGTTTTATGGACATCCATCATTGAAACTACACATAAATTTTGGAGGTGCTTAGACATTGGATCGATGATCATTGAACAATGAAGACAAGTTGAGATATCCATATATGCATATTCAAACTAGAAGTGTTCATTTATCGGTTGAGGCTAAGTTCAAGTGTTTGCTTATAGTATAAGTTTGAGAGATTATTATAGAAAGTTAGGAGTCATTTAGTTTGAAGAAAAGTTATACTGAAATTAATTGTGTTGTGATTGGTTAGTAATCTTGTTGTTTATTTCTTCTTATTGTTATTAAATTTTTACGTACATTAAATAATGAAGGCCAAAAGCCATTTATCCGAAGATTTAATTAGTTGCTAAATCTATTTTGTTGTTAGATTTTAGATAACTAAATTTGGATTGGTCGGGTACAACCCATTAATTAACACTATAATTTTATATTCGCATTGATGTAATGTAACTTTTATTCACTATAACGAGTTTTGTCAATATTGTCCATGAATAGTAAAAGTTTCACATACAAAACATTTGTTCCTTCTCTTCTTTATTTCTTCCTTACTGATAATCCTATCTAGGATCTGCACAACTCATTCTTTCTGTGTTTTACTTATGTAAGTAGACCACCACGATAAAAATGATGCAGTATATTTGGTATTAGGATAAAATTTGACAACTGAGAAATTTCTGTTCAGTTGATCAAAATTCGAATATACTTCTCTAATTCACCCTTCTAAATTTAAAACAATCCTCTCTAGTGGTGTAGAGCTCACAAATTATTGAGGAGGTAGAGGAACAATCTGTGTCAATTTGAAATGTCTGCAAACATATTTTGAGAGTAATACTCCACTCTAGCTTTTCCAACACTTGAGCTCCCTATTGTGAGACCATACTATAGGTCTTGAGTAATAAGGAAGTTAGACAATATATCGTCTAGAGCTAGCTTACTAGATTAGATATGTATTGTCAATTCAGCCATCCAGGTGAATATGTAGTGAACTCTAGGAGATTTGGTGGAACATGAGTAGACGAACTTAAAACACTCTCCTAAGCTATTATGTTTTAACTTCCCTTAAGCCCAGGACAATCCTAAAGTCATACTATTTTGTGTATCGTAAGGCAAAGGTTTATACTGCAGAAAGTAAGACTGCAGCTAGAGCTATAGGATCCATAAGTTCCCCCTGCAGGACCAAATCCTTGAGTAACTAAGCAATTAGCTCATTAAACTAAACACACAAAAAGAGGACATAACTTAGGAGTAATATTTGGAATTTCTTAATATGTGGCTCTGGGAATTTGTATTTTGTCATTGGTTCGTCAATGGTAGAGAAAGTGTACAATAATCTACACATAACTCTTGGTTCAGCGGAAAGGTTTCTTTGGATCCTTTCAAACTATATTATTTATACCGAGGTTGTAGAAGCTTAGTTAGCAGAGGATTTGGTCCTGCAAGGGGGCCCTTCTGGATCCTACAAATCTTTCTATAGTCCTACTTTCCGATGTATTGACCTTTTCCTTATGATACACAAAATAATACAACTTTAGGGATAGCCCCAGTTTAAGAGAATTTAAAATAGAAAAGCTTCCGAGAATTTTTTAAGTTCTTGTAGTCATGTTCCTCCATATCTCCTATCCAATTCACTCCATTCTCACATGGATGCATGAAATTGGTTGTGAAAATCACATATACTAAGCTAGCTCTAGACGATATCTGATAAAACTTCCTTATTCTCAAGATTTACAGTATGGTCTCGCGATAGGGAACTCAAGTGTTGGAAAATTTGGAGTGGAGTGTTACTCTCCAAATTAGTTTACAAGGAAGTTTACAATGACACTAACTGTTCCTTTATCTCCCCATTATTCTCTCGACGCTTCACCACTACAAAAGATGGTCTTCAATTCTAAAAAGTTCATTAGAGAAGTGGATTTAAAGTTTGATTAACTGAAAAGAAATTTCTGTGTTGTCCAAATTTATCCCAATCCCAAATGAATGCAATCATTTGAGTTGTAGTGGCCTACATACATAAGTAAAACACAGACCGAATCATTTCAGAAGATTAGAGATAGGATTATTGTATAGGAAGAAATAAAGAAGAGAAGGAACAAAACTATTGTGTATACGAAACTTTTACCCTTCGTGTATAGTATAGTCAAAGCTCATTATAATGCATTAAATTTGTTATGTTACAAGACACTTACAATCTAGAAGAAAATAATTTCTCTTAGACTCCAACCATCAAGACCAGATCTATTAACCTTGTAATTCATAAGTAGAGAAATAAAGCAGGATATTTTGCACAAGAATGATCTATTAAATCAATCATTTTTGTGACTCCAAATCTTGAATTATAACTCAAAGGAAATAAATGGGGCTGCAAGAAAATTTTTACTTCATTTGGAATCTTGAAACTTGAAAATATTCATACCCTAACATGGCCCCAAATAGGATTCCTAACCATACCCTAAAATGACTCCACATAATAGACATTCCCTATATTAATAATACTTAATATTAAAATGACAATAAAACAAGCTTAAAAACTCATTAGTTGAGGTGGCAAAAGTTGTTAAGAAATGAGGAGTTGGATAAATATGCTTGTTTGTAAGGAGTTAGTTGCTACAGTGATGTTAGTTAGTTTGAATAATAGTGATTCGTTTTAGTCCTATAATATATAAAAGTTGTATGAGGATTAAGAAATCCTGCTTGATGGAACAAAATTTTCTATCTTTTGGAATACAATTGACTTAACTATTCTTCTCGAATTTAGTTTCATTAAGAATATGTCTCACGATATTGCAAAATAATATAGTTAGCTACATTTAAAGTTTTTAAATTATTTTATTTGAGTCCTATGTGACTTAAATTTAGGAGGTAGTTCTTTTATTTGTTATTTGAATTTTACAAGCATATTTTTCAATTTGTAATTAGTAATTATATCTTTAAATGTATGTCTCTGAATTATTCATAAAATAATTCCCTATGAAAATTCTGCAATATATTTTTCTCACAGTCTTTCTCTGTTATTTTCTTATTTCTGTTATCAATAAACAAACAATTGATGTCTAGAGTCTTCTTCTTTTGGAACATATGAGTAGGAAACTGGATTTCGAAAATAGTTTTACACGAATGGGTCCTCCTAAATTTGATGGTGAGAATTATAAACTAAGGGATGCAAGGATGGAAACGTACTTTGATGATCTTTATCATTGAGAAGCCATGGAAGAGAATAATTAATCAATTAGCTCCCAAATAATCAAATTGTGGCCCAAATAAGGAGGCTTAGGAGGCAAACTGACATGGTTGAAGGAGAACTAATAGCTAAACACAAATCTCAAACGAATGGTAAATTCTTGAAGAGACCAGATACCCAATGCAAAATGTGCAAACAACTTGGTCATGAAGTTGTTATTTGCAAAAGAAAATTCCAAAAGGATAAAATAGTTATCCAAGTCACAATTAATAAAGAAGAAGAATACCACTTTTTTCTTGCAATTTATTTTTTCAACAAAAAAATCTGATTTTTTTGATGATTGATAGTGATTATACAAAACACATGACATATGAAAGAAATCTTAATAAATAGTTCATTACTATGATAAAATAAGAAAGAGCCGGGAATGGTGATTGTATTCCTGCTAAAGGAAAAAGGTCTATTGCAATTAAATGAAATACAATTACAAAAATAATTTCAGATGTTCTTTATGTGCTTGATATTTATAGAAGTTTATCTAGTGTTTGTTAGTGAATGAAAAAAGGATTTAAATTATTATTTGGAGACGAAAATTGTTTAATATTTGATTCTAACAAGCAATAGATCTTACAATTTTAAATGAGAGGTAAGAGCTTGTCATTTAATTCAATAGAAAAAGCACACAAGCCTAGCAAGACAAAAGATGGATTAGTAGATTTAGATGGATTAGTAGATTTGTTCACAACGAAAATTTTAGGTGAGTCTACAATCGACAATTCCTGATCAAAGGAGGAATGTCGAGAATATATCTCAGGATATTCAAGAATAAAAGAGTTAGCTACTTTTATGGGTTTTTAATCATTTATTTAGATTCCTATGTGACTTGAACAAAGCAGTTAGTTCGTTTGTTTGTTTTTTTAATTTTACTGGCATATTTTTCTAGTTTTACATAGTAATTATATCTATAAATGTTTGTCTCTTAATTATTAATAAAATAATTCCCTTTGAAAATAATGTAGTAATTTTTTCTCCATGTCTTTCTTTATTATTTTTTTAGTCTCTTTATAAAAAAACCCAACAATTTCCATGGCTTAGCATTTTCATCTTCCTCAGGATTCTATCTATGAATTAGTTAAATTCATACATCAATTGGTATTAGAGACATCAATCCTTGGAGTGGCTATGGCGACACAAAGAACAACCCAAGAAAGAGAAGCACAAGAAATAGACAATAGATTTATGCAGATTCAAGAACAATTGAAGAAATAAATGAAGGGTATGTCTAATATCCGTGATCACAATGGTCAAGCGGAAAATGAATTGGGTCAGATCAGGTAAGAAACTTAAATACGGATAAAATGGGAAGAGATAAGGAATTTTTAAGGCAAGAATCTTTGAATTCTAGAGAAGGTTTCATAGAGTGTCAACGTCAAAATCGAACCAAAGAAACACCAAATATTGTTGTTTATCATGGTGGTAAAATTTTCATTCATTATTCTACAGTAAAATTTCCTAAATTTTATAGAACAGAGTTACAAACTTGGTTATATAAACTTGATTAGTGAATATATATGAATGAAGTTCCCTTTCATCAAAGGGTGAGGATGGTCGCTCAACACCTAGAAGGATAAGCTAAAGATAAGCATAGATCCTTTTTGAAATTTAGGGTGTTAGGTTTGGATCCTACAAATCTATTAGGACTTTAATGAATATCTAGTGATGGTTACTAGTATTTTATGAAAGATTTAAAAAATCTGTATCAAATTGGAAGTGTTAGGGAGTATTAAATCGAGTTTGATAGATTGCCTAAAATGATAATGCCATCAGGTAACAACTAAGGGCTCTGTTATTTGTATTTTTGATGATTTAATAAACTAAGGGACCTCATGCGTTGTGCAGATATACACAGAACTGTCAGGGTGGAAGAAGTACAACTGGTTGGTGCACACTCCCCAATTGTGGAAGAAATGGCAGAAACCTCGACCAATAGCATGGAATCAAAGTGACCAATAGTCATAACCTTAGTTTTTGCAACTTGCAAATTCTCAAGAACTCATGAAAAAGCTAACACTCAAGTGAAGAATTATCATCAAGAACAATAGGGACATGATACATATGCAAGCCTAGTTATCTTAGGTTATTTCTTCTACACGTACATTATAAATTTGTTCCTAATCTACAAAGGATTTAGATGTTTTTTTTGGTCAAAAAGTCTAAATCGGTTAAGGATATCTTATTTAGTGTGCAACATTCAATATTTCTTAGTCAGTCTTAGTCATCCAGAGTGTGGTGATTTAGTGCGCAAACTAAGTGCTTCTTAGTTGAAGCCTAAGTTTTCTAGTGGCGATAGCTTAATGGCTGTGTGACATTTTCTTAGCCTCTTCAAGTCACCGAGTTATTACTTGGTTATGCGATTCATAACTTCTTCTCATGTTGGCTGGAATTATGGTTCACTTTTGGTTGAAGAGGATTAGTGAAACAGTTGAAAATTATGTTTGACATGCCATTGTTTTACTCCCTTGATCAAGGAGATTTCCACGTACAAGACTTGTGTTTTGTTCTTCTCATTATTTACCCTTCGTTATTGTTCTTGCTGAGTCAAGTACCTGGTCAGTTGACTGATAAGTATGTAGTGGGACATAATTTGTATGGACACGATATAACTTCACTTGGTTGAGGTGTTGGAAGAAGATTCAATAGATCTCAATAAAGAAGTATAGTTACAAGAAAGTCTAGTGTAGCAGATAAATTCATAGTTATCTCACTACAACCATTTACTATTGTGATAGGGTGTCAGACCATAAGGGTTATAGCTATCATGAGAAGATACCCTTACAAGTGTTGATTGATAGAAGGATCACAAATCATTTCATTGTATACTAAGTATATAACAACTTAGGTAGTAAATCTATTATGATCATTTAATTGTCTATAAGTGTGGCCGATTGAAGGAGGGTACAAACTAGTTCAATATTAAAGAATTTACAATGGTTATTACAACAAACTTTTTTTTTCACATTTCCTCCATATGCCTCTAGGAAATGTAGAGACTGTATTGGGAGTTTCAATGGTTGAGTACCTTAAGCAGAATCTTATTTGATTTTAAAAACAAATTTGTTGAATTTGTGAACCAGGTGAATAAACATGTCCTAAAAGGTGTTTGAACTCAAACTGAGGTATGTAATTCCAGTGACTAAATACTATAATGGGTCAGATGTTTAATTATTAATGATGATTTTTGATGCAAGAGATATCAACACAAGAACAATCAAATGTAATACAACTACTAAAGGTACTGGGATTGTGTTAGGAATTTGCTTTTCCAACTAATGTTAATTTTATATTTATTTCTTTATATAAGATAAGAGTTAGTCACGTAATTGTTATACATCTGTTCCTATTATTTAGGAGTAAGTTAGTGAGTAAGGAATCTACTAGTTGTGGGTTTATTGTACTGAGATTGTGTTAGGAAATATCCTTTTCAACTACGGTTAATTTTTCTTTTACTACATTATATTAAATAAGAATTAGTCAATTAGTTATTAGACATCTACTCCTATTATTAGGAGTAAGTTAGGAATACGCTAGTCGTGTGTGTACAACTTTCTATATTTCATTTTCAGTACTATAAACGTAATACGAAGACATTAATAAAAATGTTGTACTACAGAAATTCTTCTTGACTTCTCCACCTTCTAATAACTCATACTTATGAATTTACCAACAATTTGTATCAAAGATTTTCTTATCTTGCGGGATATGTTGTTATTTCTGTGAGTGATTAATTCAAGTATCTCAAGCACCACAACTAGAAAAAAAAGATTAAACATAAAAGAAAGCTCAAGTTTCTCGGAAATGGACCTCCTGTCTTCAATGGTGAAAAATTTCAAATATAGGAAGTGAGGATGGATGCTCATCTCATAGCTTAACATATTTTGGAGGCAATCGAGGAAGACTATGAAGTTCTTCCGCTACCCGGAAACCCAACAGTAGCTCTACTAAAAAATAACAAGTACAAGAAAACTGGTCTCTTCAACATTTTTCACTCATATGATGTCTCTAAATTCAGTAAAAGTCGTCTAGGATTATATCAAGGTAGAATACGAAAGAGATGATCATATCAAAGGTATGCAATTGCTGAATTTAATTAGAGAGTTTGAGTTACTAAAGATGAAATGATCGAAAACTATCAAAGAATACTTTGACGTGCTTTTGAGCATAGCAAACAGAGTAATATTACTTGGTTCTTAGTTTAAAGACACATAATGTTGACAGATTCTGGTTACTGTACCTAAAATAATTGAAGCCACCATATCACTTTAGAGAACACCATGGATCTATCAAAGATCACTTTGGAGGAATGATTGAATTCCTTGGAGGATGAAGAACTAAGAGATGTTCTGAGAGAAAGTGGAATTAGAGAGGGAGCATTGGAGGCAAAACATGACGTTAGTAGAAGATAAACACAATAAGAACAACCACAATAAATGTAGAAGGAGCAACTTGCTATAACAACAAAAGAATAGCAAGTAGCTTCAAAGCAAACTATCATCGTTGTGATCATTGTGGAAACAATTGGCACGCACCATATAAGTGTTGCAGAAGGATGGATGCAAAATTCAGTAAGTGCACCTAGCTCAGGCATAAAGACATTATCTGCAAGGATAAATTGCAGTAGCAAGAACATACGTCCAGGTTGTTAATGAATAGGAAGAGGATTAACTCTTTTTAGCATAGTGTTTTGCAAGCAATGTTTCAACTGAGGCTTGGCTGATGGATAGCGGACACACAAACCATATGACTCATGACAAAGGGCTCTTTAATGACATAAAGCCTACTGGAGTTACAAAAGTTAGAATAGGTCATGGTTGTTATATTCTAGCAAAAGGAATGGGAACTATTACAATTGAAACACAATCAGGTACTAACGAAATTTCCTATGTTCTTTACGTACTTGATTTAGATCAAATATTGTTAAGTATTGGTAAATTGTTAGATAAAGGTTCTGAATTTGTATTTCGAAGATAAAGATTGCTTGATCATGGAAGCCTGAGGACATGACTTTTTAAAAGCCAAAAGGAGAGGTAGAAGTTTCTTATTAAATGTATCGGAGGAAGAACAAGTGGTGTAATTAGAAAGAGAAAATGTTTAAAAGTTATGGCAAAAGAGACTCTGACACTATCATTATCAAGGCTTTCAGAAAATAAAAGAATTTGTGACTGTTGATAACCTTCTATACTGGGAGAGAGTTCTTAAATGTGTCGGGCTTTTTATTTCGGAGACCAAAGTAGACTTCCATTCCCAAAGGCAACTTGGAGAGCAACAAGAAAGTTTCAGATGGCTCACACGGATGATGGAGGACCCCAAAGGACTCCTTCACTGGAAGGTAGTGTTTTATTATGTTTATTTTGACAGTAACACTCCACTCTAGCTATTCCAACACTTGAGCTCCCAATTTCGAGACCATACTGGAGGTCTCAAGTAATAAGGAAGCTGGTCCAGATATCGACTAGAGCTAGCGTACTAGATGGGATATGCACTACCAATTTTATTCACCTGGGTGAATATGGAGTTAGCTGGCTAGGAGATATGGAAGAACATGAGTAGAGAACTTAAAACATTCTGGTTAGCTATTCTGTTTTAACTTACCTTGAGCCAGGTCAATCCCTAAATTCATACAGTTCTGTGTATCATAAGTCAAAGGTCTATACTAGGGAAAGTAAGACTACAAATAGAGTTGTAGGATCCATATGCGCCCCCTAAATAACCAAATCCTATGCTAACTAAGAAATTAGCTCATCAAAGTGAACATGTAAAAAGAAGGTGTAAATGAAGAGGAACATTTGGCGTTTCTCAATAGGTGGCTCTGCAAATTTGTGTTTTGCATTGGTTCGTCTACAGTAGCGAAGGAGTATTATAATATACCTATAACTCTTGGTTCGGCAAAAAGGTTGCTTTGGCTCCTTTCATACTATCTCATCTATACGGAGGCTATAGAAGCTTAGTTACCCGAGGATTTGGTCCTGCAAGGAGGCCCTTCTGGATCCCACAACTCTGGCTATAGTTTAACTTCCCGAAGTATAGACCTTTGCCTAAAGATAAAGAGAATTGTACAACTTTAGGGATTGCCCGAGAATGTTTTGAGTTCCCCCATATCTCCTAGCCAGTTCACTCCATATTCACCTGGATGGATGAAATTGGCGGGACATATCCCATATAATAAGCTACCTCTAGAAGATATTTGATCAAACTTCCTCATTTCTTGATACCAACAATATGGTCTCGCAATAAGGAACTCAAGTTTTGGAAAATCTGGAGTGTAGTATTACTCTCTGAAAAGGCTTGCACGGTACTTTAGGTTGACACAAAATGTTCCTCTACCCCCTCTTCAATCTGTCGATTCTTCACCACTACAAAAGATCATTTTCAATTCATAAAGTGCACTACAGAAGTGGATTCAAAGTTTAATCAACTGAAGAGAAATTTCTCAATTGTCAAAATTTATCCTAATCCGAAATGTATGTGGTCATTTCAGTTGTAGTGGTCTACTTACATAAGTAAAACACGGACCAAATCAGTTGAGCATATCCTAGATAGGATTAATTTTTAGGTTGTAGTGGTCTACTTACATAAGTAAAACACGGACCAAATCAGTTGAGCATATCCTAGAAAGGATTAATTTTTAGGAAGCAATAAAGAAAAGATGGAACAAAGCTATTGTATGTACGAAACATTCACCCTTCATGTATAATACAGTCAAAGCTCGTTATAGTGCATAAAATATGTTATGGAACAAGACAATTGCAGTCTAGGAGAATAATTTTTCTCCTAGACTCCTGATATACCGTGGTTTCACGGTATAATTAATGCTTTTTCCTTAAGTTTAGTGCGTCCAAAAGCCCTTTTTGTGCTAATTTTTATACAAGTTTCTCTTTGTTTTGCAGGAAATCTGTCCAAAGCCAAATGCGGAGATTTTGAGAGAGAAATGCAGAAGAGACCACCTACGGAGCTTATGACGGTCCGTCATGCCTGTGACGGTCCGTAGGTGGCAGCATAGAGAAGCTGCTGAAGGAAGATGGGGAAGTCTGACAAGT